>NC_135783.1:339024321-339330883 GCF_051106095.1 Pogona vitticeps | reverse complement strand
TTAACCAAAATCATGTCCCCAAAAAGCCTTCTAAAAACAGTATCTAGGAATGTAAGGATCCCCCTTATATTGGCCAAAAACCTTGTTGTTTAGCATTAAAAATTACACTAGAGTAGGCCCACTGAATCCATGGGGATTTGGTAAGACAACTCTACAAGTTCCATTAATTCATGGGGGTCTACTCTAACCACAACTTTATCGTTAGTTAGAGTGGACCCATTTGAATCAATGGAGCTTACAGAGCAGTTGACTCACCCCCTTGGATTCATTCAACCCCATGGGGCTACTCTACTGCAATTTACTATACTAAGCAACAAGGTTTTGGCCACTGAGTGAGACCTTTCTTGCAGCAAGCCAAATATTGCCAACTCTGGCTGACAGTAACTTAGCAGAGTTTTGGGCAGGATTCTTTTGTAGCCTTACCCGAGAGACGTCCCATTAAGATACCCACCGATTCTGCTTTGGTGCGTTCAGGGTGGTTAGATAAATTAATAACCTTAGTCCGCATAAATCACAGGGGCAGACTTACACCCAGTCTTGACTTCATCATCATCAGAGGAGTTGGGGTCAAAGCTTCTGTCTCCTGGACTTCCAAGGACTCTTCGATTACATCATAGCCTAGCAATTAAACCCCCCATAAATCTATAGAATCCCAGTCAAGATGTAGAATAATTAAGAAACGAGGGGCATTGCCAGAATGCTCCAGTCAGTGCCCATGTGGGGCTGGGCTGATGTGCGAGCTGTAGTCTAGAGACAATGTGATCTGTTCTTGTTTCCTTATAAGACTTTTTAGTTTATAAGACTGAATCACCAAATACTCGTTTCTGCCAGTAATGGTCTTCACTTTGAGCCATGACCTCCCCAGTCCTGTTCCACCACAGAGGAGAACAGTGGGGCTTATCAGTGTTTTGCTTATTTTTTTAATTATTATTTGCTTGTTTTGGCTTAACTTTTCTGCTTTCCATTTGAGAAGATCCCAAACCAGGCAGATCTTTTATTCAATTTTCTTTATTAATAATGTTATAAAAAGTTCATAAAAAAACCCAGACATTTTTTACAAAAAAGGACAAGGAGAAAATAGAAAGTCCAACAAGCCTGCTCGAGAGATCATATAAATAGACATTCTTCTGTGCTTCTCTTGCTGTCCCCCCCCCTTCTCCTTTCAGCTGATTCTTCTAGTGTCTCGGTACATCAGACTCGATTCCCTGGCATTCGCCATTTCAAAACCGGTCGTCACACAGAAACACTAGAAATCCTAGCCAAAAAAAAGAAGAGAGAGAAAAAAAGGTCTTCTCCAAAGGACGGCAGATGATGGCTAGAGCTAAGATTCATTTTTTCCGCTTCTTCCGACCACAGGAACACACGTGCACGTTCCCCCTCGGAAACAACCACGCACCCACCCACGAGGGCCCAGACACACCAACACACCCAGGGCGCACGTGTAGGCGCGCGCGCATACATACATACATACACACACACGCACGCACTCCTAGAAACATCCACGATACTGGTAGTAAACAGTTTGGATTCCCAAAACACACACATACATACACAAGAGAGAGAGCTCGTCCATTCACACCGGCGACTTCCTTTCGAGTTTTGCTTTAAGAAAAGCGAAAGGAGCCCTTGCGAAGCCTGCACGTAGCCATCGGCGTCCCTATAACCCGGAGTTCCGGCAAATCAACATGATTCGAATTGTGGAGGGCGCGGGAAAGCGAAAGTCTCGGAGGCCAGTCTTGCGCGGAAACTCACACAGCAGCCGCCGGAGGGGGGCTGGGGGGGGAAGAAGAGTCTTAGCGTGGCCTGGGGGGGTGAGGAGGAGGAGGAGGGCGGCGGGGGGGGGGAAGAGAGGGAGAATTGCCCCGTGGTGGCCGTTCCTCCCTCTCCAGCCGCCGCCCCCGCGCCCCCCAACCCACCGGCCCGCGGGCCAGGCCGCCGCGCCCCCTTCTTACACCTGGACGACCACGGTGCTGGGCCCGGCCTGGAGGCGGCTCTTGTACCGGTCGAGCCAGCTGCGGAGCTCGGCGATCTTGTAGCCCTCGGGCCCGCGCCCGCCCTGGTACATCACCACCTGCTCCTGGACGATGTAGAGGCGCTCGAAGTAAGCCCCGTAGGCGGCGCTCGAGGCGTTGTCCATGGTGTCGACGGCCAGCGGGCAGCCCGGGGCGCCGGCCTGGAGGAGCTGCGCCGCCCGCAGCCGGTCCTGCAGGCACTGGTGCTTGGGGATCTCGTAGGCGGCGTCCGAGCTGACCCAGCCGTCCGACGGGTGCGCCTCCTCGATGTAGACCAGCAGGAAGTCGGCGATGTCGACGAAGCGGGCGGCCAGGCGCTGGAAGGCGCGCAGGCGGGCCATGAAGGGCGGTCAGGTGCAGCTGCCGAAGTTGAGGATCAGCGGCCGCTTGCCGCGCGCGTAGTCCAGGATGCGGCGCCGCGTCCGCCCGTCCAGCTGGATGACCTCCGGGTTGGGCGCCGCCGCCCCGACGTGCGCCGCCTTGAAGAAGTCCAGCTTCTGCCCGTGCCACACGGCCTTGAGCGACTCCAGCGTGAACATGCGGTTCGAGTCCGACACGCAGAGCGGCGGGTCGTCCGGAGGGGCCGTCGGGCCGCTCGCTGCTGCTGCTGCTTCTGTTTCTGCCGCCGCCGTCTCTTCCTCTCCGGGCCCCGCGGGGGCGGCCGTCAGGAGGAGCTTTTTGCGGATGCACAAGAAGTCCAAGAGCCAGAGCATCACGGCCGTCAGGAGGAAGCGGGGCAGCAGGAGCACGCAGGCGGCCACCTGGCTGAGGGCTTGCAAGGTGTGCGCCCCCACGGAGTGCAGCAGCATCGCGGCGGCAGCGGCGGGCGGGGAGGCAGGTGGGTGAGTGGATGGAGGGAGGGATGGATGGACGGGAGCGGGCTGGGCTGGGGAGAGGCCAGTTGCTACAACTCCGGCAAGGACGTTCACACGTTGTCCGGCGCGCGCGCGCCCCTTCCCCGCCTCCTCCTCCTCCCGGCTGGCGTGCGCTCCCTGCGCTCCCCCTACGCGGCTGGCTGGCTTAGCCCGATGAGATCCCGCTTCTCCTTAAGCCCATTTTATAGTCGGGGGATTTAAATGAGAAAGTGACTCCGCCCCCTCCCGCCCGGGGAACCGCCCCCTTTGGAACTTGAGCCCGGGGATTACCTACCCCCTTCACTCCAGTGACCTAAAAATACGCTGGCAAAGAAAGAGGCAGAGGGAGAGCGGCGCCGGGGCAGGGGCGGGAAGGGGGGGGGAAAGAGAGGGACCCGGCCGGGCTGGGTGTCCCGGCCTGGGCAGTCGGGGTGGCGGCGCGCCGCCCGCGCAGGAAACGACTGCCCTCCCCGGCCGGCCCAAAGGCGCGCCCGGCTGTTGGGGGGGGGGCTTCTGCGCAGCCCTCCGTGGCCGAGCAGATCCCGCGCTGGAAGGCCGTGAGTGCGGGCCCGTCCTGCCCCCCCCCATGGGAGGGTGCAGAAGAGGGCGCCCCGACGGGGAGATTGGTTTTTTTGGGGGGGGGGTACGTCCCCGGTGCACCCTCGATCTGGGGAAAGGACCCTCCCGGGAGGCAGGCGAGCACCGGCCAAGCTCCTCTCCTGCTCGCGCGGTGCCTCCACGTGCGCCGGGGCCCGTCGGCAAAACTTTCCGCGCGGGTGCGCCGAGCGGAGGCGGCCCCGATCCCCGGCGAGCTCGCCCCCCCCCCCCAGCGGCCCCTCACCTCGTTTGCAAGCCGCGGGAGGGGGGAGAGCACGGCCGAGGCGAAGAGGGGGCGGGAAAGCCTTTCTTCAGGTGACTCCCTGTCGCTTCCTTCCCGATCGGCCAACGATCGCCGCCTCCTGCGCCTCGTGGCTCTTTTCCGCAGCCCGCCGGGAGACCTCTCGCTGTCCTTAACCCAGGGGTTAATGCTGGGCTGGTGACCTCTCGGAGGCGCTTCAGCGTTAAACCTCTTGACCGGAGCGAAATCGACCAGGGAGAGTTAAAACTGCAGGGCGATTTGGTTCGATTTTTTTAAAAAACGTGGTGTGGTGCAGTAACCACTAGGGGTAGCTGTTGGCTGGAGCCTGGAGGCCTCGGGGCAGGAGAACCCGGGCGAGCGGACGGGCGATTGCGGAGGCTTCCTCGCCTCGCTTTCTCAGGCAGCAATCGGCTTACTTATTCCTGGGTGGCAGCTCTCCCTTGATGCCCAAATCCCCACTGCGTTGACTCAGGATCTCCTGAAAACGCCAGCAGAGTTCATGGTAGTCGAAAAATAACAACCAGGTAGCCTCCAAACTGTTCAGATGGAGTTCTAGCTAGGCTTGAGCTGATCTAGGAGCACATCCTACGAACGTCTCAAGGAATGAGCATTTTCTGGTCCTCCAGATGCTCATAAACTGCCACTCTGAGCATCCCTGACAAATAAATGGCTAAGGCTGGTGGGAGTTCTGGTCCCATATTCCACATTGGAGACTCCTGATGAAAAGTTAGGTCAGACTAAAAAACTGCCAGGCTTTTTGGAAGGGTGATGGGGTGTCTCATGTGGAAAGTTTTCCCATTGCTTGTTCATCTGATCTTTTACCCTGGACACATCAAGAATTGACTCTGAAGCCTTTGGAGCCAGAGGAAAACAAACAAGCAAACATGCACTGCCAAATAACTCTGACCCTCCTCTTGTATATGTCCACTCTCATGGTACATTTTGAACCCGGACAAGACGAGGGTCCTGAGGGTGGGTGGCCCCTCCATTGGTGGATTGGGAAACTCCCTCTCTTTTGGGGGAGTGACTCTCACCGCAAAGAATGAGGTTCACAGCTTGGGGGTCCATCTGGATCCGGCGCTCACTATGGAAACCCAGGTGGCGTCAGCGGTCCGCTCCAACTATTTCCATCTCTGGCGGATTGCCCAGCTGCGTCCCTATCTTGATGTCGGGGCCCTCACCACTCTGGTCCATGCGCTTGTAATCTCGAGATTAGACTACTGTAATGCGCTCTACGTGGGGCTACCTTTGAGATTGATGCGGAAACTTCAAATGATGCAGAAAGCAGTGACCAGACTTATTTATTTATGTATTTATGTATTTATTTAATTAATTAATTTATCTGGCCCACCGGACCACTCTAGGCGGCTTCCAAATATAAAATCAAATAATAAAACATAGACAAATACATAATAATCAAACAAGAATAGCAGTAAAAATAAAAAGGAAAAGTATTTTCTTAGTGGGACCAGAAAATATCAGCATATTTCCTCCACTCTGGCTGCCCATTCATTTCCGCATTGATTTCAAAGTGTTAATGATGTCATATAAAGCCCTAAACGGTTTAGGACCGCGATATCTAGCAGAACGCCTCCTCCCACCTAGATCTACCTGAATCATATGTTCTAGCCAGGATGGGGGGGGGGCTGAGGGGCCTAACACCGAGGGAGGCCCGGAGAGAAAGAACAAGAAACCAGGCCTTCTTGGCAGTGGCCCCTTGCCTTTGGAACAGTCTCCCCTCAGAGATCTGTCCCGCTCCCTCACTGGGTGTTTTTAAGAGCAAACTCAAGACCTGGCTCTTTAGGCAGGCTTTCCCTCCTGTCATCACTTGATTATTTTTTATTTTTCCCCCCAATTCGAACTATATTATTATTGTTGCTTTTTATTTTATTATATCGTTCTTATTTTATTGTTAGCCATCCAGAGTAGACATATGTCTAGATGGGTGGGGTATAGAATGAATGAATGAATGAATGAATGAATAAATAAATGAATAAATAAATAAATAAATAAAATAAAATAAAATAATCTTAGAACTGCAGAGCAGGGACCTTATAGTTCATTGAATCCAGCCCTTGTCAAGGAGGCGCAGTGGGGGAATCAAACTCCCTACCTCTGGCTCTGCAGCCAGAGACCTAAACCCCTGTGCTATCTGGCAGTTCATGTAGGGTAGCCTTTCTGCTGTCTCCTTACACAGTCAAAAATTGCTTCGTTCTTCTCTATCATCGTGGCATTATGGGAGATTTGGCTGCAGCTACACAGTCAAATACTATGGTATTTGTTCCACAGTATTTGACTGTGGAACAGGCGGATATGAAATATTTTTCTACTGGGCGAATGACACAAAGGCTGATTTGAATCAATCCAACCCTTTTTGCTCCCAAAGTTGTTTTTTTCCCCCTCTGCCACTGGGGAGCTTCCACTTTTTCAAGCCAGAACAATTCAAGTGGACTTTCCCCCATGTGGTTAGTTGTGATATAAGGACCGGTGGGGGGGCATGCCTGTAGGTGGTTTAAGCTATGTAGACAGTTTGGGTGTGATATTCAGGACCAGGTGGAACCCCCCCCCCCATTCTTTCCTCTTACCCAATTATCTCTGATTTTTTTTTATATATATATGAGATTAGCATTAGATAACTCCATCCTCCTATCACTGGTTCATCTATAGTATGTATACATGTATTTCTTTGTACTTTAACAAGGACCTTGGAACACTGCCACCTTTTCCGGAACACTGTGTGTTCAGAAGCAAGCAGCTTGATGGTGAACCATAAAAGGATCGTCAGGGGCAGGACCAGAGGAAGGAAGGAAAGAAGGGACGTTTGTGGGCTGGGATGCCCATTCCATCACATCTAGTATGAATAAGTGAATTTCCAAATCAGTTCACAGCCCCTGTGTGTAGTGGTTGCAATTTGAAATTTAATACAGGCTGTGAATCTAATTACAGTTTAGTTGCATCCTAATCAACAGCTAACACAACTTATGGCTCCATGGCTCAGAAGGTCAGTTTAAAGCAGTCATCCCTAAGCTGTTATTGTTATGTGCCTTCAAGTTGGAACTGACTTGTAGCAACTGTAACAGTACTTTCAAGGTAAGTGAGATACTTAAAAGAGTGGTTTTACCAGTTCCACTTTCCCAGTGAGTTTCCATGGATGACTGGGGATTCAAAGCCAGTCCTCCTGAATCTCAGTACATTCCTCTATGCTCTACAGCATATTGAGTATCTTATTGCCAAGCTATTGCCTTCTAAATGTCTAGGACAGGACCAACCTGCTGTCTTCTTAATGAGTTGAACTACAACCTCCATCATTCTCAGGCTGGCAAGAATGATCCTGGCATTGCCAATGAAAAGAACATTAGGAAAGGAAACTGCAGGTTCTCTAGAGAGTAGAGCACAGAGAAGTTACTTTTTAAAATTACAACTCCCAGAATCCACAATGATCACACTGGTTAGGAAGTTCTGGAAATTGCAGTGCCCCAAATTAAGCTCGCCTAAAAAGATACCACCAGGCAGATGCAATGGCATAACTACTGTGGATTCTGGGATTTGTAATCTGTGAAAGAGGTTACAAGGAAGCCTCTCATCCATAGTCTCAAAGGAGTGAGCACCTTGACCCTGGAAAAAGGTGGTGTAGAAAGGAGGACCTTGACAAGTGTGCGCTGCATGTGTGAACCAGTTTCAGACCATCTGTTTAAATTGATGTGGTTCCCAAGAAGCTATAAAAGGACTGAGGGCCACAGGATTCTGCATCCATGGGGTAGTGGTGACCAAACCAGCCACAAAGCTGACAATGTTCATCATCATGTTGTTGTCCAGACTGGTTTATCCCGCTTGTTCGACTATTGTCTACTGTTAAGTCCTTTGCCCTATAAAAGGATACTGAAGAGCTGGGGAGGGTGCGGAAATGGGCACTTGGAATGGAAAGGGTGCTGGAGCTACCCCAAGAAGAAGGCTTACCCAAGGGATGGCTTTGATGGGGGTTCAAATAAATTAATAAGTCTGATCTGTGGAGTATTTGAGGCAGTATTATTGTAACCAGTTGCTGGAGAAGGGAAGGACAAGGATGGTAATGGGCATCTCTTTGGCATCTGTCTGACCACTGTGAGAAAAAAATGCCAGACTAGATAGACCTTTGGGGGAAAAAATCTGGACATACACTGTGTGGAAGGAGAGTGAAAACATACCTTGATTTATTTTTTTTTCACACCAAGCATAAATTGATAGACTTTCTAGCAAATGTTCCCCATTCTTTTTCCCCCAAGTTAGAAAGCCCCCCCTCAGGTAAGCTTTGTCTTCTAGAGATCACTGGTCAATGGATGCTACTTTTATTTCTCTTTGTCTCTGGTTGATCATTTCTTGTTGCCTTTGTTCAGTTTTAAAGGCAAGAAGACAGGAGGGCCCGGCGTGTTCTGGTCCGTGGGGTCACAAAGAGTCGGACACGACTAAACAATAACAATCTCTTTGGTGACAATATGTGCATTCTCACATCCTGCCCATATATTTTAGCTCATTTCCTCAAAAAAACATCCAGTGTTTGGTGTGTATTGTCTTTGGACAAATTGTAAAACAAATTAAAAAAATAATAATGAATTGAGTTGGGGGTATTTATATGATTCTGGGGTGACTACAGGATGGAGGAAATAATCCAATGGGTCTTTTGTCTTCCATTTTACATTTGTTGGGTTAAAAATTTTTAAATCAAAGATGTTTAGAGATTTGAAGCAAGGAAATAGAAACAAAGATGACAGAGCTGCTGGTACTGCAGGAGGCCGGGAGCAACAGCTTGAACCCTCTCAATAAAGCCTAAAATTTCACATGGACTATTGAGGTGCTGAACAGGTCTCAGACTGAGGTACTCTGGACACCACATTTTAAGAAGGTTACCAACAAACTGGAGCATGTTGAGAAGAGGGCAGCAAGGATGTTCAGAGGACTGGAATCCAAGCCCTATGAGGAAAGGCTGGAAGAACTGGGCATGTTTAGCCTTGAGAAAAGAAGACCAGCCTACGCCAGAACACAGATAGAGTTATAACTCCTGCCCTCTGAAGATGCCAGCCAGAGAGACTGGTAAAACAGAACATGGCCAAACAGCCCAAAAAGCCTACAACAACCATTGGATCCTGGCTGTGAAAAGCCTTCGAGAGTAAATGAAAGATTATCATATAGAAGAGGGGCAGTATCTGTTCTTGATCATCCCAGAGTGTAAGACACATAATACAGTCAACCCTCGACTTACAAACGGCCCTAGTTACAAACATTTCGACTTACAAACCACTCTGATTAGAAAAATATTGACTCAACTTGCAAACTTAGATTCGAGTTACGAACCGAAAAAAAACACGGAGGAGGTGGCGAAAGCACGAAATTTGAACTTTCAGTTAACCGTTGACCCTTGTCTTGATTGAAAAGGTGCTTCTCAAGGTGATCTGTTGTCTGAAAGGTGCTTGGTTTTACCCAAAAGGTGATAGTCTTGGCTGAAAAGTTGCTTTTCAAGGTGTTCTGTTGAAAAGGTGTCTGTTCACTCCTTCCCTCGCTCTTTTCTTTCCTCTTTTTTTAGCCTAAGTCATCTTAGGTTAAAAGGGAAAAAAGAAATAATTCTGCCCCTAGTGGTAGGAACGGATTAACCGGCTAATGATTCGAGTTACAAACCGCCCCTCGACCTAAGAACCAAAAACAGCCGGAACAAATTAATTAGTTTTCAGTGCATTCCTATGGGGAATGCTGATTCGACTTACGAACGTTTCGACTTGCAAACTTCCTTCTGGAACGGATTAAGTTTGTAAGTCAAGGGTTGACTGTAATGGACTCAAGACAGATTTAGGCTGAATATCTGGAAAAACGTCCTAACTGTTAGAGCAGTACGACAATGGAACCAATTACCTTGGTAGGTGGTGAGCGCTCCAGCACTGGAGGTACTCAAGGGAAAGTTGGCAACCATCCATCAGATTTGCTTTGACTTGTCCCCTTCCAGCTCAGTTATCTTATTATTCTATATATTCCCTTGCAGCCACTCCACCAGCCTTTTCATATAAGTTTAATATGAGATGAAAAATTTTAACATCATATTTGCTAGCCGGGATTCGCATTCTAGAATTTTCTTTTCTCCTATCTAGTTAGCTAGTTTAGAAACAGTTTCCTAAAGACTGCAGTCAGATGACCTATTCAGACCCCAGATCGGCCCTGTCTGCATCTTTCTGACTTCTGTCAGACGCTTCTGCTTTTTTTTTTTAGTGCTGGTAGAATTGCTCTGGTTTGGTTCATTTCCAGCATATGCGATCGCTGGAAAGGCATTAAAAGCAAACCTTCCCCTGTCAGATTTGCCAGTATTGCGAAATGGCTTAAGAAGAGAGCTAGTTCAAGATATTGGCAGATTGAAAACTTTCTTGGTTCTGTGCAGTTGAGGAAGTGAATTGTTAAAAAAAAGTATATTAGGGCAGTGTATATGCACTGTATCATTTTTTAAAAATAAAACAGAAATGAAAACTTTCTCCCAGAAGGAGGAGGAAATAAGAAACAAAGGCAAACAAAAATTCTCTTGTCTCTGTCTCTTCCCCCTTCCGGGAAGATGTTTTCCATTTGTTTTGTTTTTAAATGATGCGGTACATATCCTTTGCTCTAATACATTGGGGGAAAGAAACTTCCTCAGCCCTTCCATGGAGTTGAGGAAGTGTTTAATTTGCCAATATCCTGAAGTGGCTTAAGAAAAGCCACTTCAGGATACCGGTACGTTAAGAGTGGGCTGCTGTGGACCAAATAAGATCACTTGAGGTTTGCCATAAGTGAGGATGGGACCAAATGGCATGCTGGGGCTTCCTGTTTAGCCTGCACCCATCCATTCCAGCAAAGCTGTGTAGCCACACTCTTGTCAACTGAGTGACTGACTGAATGCTTAATTCCTCTTGAGGCTTTTGATGACTAGGTCAGGATTTGTGAGCTAAGGTCTGTCGTCCCTGCCCTCTACTTTTTCCTTCTTTCTGCTACTGTGAGCCCCACTGCCTGCCAGACTAGAGAGATGCCTGTGGGCAGAAGGAAAGTCTTCCTGTCTACCAAATCCTTGAAACTGACATCATAGAGTAGCCGTTCCCCCCCACCTCAGGGCATACTTGTGGTTGTGTTCCCCATTTGTGGGAATGAGGTTTTTCCTGGAGATCCAGAAGTGCACAACTCTGTTACAGGCCTGGACAAGGACTGGGTTGGAATGTCATGAGCAGAGGTTCGGTTGGCACCTATTTGTGTGCCCTTCTTGGGAATGGAGTGGCTTGGGGCTGCTGCTTATCCCAATCATAATAGCAATAAATATCCCACCGGAGGGCATCAAAAACACACCACCATATAGAATACAGCAATTTGAATTGACCGTGCTCATAAGTGGAGAATGCTAGATATTTTTGGTTGAAAACATTCTGGCTTCATAGTTGTTACAGTGGCACCAGCATACAGGTGGAGAAGATTCAAGCCCATTGGGTTCAATCCAGAGCCCCTTTGGATTGAGGCACACTTCACTGGTTGGTTGTATTTTGTTGCTAAAGCTCGCATGGACATGTATTCCAAGAGGTACAGATATTTCCAGTAACCTCTACGTCTTGAATCTGTAAAGCTGAGTTCTCCACTTCTGCCCTAGTAATGCTTGAGTACACTTCTGGAGTCTTGATTTGATTCATATTTGCTCCAAGCATTTGGAAAACCTTGGCACGAAAATGCTTGAGCCAAGCATTGTGGGGCCTCTCCATCTCTTCCCCAAACTTATAGATGATCCGTAGTCCCTCGTGGGCTGTGTATGAAATACCGGTTTAGGATTTGATAACCAAAACGTAGAATAATGTAACATCTGTTTTTACTCTTGGCACTTCATAAAATCAAAGAAATTTGAAATGAAGGCATGCTGAAAATGTATATTACATAGAGTCTTGCATGCTGATAATATTACATACACTTTGGTTCTTCCTGTAGTACTCCACAGAGGATAAATTAGTCTTCCTTACTGAAACTGAATTTTGTAATGTAAGAAAGGGAGAATTCTTTGGAGAGAGATGCGATACGTTTTATGGGACCAACTTCAATTAAGCCTCCTGCATGGGATGTAAATAAGACAGCCCCTGAAGACATGCTAGCAAATCAGCTTTTTGCCAGCTAAGCAATCCCATATGTTCTCGGTTTCCAGAACAATTATATTAGCATTTTTCTCGTTCCCTCTTCTAATCATGTTTTTTTCCTGCCAGATGTGGGTAGAACTGCTGCTCCGCTTTCTGCAGGGCAGGGACACTCCACATCTTGTTGAACCCCACTGCCATTCACCTCTAGCCAGGCTGGCTGGAACTGACCATAGCTGGATGACAGCCACCTCTAGAGGGCTACACTTTTCCCGTTCTTATTTTGGATGAACGATCATTGCCCTTATTGTGTACATGTCGTCGTCTGTTGCAGACTCCAAAATAGTACTTGGGAACAAGTTTTGAAAATTGATAGAAACCTTCAAGAAGGTGGAGAAATAACTGCTGGAGCCAGTTATTTCTTGTGAAAATGCAAACAGGGTGGCAGCTGCTCCCCCACCCCCAAGTCTAATTTCAAATACCGTGTTTAACAATGTGTTTAACAATTTACTCAGTAGTAGGTATTCTACAGGTTATAACTCCATGGATTCAGCATTGTTCTATTGTGCGATCAGTCACCACCGACGTTTAGATCAAATTAGTCATTGTTCGTAGTCCCAGTTACGTCGGTGATTGCCTGCTCAGTCAGTACAGGGAGTTGGTTCCCTACAAGAGTAACGAGTCCTGATTTCCTGATAAAACCCAGGTTTGCGTTATTGACTTTTGTAGGTACGTGGAACAGTCAAATTTGTATGGGTGTCTGAAATGCAATAATCCGCAGTTCATTTTGATCTTGCATTGTACAATGGCTTCTTTAGTTACTTTGTGGGCTGGTCCTGGCAGGAGTTGGGCAGTCAGGAGAAGATGCTGCATTTGAAATAAGTTAGAATCTTCTTTTGGATTTTTGTTCCTATTAAAGTTTCATCAAAGTGTTGGGAAAAATTAGAGGACCCCCGGATGGTTCAGGGTGAACTAAAGGATTTTTCTGGCTGCTGAGAAGCAGTTTCTAATGTTTGCAGGCACCGCACCTACGGTAATCGCAAGCAAGGTTCTTGCAGATAAAGCTAACAATTGATGTTGATTTAAGATTTGGGCATAAAACAGCAGCTCAAATATACATAGACAAGGAATTTCAGGGTGATCGTGGTTTAGAATTGCACCACAGTGGTGCCTTGCATTATGACGTTAATTCGTTCCAGCGAAATCGCTGTAGAATAAAAAGCCCATTGAAACGCATTGAAACCCCTTCAATGCATTCCAGTGGGCTGGAAACTCACCATCCAGCGGAAGATCCTCCATAGAGCGGCCATTTTCGGTGGCTGTCGTGCGAGGAATCCATCCCAGAAAACAGCGGGGAGCCATTTTATTTACCCAGCAGCCATTTTGAAACCGCCGATCAGCTGTCCGAAAATCGTCGTTTTGCGAAGAATCGGTTCCCAAAGCAGGGAACCAATCATCGCAAAGTGAAAAAACCCCATTCAGACCATCGTTTTGAAGTCGCAATTGCGATCGCAAAAAGATCATTACAATGCAGTTTTGTCATAATGCGGGGCAATCGTAAAGTGAGGCACCACTGTATAGATTTTCTGCACAGGCCATACCCACTGTACGTGGGCATGCATGTGTATTACAGGTCTTTTGTTTCTTTTAAAAGAGGAAACCTCACCTGTTTGTGTATACACACATGGTAAGGTTGACAGCACTGATATCTACGATGGGCAGACGCATTTCAGGAAGGTCTAAAGAGAGATTGCGACAGGTCTGATGATGGAGGTTGAAAATTTCCAGGGTGTGCATGTACGCGTATGTGAGTGTTGGCCATGTGAATCTCTTATAGGAACAAAAAATCAACAAAGAGCTTTTCAGCACGATAAAGATAATCATGTTTTACTCGACATACACTTTGATAGGATGTAGCTTTAAGAAGAATCAATATTTACCCACCCATCACTGAACTGAGTCCTGAGTCTTTGGTACCAAGCCTCGAGTCCCGAGCCCTTATTAAAAGCAAGCCACTTTTCCCCAGAAAAAAGGGAGGGGGTGAGTCAAAGTCATTGAAAAGAAAAAGCCCGAGTCGATTCACCAGTGTGACTTTAGTCTGGCTTGACAGCAGGTCCGGCAACTCAAGTCCCCATCCCTGATAAGTGCCCCGTTATAGATGCCTGTAGCATGACCTTATGGTCATTAGTCTTAAAAGCAACTTTTCAGGCACCACTTGGCAGTGGCTCAGAATAGTTAAGGGCTGCTTTCATTTATACTGTGTGCATGCTGGCACACCATCAAATATAGACCTGCACAAGATGGACAGATTTCAGTTTACTAGCCAGATGCAAACCATTGGATTCAAACATCTATCTAGGCCAGGGGTGTCCAAATTTTCACCTTCCCTGGGCCACATTAGAAGATGAAAATTTGGTTTGGGCCGCACATACATTTGGTTTGGGCCGCAGGGGGGGCAGCCCTAGCCATCGTCCACAGCCCCGCTCCAAGCGCGTTTACCGGCAGCTGCATTCTCAGAAAGCAGAGGCTGCCAGCTTCTACTCCGGCAGCTTTATGGGGCCGGGAGGGGGTCCACCTATTGATGGGAATGGCGCAATGAAGTCACGCAGCCCCCCTGTCCCTTCCCCTCCCACTCCTTCCTTCCTTCCTTCCCTCTCTCCCCATCTACTGTTGTGACATGCCCCGGCCACATTCTGGCTGCAAGTGCTGGCAGTGTAACTTGAAACTTTGGAATTTCTTTAAAAATAAAAAATTGCACTGGGCCGCATTACGAGCAGACCTGGGCCGCATGCGGCCCTCGGGCCGCAGGTTGGACAAGCCTGATCTAAGCAGTACATTTCCCTGTTCCCTTTAGGTCATATGTTGCACCACCTTGAGGAAAGATATTCTCATTTCACAGAAGTAATTCTATGCAACATAGGACTGCCAGAAAGCAGCACCTTGAGGAAAGATATTCTCATTTCACAGAAGTAATTCTATGCAACATAGGACTGCCAGAAAGCAGCAGTGACTTGAAACAGCTATCGAGGAAGGTGAAAGAAGAAAGTGCAAAAGCCAGATTACAGGTGAAGATTAAGAAGAGGAGAGCTGAGACTGGGGAAGAATTATAAAAATCTTTAATATTGACAGTGCAGAAACTGAAATATTAAATTAGTTTCTATACCTTGGTTAAATTATCAGTCCCGAAGGAGATTGCAGTCAAAGACTCAGAAAAACGGTTAGGAGGGAAATTGCTGGTGACTGAGATTAAGATAATTCATACTGCCATACTGCTGATTGTTACATACGTAAGGACATGAAAGCTGGACAGAAAAAAAACTGATGAGGAAAAAAAGTCAAATTATTTTAAATATTTAGATTTGGAGGAAAGCTTGATGGATACCATGGACTGCCAGAAACACACAAACAAAAAAGATGGGGTCTAGAGCCAATCAGGTCTGTATTATCACCAGGGGACATGGGAACTGTGGATATGGAAAAAGAAAGGAAAAAGTTGGAAGCTGCAGGAGAAGAGGAGAACTTAACATGAGGTGAACTAACACTATAAAGCACCCCATGGTCTTTAATCTGCAAAATACGGCAGGGGAGTTCCCAACAAGACCTTTGGGAAGTAATGAATTCATAGTGTCAACATAAATTGGAAACTAATTGACAGCACATAACATCACAAAAGTAGTGAGAATGGCTAAGTGATCCCAGAGCGGTCCATCTCAGGCGAAGTCCTTTTCTCCTGCAGCCTTCTGCTTTTTCTTTGTCTCCCCATGTCCACAATATGATCCTTCAGTACTTAGTTCTCAGTTGCCCATTGCCAATAATGTTGATCAGTTATAACAACAGGTAAAGGTTTCCCTTGACATTTAGTCCAGTCGTGTCCGACTCTAAGGGGTAGTGCTCATCCCTGTCTCCAAGCCGTAGAGCTAGCGTTTTTCCGTAGACAGTTTCCATGGTCACGTGGCCAGCGCGACTAGACATGGAACGCTGTTACCTTCCCACTGAGGTGGTACCTATTTATCTACTCACATTTTAACATGCTTTAGAACTGCTAGGTTGGCAGGAGCTGGGACAAGCGCCAGGCGCTCACTCCGTCGTGTGGATTCGATCTTACAACTGCTGGTCTTCTGACCTTGCAGCCCAGAGGCTTCTGTGGTTTAACCTCCAGCGCCACCACGTCAAAGCCAGAGACAAAGAAGCTGCTAGCAGCACTTGAAAGGCTAATACACTTTATTTGCAGTAAGCTTGTGTGACCTGTGGCTCACTTCATCAGATGCAGGTATGATCACTGTTAGTTTGTATAATTTTGGGTTTTTTCCCCCACTCCCTCCTTTACACTTTCTGACTGTGCTAAACAAAATGTGTTGGAATAGGTTCCCAGCATCTTTTAATTCTTGGCATTCATATCATCACTGCATTATTTTTAGCCTTACAAGGCAACATTATGCAACATTTTGTTGAGGCGCAGTCAACGTGCTCATTTCCCAAACACTCTCTGGAAGGTATGATCTCGAGGTCTTCCTAGACCCTTGGTTGTTATGACTATCATTCTTTTGTTTTCTTGGCTGTCAGACCCTAATTATACATTATGCCGTTAAGACCTTGAAAGATACATTCAAAATATGAAAGAAAGCATTTTCTAATTTTAATTTAATGCAACAGAAACCCTTTTCTTTGTTTAATTTAACAATTGATAGGCTAATAATGAATTTGGGATATATGACTGACATCAACATTTTGAGTTTTATTTTTTAAAAAAAAGATTACTAAGATCTGTTACCGGTGTTCCTTTGTTTGTTAAAAAACAGTTTTTTATTTTAAAACACAATGCCCACAAAAATTTGGAAAAGGAGCATGTTATTTTGGATAGATATGAATTGTTTATATGGATTTTCAAAACTGACATATAGTTGATATAAACTATAATAAAACTTCTGCTCTTGGTTGTTCTTTGGTGGTAGATAGAACTAGATTTCCTTTCCTTTCCTCAGATGATTAGAAAGTGTAAGTAATTAACTGCCTAGCTGAAATTACTCAGCATCTTGCAGGATCATTGACTACTGAGGCTGAGAAATTAGATGTTGATATGGCCAAAGTATACATTACAGACACCTGTCATTACAGTTGGAATCACATCAGAGTTCCATAGATGTGACTCAGACAGATCTTTGTGTCTGAGAAATCAGAAGTGTTTATTTCTCAATGTGCAGTAACAAGAGCAAGCAAGCTAATTTGCAAACTACAGAAGGTGAGACAAGGTCCTGCTGTGACAACCAGATGCTTTCAGCAGTCAAGGAATTCCCTGTTCTAATCACAGGTTATCGCTAACACATGATGCAGCCTGATACACAGTTTGGGGGGGGGAATTCAAATATAATCCACTTGAGCTACCCCATCAATTGCACCATCTATTTTTTTAAAAATAAAAATCTGTTAAGGAGGGAAATTTAGAATACAAAATTAACAAGACAGTGTCTGCTGAATGGTGGCGTTAGCACCAAGCAAACTCATGGCTGCTTCGAAACTGCAAAAGTAAAGATACCACAACTCAGAGATAGGTAAGTGTGTTTCGTTTGCATTGGTTTGAGAATTAAAAGCAAAGTCTGCTGCTTATATACCACCGCATAGCATTTAAAGCACTTTCTGGGACAGTTTACAATTTAATTATGCTGACTACACATTGCCCCCACCCCTGTGCTGTGAGCAGTGTACTCAGTTTATCAATCTTGGAAGGATGGAAAGCTGAATCAACTTTGAGCCAGCTGTCTGAGCCCTTCAGGACTGAATTGAGGTCGTGAGCAGAGGCTTGTCTGCAATACTGCAGTTTAACCACTGGGTCACAAGGCTCCTAAGTATTAAAAAAGCAGCATGTACATGGAAATCAGTGACCAAAATCCTGTTCCACAGCTTCTTGAAGTCTCCAAAGGAAACTTTTAATCAGAAGCAGCTTCCTGCTGTTGCTGACCTCATTCTTGTTGTGCACACGATACCACACAACAGGATTTCAATGTATAATTCACAAGCTTGTACTTACTTAGATGGAATGAACCCCACTTGATTCAACAGGGCTTACTTGTAAGTAGACATCTATTGTTCCAGATATTTTCATGGTAATGTGGGGGATGGCTTTTTCTCAGTTGTGGCCAGTGATATTTAGGTTCCCCCCACCCATGTCTATCTGCTAGTCTGAGCTTATGTTAGCAGTAGATATATATTTTTTAAAAATACAGTATTCGCAGTAGCGCTGTCATGGGGATGTACACTAACATACGCAATCTGTTTCAGTATTGCTTTAATGATCTCTGCCATTGCAGTGTCAACTGAAGCAGCTGTCACTTTTCACCAAGATAATCACTGCCAGTTGCATACTTGGAGAAGCAAGCTCTGATTAAAAATCTGCTTTTAAGCGCAAGTTGTGTTTCAGTCCTAAGACTGAGCAGGTTCATGGGAGGAAGAGAGAGAGAGAGAGAGAAACAACAACAACAACAACAAAGCATGCTGCTTACATACCATCCCATAATGCTTAAAGCACTCTCCGGGCGGTTTACAATGTAATTATGCAGGGTACACGTTGCCCCTTCCCAGTGAGCTGGGTATTGAATTTACTGACATTGTAAGGATGGAAGGATGAGTGAACTTTGAGCTGACTACTTGGGATTGAACACAGGTTGTGAGCAGAATATTGGCTGCAGCACTGCACTTTAATCACTGCATAATGTTGGATTAGGGGCCAGGCATGCACTTTTGAGCTAAAGATGACACATCCAGCTCAGGATTTTGTTTGCTTTTAGTACCAGGATGTAGTATGTAGCTTGACCTTGAGAGCACACTGGGAAACAACAGTAGAACAGAATGATTGCTTCCACACCTATACCTTTTTTATTGTTATTTTTTAAAGAAAGGAACTTCCTGGAGGTATCTGGCTGGTCAGTAGTTGCTGTGGGAAAATAGGATTGTTGCCAAAAGCTTGGCAATATTACCTTTTTAAGAACCCTCCCAGAATCCTTCAGCCAGCATTGCCAATGGACATGCTTGATCAGGTAATCTTGGGAGTTATCCACCATGATGGAGATCCGGACAGTTTTTAGAAGTAATTTTTCCAAGTTCTAGAGATGGACCTTTCATCTAGTCTGATCCAGAAGGGCTTATCTTGTATAAGAGGTTTTTGGAAGTTTGGTCTTTGGCTCTCATTTCCTCCCAAATTCTTCTCCTGGGTTGCTTTAGATCAGTGGTCTGGGAACAGGGGTAAATTACCCCAAATGGGGTAAAAATGAAAATCCTGGGGGTAATGAGCAAAGCCTGCCTTGTAGGATTTTGAGCATAACCTTGCTAGCATGTGAAATGAGTGCAATTGTACAGTAGTTGGAGCATTCTTTGGCACTGCCCTTCTTTGGGATTGGGATGTAGACTGATCTTTTCCAATCCTCTGGCCACTGCTGAGTTTTCCATTGACAATGATAAAAAAATAGTGCACTGGTCTTTGATATTGAACTGTGGCACCAGGGTGGGTGACATGATCTTTAGCCTGGTTTGTTCCTTTTTGCAAACCACACACAGAATGATTAAAGTGGTAGGAAAAGCGCCCTCCCCCATTGCTAGCACCACTCTGGCAGCCATTGATGATGATTAAATCCTCTGCAAGCTAACAAAAATTTAATGCAACTTGCTAGGCACGTTGGACACCTTACTACTCCCTATACCACCCCATGGCTGGAGTCCAATGTGTTCCAGCAAAAATAGTGCACAACTTTATTAAATTTGGTGCATCCTGCTAGTTCGGTACACAGCCTTTGTAGATTCAATAATATTTTGAATTCAAATACTGTAATGTATGATTTCCTTACTTTCAAATCAAGGGGGTAATGTTGGCGTATATAATTTTTTTGGGGGGTGAAAGGTAAAAAAGTTCCCTGACCCCTGCTTTAGATCAAGACTTCCTTTGGTGCTTGCAAGCTGTTTTCCATCTAGTTGTTTCCCTCTGAAACTTCTATACCATTTTGTTTGTTTTTCCTCTATCATTGTTGTCAGTCTTTCTCCCCTCCCTCCCTCCCTCATATGCCATTTTTCTTTCTGGTATCCTGGTGACCTTCCAGATAGAACATGGTGGAAATAAGGCAATATTTTATATATATCGTGGTATAAATGCAAGTCTAATTGTACAGGATATTTGCATCTCTCAGGTGTCCACCGTAACCATGCTCTTACTCAGGTGGCCTTACTTTTAGGCAGATCGAGGCACAGCTGCCTCGTGCAGTAGATTTGGATACTGGTATTTAGTTTGTTATCACTGTACCTTTATTGCTGAGAAGGAGAGGAGGGATGCTGTAATAGATTTTCTGCCAAAATAACTTGGCTGGCTTGAGGGACGCCTTGATTTGTGTGAGTGTAGGATTCTGTTTGTTTTTTGCAAGCAGCAGACTGCCTTGGACCCAGTCCTGGTTATAACCTCCTCTTTTGTTTTTTTTTTGTTTTAATCTTTTCTTATTTGTCATTTGAGTGATTTGGAAAAATGTAAACTTTTGCGTCTCTGGACCTCCAGACTGCAACCTCCTTTTATTACTTCTGCTCTGCCTTCTACCTTTCTCTAGATTCTTATTCTCAATCTATTATTTGAAAAAGAAAGTTTGAACATTTCCAATGTTGAAATTATTTTTGTGATTCAGACTTTCTCAAATAATAGATTTAACTGGGTACACAAAGCAGTCACATTCTCAGTAGGCATCTTAAATACTTATGCTTGAATTGTTCTCTCTCATTAAAATGTCATTTAATGGGAATCTTTAAAGTAGAAGAAATGTGTGGCTATTGTTTTAAATCTAGCATTAACTTTTAAATTTGCTGTCTCTGAAAAAAATAAAAAGTGACAGTATTAAGTTAGAGATTTTTAAAATCTATTTTAAAAAAAGTTATTTCGATTTCAGTCCAGCACTGGAGAATTAGATGCAAAGTTATATCTCGCAATTTTGCTTCTAGTTGTTGCTATGCCATTTTTGACTTAGAGAGACTCTATAGTGACTGCAAAAGGTTTAAAATTAACAGTCTTTCTAAGGTCTTACAAATGTGTCTTGCAACACGCTGGTCAGCTCCTGCAAATTTACTCTAGAGGAAAGAACACATTGCAGCTCAATGTTGTTGCTTGTTTTGTTACACCAGAAGGTAAATCAGAGACTTCCTGTAGGGTTTAATGTATTCTCGAAGGCTTTCACGGCTGGGACCCTTCCTGTAGGGTTATTGATGATATGAAGTTTATTGGCAACATTTATTAACTCCTCGTTATTTAACAGTGGCTCCAACAAAACAATGCCCCTCTAAACTGCTAGAAATAAGAATGTTTGGGGTAACCAGGAGTGGATGCTTGTTCTGGTCTCTAGAATAAGTTCTTGAGCTGAGAGCCATTTAATTCTAAGATCTTTTTCAGACAGAACAAAAGTTCCATTCTCCTAGTTCTTGCTTGGTTGCGAAGGAGCCCAGGATTTACCATGCTTTGTGCCAAAACATCAATTTAAGAAATCTCTTCTCCTCAAGAAATCTTTAAAAATATGTAAGAAATATACTTTTTTTTTTTAAATCTGCTTCTTTGCTGGAGCTTTGCTTGATGATGACCATTTATTAACATAGTTTCTGAATGGGAGATTCTCACTGGACATCAATGTCACATGGGAAACATTTTAGTGCTAAACTCCACTCTTCAATACAACGTTGTTGTTACGTGACGTCAGATCACCTCCCACTTACGATGACCCTATGAATGAATGGCTTCCAAAATGTTCTGTCATTACCAGACTTATTTAGCCCCTGAAAACCTAAGGCTGTGGTTTCTTTTATGGGGTCCATACATATCATGTTCTGGTCTTCCTCTTTTCTTGCTGCCTTCAACTTTTCCTAGCATTATAGTCTTTTCCTTTGAATCTTCTCTTCTCACAATTTGCCTGAAGTACAACAGCCAATTGTTCCTTTTTCTAGTAATCCAAGGCATCCACAAAGCTGTCCTCCAACACCAGATTTCGAATGGATCATTTGTTTTCCTTGTTGGCTGTCTTCACTTCTGTTTGTTGTCCATCCTTCACATCTGTACTTTGCAATCAAGAATACAATAGTATGGATGATTTTGGCCTTGGTCTCCATTGACATATCCATACACCTGATCTCTTCTAGCACCTTCATTGTTGTCCTTCTGAGTCTCAGTCTTCTGATTTCTTTGCTGCAGTCAGCTACCTAAGTGTCTGTCACTGAGCTTGGAATGGATTTTCAGTTGCTCAGCTAGATAACCCCCGGGCTGTGATTGTGAGTTCTGCTGGAGATGATATTTAACCTTGTTCCAGAGCCTGTCTGCCATTTATCTTCACCTTCATGGGTGATGTCATGCTGTGTATGACTTTTTGGACTTCTTGACTACATTCTTGGACTTTTCGTATTTGTTTGTGTTGACAACTAGCCTGGCTTGCCTTTTGGAATGTTCTGAGATGGGGCTTTGGCCACACACTTTGGTTTTCCTGATTTTCTGGTAGGACTCTGCTTTTGAATCTCTGTCTACATGCCCTGTCCTGTGAAGACTTTGCCCATGGGCCAGGTATGCCTGGAAGCAGAAGCTACACAGTTATAACTGCAACAATTTAATGAATATTACTATTTCTTTTGTGCATGTGGCTTCAAAGCTGGTTACCATAGCCCCATGCCTCTTCATTGTGCTGCTCTAATTTGGTGGCAGACCATTAAAATCCCTGTAAAACTGGCACTTCCTGTTTCTTTTAAAGAAGTTTTCATGCCATGCTGCCCAAATTCACCTGTGGTGTAGGAGTGAGGCTTGTGGGGCCCCAGACTCATCGATATTGCTCAGCCCTGCTTTAATAGGTCTGTAAGTTGCACAGAATTTAACACTTCATTGAAATGAATTGCAGAAGAGAAACTGAACTTGAAAGTATTGGCTGAAATCTTGTTGTCTAACTAAACCCGTGTTACTTAAAGTTGAGCAAGTGGTAGCCACGTGTGGGCCAAGGAACTGTGGAACCAGCTGTGCCATTAGGCATGTAATGCAAATTGACTGGGTGTAACTCACTGAAAATCTGAGAATTCCTTATTAAAATGTGATGTTATTCATAGCAATGAGCAAAGATAAATAAGGAGAAGACTTTGGTAAGGGTGGGGGTTTTGAGCTTGGTAACCTCTGACTCCACAGTTCTAAGATTCTGGGATAACCTAAATCAGAATAAAACCCTTTGGAAGTTTTGAAAAGCCAGTGTATGACCGTTCTTGGCAAAATAATAGTAATCAACAAGAAAAGATGTTTCTCATAATTAAATTGTTGCTCTTGGTACAATCTTTGGGCACTTTGGAATGATGGAAAACCCAGCATTCTGTTTTAATCAAATTAGCTGGGAAACAAACAGGAAGGAAGATGATAGGCAGCAAAGAGTGAAAAGGAGAAGATGCAGAGGGTTGGGTTTTAGCTCCCAGCTAAGGTAAAGGTTCCCCTTGACATTTAGTCCAGTCGTGTCCGACTCTAGGGCATGGTTCTCATCCCTGTCACCAAGCTGTAGAGCCAGCGTTTGTCCAAAGACAGTTTCCATGGTCACGTGGCCAGTGCGACTAGACATGGAACGCCGTTACCTTCCCACCGTGGTGGTACCTATTTATCTACTTGCATTTTTACATGCTTTTGAACTGCTAGGTTCGCAAGGAGCTGGGACAAACAACGGGAGCTCACTCCTTTGCGTGGATTCGATCTTACAATGGCTGGTCTTCTGACCTTGCAGCACAGAGGCTTCTGTGGTTTAACCCGCAGCAGCACCATGTCCCATTTATCTCCACCTAGCCCAGTTCCCGCTCACTGGAAGGACAGATCCTGAAGCTGAGGCTCCAATACTTTGGCCATCTCATGAGAAGACTCCCTGGAAAAGACCTTGATGTTGGGAAAGTGTGAAGGCAAGAGGAGAAGGGGACGCCAGAGAACGAGATGGTTGGACAGTGTCATTGGAGCGACCAACATGAATTTGATCCAAGTCTGGGTGGCAGTGAAAGACAGGACGGCCTGGTGTGCTCTGGTCCATGAAGAGTCGGACACGACTAAACAGCTAAACAACAAGCCCCGGTTCCCAGCTAGGCAGGGAAAAATAATGTTTGCAGTTAAAAACACACACCCTCACACACCATGGAACTGCGGCCCCTTAAAGACAAAGTGTTTTTTTGTTTTTGGTATAAGCTTTCATGGACTTATCCACAAGAGCTTCTTCAAAACAAATAGCATTTAAAGTGCCACAAGACGTTTTGCTGCTTTTACTGCAACTGTGCACTATATGCCTGCTTTAGCCTTGAGCCATCACTCAACAAAGCAATTACATGTTGGTACAATTTACATCTGTTAGCTCAGTGTTTCCCAACCTGGGAGTCAGAGAACCATAGAATCATGAAGCTGGAAGGGGCCCATAAAGCCATCAAGTCCAACCCCCTGCTCGATGCAGGAATACAAATCAAAGGATATCTACCAGGTGGGTTCTCTTGAATGCCTCCAAGAGTTGGTGCAATCACTACCTCTCAAGGCAACTGGTTCCATTGCCGTAGTGCTACACAGACCCCCAAGGGGGTCACAAAGTATTTTTGGGGAAGGGGGGACACGAGTTGCTTTATAGGTGTTGTCGCCCTTATCAAATAATCTTTCCCTTCACCTTTCAGAGTGGGGTATGTATGTATGTATGTATGTATGTATGTATGTATGTATGTATGTATGTATGTATGTATGTATGTATGTATGTATGTATGTATGTATGTATGTATGTATGTATGTATGTATGTATGTATGTATGTATGTATGTATGTATGTGAAACAGGCCTTTTGAGAGGGGAAGAAAGAAGCCTCTGCTTTCTGGGAAGGGATGATTTTACCTTTCTGAAAATGCCTTTTTGTGCAAACAGGCATGTGTGTTGCAGATTACATGGCTATTAGAAATAGAGGTCACAACTCAAAATAAAGGTTGGGAAGCACTATGTTAAAAAGAGGAACGCATGTGCATAGATAGAGGGGAGCTGGCAAATTATGCATTAGATCTGGTCTGTTAATGTTAAAATCATTACAGTGCTTTTCTGTTAAACCGGAGTACATGCCAAATGATTGGACCATCGTTTTAAAAGTAACATTTTAAACCTTTTGAGACTACTGTTATAAGTTGTTTACAGTGAGATACATTTGTCCCATTTAAAACAGACGTAATGATCATTAATGTTAATGTATTAGGTCTAATGTGTTAATTTTAAGCTCTGACACAGAGAAACAATATTTGCAGTACATACATGTATTATAGCTGTATTTCCCCAACAAATTATAGGTGATTTTACCCTCAGAGGACTCACATGGCGCAGCATAACCTTGATCAGTCAAATGTCAGTGGAAACGCTGGCAGCTGAGGGAAGATTTTTTTCCCCCCTTGAGGGAATAAATGATGGTGGGAGGAGAACATGGCCTTGGGATGATATCGCAAGAATGAAGGAGATGCAGCTTAGCCCAGGCAGTGTTGTGATTATTACATTATAAATGACTAGAAAAACTGTGGCAAAGTCAAACAAGAAAGTTTCCCTCCACCAGCAAAGCAATATTGTTCAGATTATGACAAAGAAGGGGAGCCTGTCTTTTCAAAGTACATACCTCTTCTCCACCCCCGACTTCACTCCATTGCATTTCATTTCTCTTCCGTTGTTGTTTAGCAATGAACGCTGACCAAACTGGTAACAATTTCTAAACAGCTGAGGCTTGGAGGCTTTTTGAGGTGGACCTGAGCAGAAAATCACCCCTTAGCTGTTTCATAAGCAGCGTAAGTAGTTAGAAGAGATGGTCGGACGGGCCCGACCCACGGGTGGAATGAGGTGACTTTCTCAGGTGACAGATTTAAAGTGTTACAATCTTTCGTTAAATTTTTAATTATTTTTCTTATGTGCCCTCAAGTGTCCTCTGACTTACGGTGGCCCTATGAATAAGCTGTTTTCAAAATCTCCTGTCCTCAAGGGTCCTACTCTGTCCTCGTAGACTCAGGCCTGTGGTTCCTTTAGGGAGTCAGTTCATCTCATGTTTGATCCTCCTCTTTTCCTGCCACATTCCACTTTTCCCAGCATCTCTGTCTTTTCTGGAGAATCCCGTCTTCTCATGATGTGCTCAAAGTACGACAGCCACAGTTACATCATTTTTTGCCTCCAGAGACAGCTCAGGCTTGATTTACTCTGTCACCCACATTTCAAACAAATCTTTCCCCCCCCCCCGTGAGCTTTTAAAATTATTTACTTTCTCATTATTGTATTTTTACTTCAAGGAATGGGAAGAAACAGAGGCAGCTTGTCAACAGAGCAGTGGGGACCCTTTACCTGAAAAAGGTGAGGCAACTCTCCTCCCCAGGTCAGACATTGAGCCACATGAGAAAGAGGTGTTTGTAAGGTTTTTTTCTGGATTGTATGCCAAAATAATTCAACGGGGCTTGGTTACCATACACTGTGATTTGGGCAAGTTGTAGCAGTCAATTGGTACCACTGATTGTTCTGCCTCAGGCAGCAAAATGCCATGGGGCACACTGGAGATGGTATCTGTGTATACCTGCGAGGTATACAGGACTATAAAGAAATAGAGCTACACTCCTCCCAGTTTATCTATTTTTGATTCTAGGAACAGTTCAGATTTGATTTGCTCTAACACCCACCTGTCTCTCTTGTGGTCCACAGCATCTATAAAGCTCTGCTCCAGCACCATATTTTGAATGAATCGATTCTCTCTCATATTGCCCAGCTTTCGCATCCATGCATAATAGTTGGGAATATCATGACATACATACAGTTGATACTGTTTATTTCTACCATGTGGGTAGCTGCCCGCTAGGGAGATCACTGAGTCCACCTGTGGATTTAATTCATTCACTCAACAGCTGTACTGCCTCGATGAACATCTGTGCTTCTTCATCTTTTTCGTTCACCCTGCTATGATATTTGCAGTACTGCAGTATTAACAAAAATCATTACATTTTTAATAGGTTGAAGGACTGCTAGTTTCTCATTAAGATCATTTATGCTGCCTTTCTTTGAAAAATGCACTCAGGGTAGACCACGCTTAACAAACCAACAAAACCATTGATTTTAGAAACAAATATAGACCATAGAAAAGGGAACATTATATTGAAAGCAAGATGGAATAAATGTTACAGGGTCACTCAGACTCCCATGTGCTGTAATGTCATTGCACTCATAAGTGGTATTGTACAAAGGCAGGGATGGTGGCATATGTGGATAACTTTTATTTATTACACCCAACGTCGTTTAATTTGGAGGCCTCTAGAAGTCTTGGACTCTTAACATCCCCCCTGACATGGCTGTTGTGTCTGTTTCCTGGAGGTGAAAACCTTGACAGAGTTTCTTTTTTGGCTATGCTAAGTAGGGGACTATGGGAGATACTGTCCAAAATAGTAACTTCTGTTACCTCTGGTCCAGTATATCTAAAAGCAATGGTTCTCATCTAGAGTTGGGTACAAATTGCATTCTACCTGGTTGTCTCAAGCTGTCCACTTGAAGGCTGCGCTGCAGGAATCCCTGCTCTGCCTCCTCGTCTGAGTGGGTGGTTGCTGGAGGAGGCAGAGAAGGGAAGTCTCCAATCCTGCCGGGACTTGAAGGCTGTGGAATGAGAAAGGAACGAGCAGGGCGCACTGGCTGGTGATCTGGCTGGGGGTGGGGTGGGGAAAGGGAATACGCAGCACCTGTGGTATTGTGTCGATGACTTGAGATGATCTGGCATGAAGCAATTCATTCCCATCTCAACCTTGGGTAACCCAAGTGTTATTGGACTGCAACTCCCGGAAGCCTACACCACTAGTTGTGCTGACTGGCGTTTCTTGGAGTTCAAGGATTCCATCTTTGAAAGAAGATGTATTATTTTTTACTTTCTCTGTACCTCAGGTCAGTGTATACAGATCTTACTCATGATGTTCCATCAGACTGGTTGCAGATCAAGTATGTGACAGTTATTTCTACATAGAAGAAACTGGTCAAGTTTTCAGAAACTTGTCCTGATCAGAACATGAGTCCATGATAGTTGACTGTAGCTGATCAGTCCTTTAGACTGATATGCTTACCCAATGGGATCCATGAGGGACATTGCTGGCCCCATGTCCATCACCAATCTGTCCCACAGTAAACATTAACAAAAAGGACTGGTACATTCACAAGCTGTCAACATTAGAAATGTTGAAAGATCAACAGGGAAGGACATTATCTGACCATGAGAAAATAAAAAGGTGTAAACAGTATAGAAAAGACCTATAGAGAAGAGATAAAAGGATGACAGACTCATTTGAAGAGAAAGAATAAGGAAAAGGCTGTGTGGCCCCCAAGATTACACAAGTGGAAGAATGGATAATACCTTTCTTGGAATTCCAAAAAAGTCAAACAAATAGCAAGCTTTCATGGAGAAAATTCCACTTATTCAGGCTGAGCACAACTCCTTCATGGATAGTGCATAAAAATTGTAGAGAAGAGTCCAAAAATTGGTGGTACATCTCTGTGAGAGATGGTTTAAGTCCTCCTGAGGCTGAAGTCACAAGCATCCATGCAGCATCGTGTAGAACTTTTACACCCCGCTCTTAAGACTGAAAGTCTGCCAATTACTCTGTGATTGACCTACCCCACATTGCCTGCTTGAAACAAAAAAGTTTCTGTTTGGCTGTGGGGTGGGAAAAAACAACACAAAGGCACAGCAGTCGCTAGTGCATATTTGGGGTTATAATTTGGTTTATTTACAAGGTATAAGCAGCCAATTGCACCAGATTAAAACAGATTAATGTTTTTACATGGGATTCATTTGAAGAGGAATTCTATGATGAAGAACCTGAAATTCTAGAGAGTGAAGTGAAAGATGCTCTGAAAACACTGGGAAGAAATAAATCACCAGGGGTAGATGGAATACCAATAGAACTATTTCAAGCCACAGAAATTGGATCTGTCCTAACAAGAATATGTGGAAAACAAAACAATGGCTCACAGTCTGCAAAGTTCAATCCTCAATAAAGGAGATACCAAGGAGTAGAGCCATGCCATTGCTCTAGTTTTCCTGGAATTAAAACAGTGCTCAAGGTGTTGCAGCAAAAGCTTTTATTTTATATGGAGTGAACAATGCATAATGTAGCAGCCCGATTCTGAAAAGACCAGGTCAGCTTGTAAATATTCTTTGGCTACTGTAGGACACCAAAGAATTTCAGATCACTGTGCTTTACAGAGTCTGTGAAGAAAGGCTCTATAAAGCGCAGAAAGGCAGAAAGCAGCACTGTCTTAAAATGACTTTTGATGAAAGTGGGAGAAGAAAGTGCCAAAAAAGAACTGTAATTGAACATTAAGAAGACAAGACTCATGATTACAGAGCTACACAGCTTTGATGTTGATAATGAAGAAACTGAAATGGGTAGAGATTTTGTAAGCCTTGGTTCAATCATCAATCCAAATGGAGACTGCAGCCAAGTAATTGGAAGGAGTCTGAGACTTGGAGGAACAGCAATAATTAGAAAAGATCATCGAATATAAGAAAGTGTCACTGGAGACCAAGGCGAAGATAATTCAGAGTATTGTATTTCCCTGACCACTGTGCATGGGTGTGAAAGTTCGACAGTGGAGAAAGTTGACAGGAAAAAAATTGATCCGTTTGAAATAGGGTGCTGGAGGAGACCTTTGCGGATACCCTGGATTGCCAGAAAGAGGAACGTAGAGGTTCTAGAGCAAACCAAGCCTGAGCTATCTTTGGAGGGATAAATGATGAAAGTGAGGCTGTCCTATGTACAGTGGTGCCTCGCACAACGAGGTTAATCCTTTCCGGATTAACCCTCGCTGTGTGAAAATATCGCTGTACTGATCAAAAAAAGCCAAAGTAAAGCCAATAGCAGCTTTACTCACTGTACAGCGATGTTTCTCCGATGGCCGGCAGCCATTTTTGCGCCCTCCCCTCGCTTAACGAGGGCTCGAAAACGCTGCGTGTGGCCATTTTGTGGCTTCTGGCGGCCATTTTGAAGCGGCCTAACAGCTGATCGGCAGATCGCAAAGCGAAGGTTGGTAAGCAAACTGCTTACCACCCTTCGCTCTGCGATTTTCGCCCTATGCAGGCACCGCGATCGCAAAACCGGCCTCGTAGAGCGAATTCATCGCTCTACGAGGCGCCCGTTGTGCGAGGCACCACTGTACTTTGGGCACATCATGACAAGGGGGAATTCTCTGAAAAAGACAATAATGCTGAGAAAAGTTAAAGGCATGAGGAAAAGAGAAACACCAAATAGGAGATGGATGGATTCCCTAAAGGATGCCACAGGCTTGAGTCTACAAGATCCGAGCAGGGCTGTTGAGGAGAGGACATTTTGAAAACCATTCGTTCCTACGGGTGCTATAAGTTAGTGACAACCTGATGGCACATAACAACAACATATGGTTTCTGGCTGGTTGATGAGTTTGTTTGTCCCTCTGAATTTCAAGGATGCCATTTTAAGCACAGAGATGAGAGAGTTCCACCAAATTCTCTACTGAAAAGAGAAGTGTAGGATTGTAGTAGGGCATTCAGTCATTAAAGATGTTCTTTTATCTTTTCACACAGTCCTGAAACTTGCTTCTTGTGGTTACAGGGTGGCTGAGACTCTTCTAAGCCAATCAACCAAAGAATTGAGGAAGGGAAAGCTGTGATAGTTTGAGGCTTGGTATGAAGTTTTCCCTCTGATTTCCTGTCAGCAGCATCCCATTCCCCATGATTTTAGGGCCAAACCCTGAGAGTAGAAGTTACCATATTTTTCTGTGTATAAGACACCCCCATGTATAAGACACCCCCACTTTCTAACCCAAAATTAAGAAATCGAAGTGGGGCTTAGCAAATGCAGGGGGAAAGGGATTAAAGTGCTGCAGGATTGCTTTGATCCCCGCTTTCTCCCTTCATGCTAAGCCTCGTGGGGTTTAGCAAAAGGAGGGGGAAAGGGATTAAAATACTCCTGCAACTGCACAATCATTTTGATCCATTTCCCCCTTATAAACCACGGGATTGCCTTGATTCTTCCCCCCTCCTTTTGTTAAGCCCCATGGGACTTAGCAAGCAGAGGGGAAATCAGGGATCAAAGCGATCCTGCAGCACTTTGATCCCTGCTTATCTTTTGTTAAGGATTAGCAAGTGGAGGACAAAGCAGGGATCAAAGCCCTGCAGCAACAATTTGATCCCTGCTTTCCCTTCCACTTGTTTTTGTACTCTCCTCATCTTATTTCCGTTTATAATAGGACCTTCAATTTTTAGTGTAAAATTTTTAGACAAAAGTACAGTCTTATACATGGAAAAGTACGGTAAATTCCTTTGATGTTCTAGAGGTGATGTTTTCTAGACTCTGTGCCATGATCTATATTTTACTTATTTTATTTGTTTATTTATTCCATTTATACCCCGCCTATCTGGTCATTACGACCACTCTAGGCGGCTTACAACACAAAATACCAGATATGAGAACAATATATAGATAAAAAGGAATTTTTACACAATTAAAGAATTCTATAAGATGGAAAAAACAGAAAAAAATCATAATAGATAAAGCAAGGGAGAAAGTCGGGGCTCATGGTTTGTGACACTGGCTCTCCACTTCTCAACTTCTTCCAAATAGCCCAGTGCTGGCTAACCAAAAAGGCCAGGAGTGGGGCCAGGAGAGACACTTGGGGACAGCTGGTGGGTTTCTGCATTTTGGCCCAGTACCACACAAACATTGTTCAGGCTGAGCTGGAGAGTTCTGACACCATCAGGGAATGGGTGCAGATGATTGTGCCCAGACATTAAAAGCCACTTCTCCTCCTCCGATGCTACTTACCAGGAGATCTCCCTGGAGAATTCTAAGAGCCTAGTAATTTCTGCAGAGTCCAGCCAGAGACCTGGTGAGCTCATAACCCTTGCAAGAGAAGGGTGAATTAAGGCTGCAATGGGAAGGGAGATAACATTCCGTGGTATTAAAACATAGTCTGGAGCAGCTTTAATGCTGATCCCTGAAAGCTTGTGAAAACAGGTGGGTTATGCTAGGAGTCTGGCGAGTCTCCTCAAAAATTAGGCTGGACCAGCATCCAACAAATCCTTTTTTCACACCATTGCTATCATCATCACCACCAGTAAGTTTCCACAGCTCAGCTAAGAACTGAAGGCAGGTCTCCTGGGTCCTAGTGGGAGATTCCATCTACTACACCCACACTGGCTTTCATGGACTTTCTTTATTCCATGTTGTGCAGACAAGGAGGATTTCTAAATACATGTGAGCAACACACATACAAACACATTTTAAGCCAGTGAGAGCTACTGCCAGTTGCGAATGAGAAGGGGATGCATGCCTGGGCTATTAAGGCCACTGACTACACAAAAATCTCGGTTTCTCCTCCACCAGGATTTTTCATCCTGAGATCTCTCTCCCTGCCTGGAGATATGGGGAAGCAGAGTAATTCCCTGGGAATCCCACTGGCATCCTAAAACCTAGTCATTCTGATGGTAAACCTTTGTTCTGTTGTCTGCTAGAAAGCGGTAAGTAGTACTAGATGGTAGCAACCTGGCATTGGGCAAACATAATTTGTAAATGTAGAAGGGGTAGTTGGTCTGTGCAAGCATTACAGGTGAAAACAAAATCAAAATAAAAGTTTTTTAAAAAGACAAAATGTGATGGCACTTTAAATTTTATATTTTTAATGTGAGATTTCATGGACAAGTCCACTTCATTAGACACAAGAGAAGGAGATATAAAATGGCAAATATTTGTGCTAGGTTCTTGGAACCTCGTAGCGCAGTGGTTAAACTGCTGCACTGCAGCCAAAACTGGTCTGTCCCAGGTAGCTGGCTCAAGGTTGACTCAGACTTCTATCCTTCTGAGGTTGGTAAAATGAGTATCCAGCTTCGGGGGGGGGGGGAGGAATGTGTAGCCTGTGTAATTAACTTGTAAACCGCCCAGAGAGTGCTTTAAGTGCTATGGGGCAGTATATAAGCAGCACACTTTTTAAAATATAGAAGAGAATAATTTCAGCCTTAATGCTTGAGTTCTATGGGGAATACAACTACAATCCTGTATGGTCTCCAGAGAGTAAGGTGAACATAGCATTACAGTGCTGATTGAAGAATAGTGGAATTGATTATTTCCATTCATCTTCAGTACAAATATGTGTGTTGCTGTTTTTAATGTATCAGCTTCCTACCAAGGACTTCGAATCAGCACTCATAGAACTTTAGCTCAAGAAGAAATGAAATATAGACTAACTTAGCAAATATGCTGTTTCACACAGGTTTAGACATTCCAGATATCTTGGATTACAACTCCTAGAATCACTGGGACTCCAAATTTTACATAGTGGTTTTGTCGTTGCTACACAAGGGTCTAGCCCATGGCATCAGAAGGGTCTCTGCACCTCCTGTGACATCACTATCCATAAATTTAGATTTTGGCTTTGAATGGATCAAAAACATGACCTATAATGGAAGGGGCCCTTGCATGGGTGAATAACCTATTACTAACATGTGTCTTTAAAATACATGTTCTCATGCACCAGCAACTATTTCCTGATTTCTGTCAGGTTCAGCAAGGTTTGACCTCTTGAATCTACTATGTTTGGCTCTCCCAAGATGGTTGATCAGGGGAGAAGTCTTGTAGTATGCTTTGTTTGAAATAAAGGCATATTTATGTAGTGTGGACAACTGCCGACGGATCATCAGTGTGGTTTTGGCAGTGAGACTGGAACATTTTATTTACCCGTAGTGACTGTGAGGAGTTTATGCAACTTATTTCTCTGTCTCTAATCTTGCTGATCATCTTGTTGCCTTCATTGGCAATTGCGTTTATAAGCTAGGTAAACCTGGGTGAAAAAGTTGGGTGTATTTGTAAACGATGCTTTCATATTGCTTGGGATGAAATCCACAGAGCCCCACAGATAAAAAATGTCCCTTCACTTGCCCATTGAAAGCTGTGTTCACTGTGATCATTTATCTCAGCCACACTATGAGCAAAATAAACCAGTCCTTTAGGAAGCAAAATAAGAAAACCCTTTCTTAGGCTAGATTGCTTCACAACCTCTCCACTTCACCCGATGAAATAGTTGTCCTCATATGAGCATGGCATATGGACAGAATTTTAACATGATTGAGTCTCTGAGTGGCTTTTTAAGTTAAGATAGTTTTAAATTTTTACTTGCTTTGAACTATTCAACTGTATTTTAATTAGCATATAGTTTAATTGTTTTTTAATGTTTAAAATTATCATGTTTTGAATTCTATTCTTTTTAATATAGTGAGCCACCATGGGCCCCCTTATTGGGAGAAAGATGGCCAGCCAGCCAGCCAGCCAGCCAGCCAGCCAGCCAGCCAGCCAGCCAGCCAGCCAGCCAGCCAGCCAACCAACCAACCAACCAACCAACCAACCAACCAACCAACCAACCAACCAACCAACCAACCAACCAACCAACCAAGAAGGAAGGTGTGGAAATCTTCATGGGCAGCTCCTGGGATGGTGTTCAACCACTTTTAGATAGGGTTGCATGAATGTCACACAGACACAAATTAGAAGGTTTGGGGATCCAATCCTAACTTTTGATGGCAAATATCATATAACAAACATGGCACATAATGCCTTCCACCACCTGGAAGTCCAGGTCCATATCACTGATACATAGTGGAGATCCAGCAGAGCACTCCCTTACCACACAGAATGGTCTAAACTAAGGATGCTGAACCTTTGGCACTCCAGATGATTGGGACTAGAACTCCCACAGTCCTTTATCTTTGGCAGTACAGGCTAGTGATTCTGGGAGTTGTAGTCCAAGATACTGTATCTGGAATGTCTAAATCTTTGTGAAACAGCATATTTGCTAAGTTAGTCTATATTTCATTTCTTCTTGAGTTAAAGTTCTATGATTTGAAGTCTTTGGTAGGAAGCTGATACATTAAAAACAACACACATATTTGTAGTGAAGACGAATGGAACTAATTAATTCAGGTATTCTTCAATCAGCACTGTATTGCCGTGCTCATATGTATTGCTTACTCTCTGGAGACCATACAGGATTGCAGTTGTATTCCCCATAAAACTGAAGCACTAAGGCTGAAATTATTCTGTTCTATTTTAAAAAAAGCAAACCATACTGCTTACATACCACCCCATAATGCTTAAAGCACTCTCTGGGTGGTTTACAAGTTAATTACACAGGCTACACATTGCCCCCACCCAAGCAAGCTGGCGCTCATTTTACCAACCTCGGAAGGATAGAAGGCTGAGTCAACCTTGAGCCGGCTACCTGGGATAGAACTCCAGGTTGTGAGCATCGTTTTGGCTGCAGTACAGCAGTTTAACCACTGCACCACAAGGCTTCTATGTATCTGAGCTTCATCTCTCCTATGGTGTGATGGTCAGAATACTGGAATTGGATTTGGGAGATCTAGGCTTAAATCCCACTGAGTTCTGAAAATTGGCCCCATCACTCTTTCTTAGCCTGGGCAGCTTCACAACTGTTGTGAGGATAAAGTGCAGAAAAGGAGAGTCTTCCCACATCTTAGAGCAAACGTGGGATATAAATGTTTGGGTTTTTTTTTTTTTACAGTTTTCATATTTTCTTCCTCTCCTAAACACTGAGGTTAGAGAGTTATGTTTAAGAGGTCAAATAGCTGTGATTGAGGCTCTGGGTCCTAGACTATCATCTTACCACCGCTAAGTTGTGAACGGCTTCAGCATCTCATTCTAGGAACATTTCACACTATGTTGTCTTGCCTGTTGAAGTTTGAGAATTGATTCCCTTATTCCAATGTGATTTCAATCTTTATTGAATCTATCGAAGCCGATGGTGATGGATTACTTACCATTTTTTAAAATGGCAGCAGCCGTAAAGATCAGTGCTATAGATGAATACAATCTTACGGTCAGAAAGGGTTTTGGAGGGAAACAACCACTGCAATATGGTAATGCCAACAAATTCCACTGGCTTTCCTAGTTGTTGGAAGTCCTGGCTACATTGGACACTAATGAGGTGCCAGCAACAGAATATACACGTGCCAGTCTGAGATTCGAATACACATATGACTAAATAGTTTAATTTGATCCCTGTTTCGGCCTGCAGTGAAGCTCCAATGAGGCTACAGGGTCCACCCCCTGATACATTCTTAACTGGGAGTAAAACCAATCACTAGCACAGCATTGTGATATTAATTTTTTCCTGTATTGCAAGATCAGCTCTAAATCTCATCTAACACAATCACAGTTCACGCCTTTCATCTAGTGTACGTAATTTGTAGTATAGTCTCTTCCCCCCTTCCTAAACAACAAATGAAAAGTTAAAAGGACGGCACATTCATGCTTGGGTGTTCTTCCAAACAACAGAATTGGGTTTATGAATTGTGTAGGTTTTACTCTGGTATTGAAGCCAAGTTACGGATATGAGACCCATAGCTGCCTTGACAAATTGTTATGTCAAATGAGGTACTCTAATGAGCTAGCAATAAATATAAGAGGTAAACCGGCAGTCTGGTATAGACATCATGTGGGTCTTGAAAACATTTTCAGTAATTAAGGTCCATTGTTCCTTCAGTTAGCAAATATTTCAAAGTACCTTGTTGCCAAACCAAGGTCACCCTGGGAGGCTGATATGTTATCTATCGCCAATTACGTCAACTCATGATGCATGTTGCTAAAGAAAAGAAAAAGGAAAAAAAAAAGGAAAAGGTCATGATACTTAACCAGTTTTGAAAGGTTTTCTTTTGAATCTTCCCTTTGTATGTTTAAGCATTTTCAACAATTACAATAGTTTCATACAGGTCGATGCTCTGGTATAAACTACTTTACCCCTCGCTAGGGATTTGCATTGAAATAAAAATATCAAAAAAGCATGCTTTGACTTTGCAGTTGTGAAATCTGGGTTGTGAATAAAATTTGGCATTCAGAATTTTAGTTTGAAATAGAGCAGAATATCATACAGGCAGAAAAAAGAACATAGGTAGCAACTGAAGAAGTAACGAAAGTCAATGTTCCTCATCCTCTTCACATGTATAGTCATGTCCAAAAATATTGGCACCCTTGCAATTCTGTCAGGAAATGCAACCCTTCTCTCAGAAAATCATTGCAGTTGCAAATGTTTTGGTACTCACATGTTCATTTCTTTGGTTTGCATTGGAACAACATAAAATATAGGGAAGAAAAGTCAAATCTGATACAATCACACACAGAAACCCAAAAATGCACTGGCCAAAATTATTGGCACCCTTAACTTAATATTTGGTAGCACCCCCTTTGGAAAAAATAATTGAAATCATTCACTTCCTGTAACCATGAATGAGTTTCTTGCACCTCTCTACTGGAATTTTGGACCACTCTTCTTTTGCAAACTGCTCCAGGGCCTTCAGATTTGAAGGATGCCTTCTCTCAACTGCTGTTTTGAGATCTCTCCACAGGTGTTCTATGGGATTCTATTCTATCTGGACTCATTGCTGTCCATTTCAGAATTCTCCAGCGCTTTGTTTGTGACCGTTTCTGAGTGCTTTTTGAAGTGTGTTTTAGGTCATTGTCCTGCTGGAAGACCCATGACCTCTGGTGGAGATGCAGCTTTCTGACACAGGCCACTATGTTGCATCCCAAAATTCTTTGGTAATCATCAAATTTCATGATACCATTCACACAGTCAAGGCATCCAGTGCCAGAAGCAGCAAAGCAACCCCAAAACATCTTTGAACCTCTACAATGTTTGACTGTAGGGACTGTGTTCTTTTCTTGGAATGCCTCATTTCTTTTTCTGTAAACAGTGCCATGATGTCCTTGACCAAAAATCTCTACTTTTGTCTCATCTTTCCACAGTATGTTCTCCTAAAAGGATTGTGGTTCTATCATATAAGTTTTGGCACACTCCAGTCTTTATGCTTTTTTGTCAGCAGTGGTGCCTCCTGGGTCTCCTTCCATAGTGTCCCTTTTCATTCTGATGGCAACAGATAGTGCGAGCTGACACTGTTGTACCCTATGTCTGCAGATCAGCTTGAATTTGTTGGGATGTTAATCTGGGTTCTGTATCCACTATTCGAACAACCCTTTGTTGTAATTTTTCAGTAATTTTGCTCTTCCGTCTACATCCAGGAGGGTTAGCTACAGTGCCATGGGCGTTCTCTTGATAATATTGCACACAGTGGACACAGGAACATTAAGATCTCTGGAGATGGACTTGTAGCGATTGTTTATGTTTTTCCACAATTTTTTCTCTCAAATCCACAGGCAACTCTTTACACTTCCTTCTTTTCTCCATGCTCAGTGTCACATACAACACAAAGGTTGAGTCAACTTTTCTCCATCTTAACTGGTTGAAAGTAGGATTATTATATTGCCCACACATCTTACTTACAACAGGTGTGTCTAAATACAAATTAAAGGAGCATCACATGCTTGAGAAGCAATTATTTCTTACAATTTAGACAGGGTGCCAATAATTTTGGCCAGTGCATTTTTGGGTTTCTGTGTGGGATTGTATCAGATGTGACTTTTCTTCTCTGTTTTTTGTGTTGTCCCATTCAATCAATTAATATCACTCAATCAATTAAACAATTAATTAATTAACCTGCCTTTGTCTTTTAAAAGGAGCCAAGGTAGCTTATAACAACTAAAAGACAGTATATAAGCAAATAACAGTCAATATACATTTACTTCTAAGGAGCTGCTAGGAGGGATTCCTGAGTTATTACTGTACTTATTTGTTTATTTATTTTATTATTTATCTTAAAAAATTATATGCTACCTTTCTCCTAAAGGATCCAAGGTGGCTTACATTATTAAAAGAAACAAACTTAATAGCTAGGTAACAAATCATTACAATATTTAAAAAGGATTAGACCCATAGGACAGCCAAGATGGGGCCAGCCTGGCCTCCTGAGGGAGGGAGTTCCAGAGTCTGGGAGCAGCCACAGAGAAGGCCCCTCTCTCATGTCCTCACCAACTGTATCTGTGAAAGTGGATCGACTGGGAGGAAGGCCTTCCCTGATGACCTTATCACTTGAGCAGGGCCATAAAGGGAGATGTGGTCCTTGAGACAGCTTGGCCCCAAGCCATTTACGGTTTATAGGTTAGAACCAACACTTTGAATTCTGCCTGGAAACGGATCGCTTGTGGATTAAACACATGCCAGTGGTCTCCATAATCATTGGGGCATTGGGAAAAATGCCATTGAATTTTATGAAATATTATAAGCAGCTGCAGTTCTCTGAAATAATATCCTCAGAGCTGAAAAAAAGGGGAAATACTAGAAAGAGTATACATATGACAAAGACATTTAACTGATACAGTGGTGCCTCGCATAGCGAGGTTAATCCGTTCCGGATTAACCTTCGCTATAGCGAAACATCGCTGAACGGGGCAGGAAAAGCCATTGGAACACATTAAACAGTGTTTAATGCGTTCCAGTCGGCGCCTTTACTCACCGTTCAGCGATGTTCTGGGATGGCCGGCAGCCATTTTCGCGCCCTCCCCTCACTTAACGAGGGTGCGAAAACACTGCGTGTGGCCATTTTGGGCCATTTCGGGGCTTCCGGCGGCCATTTCAGGCCATTTCGGGGCTTCCGGCGGCCATTTCGGCTGCCGAACAGCTGGTCGTTGGGGCTTCGTTTTGCGAAGATCGGTAAGCGAAACGCTTACCGATCTTCGCAAAGCGAGTTTCGCCCTATCTAAAAGTCATTGAGCGATCGCATTAGCGATCCCCAAAAAGGGATCACTATGCGATTTCGTCGTTGTACGGTGCGCTCGTTAAGCGAGGCACCACTGTAATTAGGTTTTTGTTTAAAGCCTTTATCTGTTACAGTATATGATACCAGTCAAAGACTGTATTCTTGTATTTTACAACAACAGCAGCAGTGTGCTACTAGTCAAGTCAATTCTGATTCATGGCAACCCTTTTTCAGGGTTTTCTAGGTAGAGAGTACTCAGAGGTGGTTCACCATTCCCTACTTCTGGGGTGCCCTGGGATTGTGCAACTTGCCCAAGGCCACACAGAATGGCTCTTCTGGAATGCACAATGGGGAATCATTCTCCCAACCTCTGGCTTAAAACCAGTGAGCTCTCCAGTTATGTATAGATATACATACATTTAATGTGTAAAGATGGATGGTGAAGCATATCATGTGGCATCTACAATGCACCCTTGCGTATATGATACAGAATTTGTGCTTGCATGTGAATACCTTGGTATGTTGGGCTCTCTCCCTCAGTTCTCTTTTTCCCTGTGGTGTCTGGGCAACTTCTGTATGAAACTTTTGTATGGGCTGTACAGTGGCCAGAGGGTGTGTAGTGTATCAGGCACTTTAAAGGGGGTTTCTGACAGCTGCAGGAGACAGGTGGACAGGTGATGCTGTAGGAGACAGGTGATGCCTAGAGGGTTTGATGGGGAGGCGGAGTTATGGGTATTTATTGAATGTGTGTCTTGTGCATGTCATGTCATCTTTGGAATAAAGAACCGTATGCCGAAGCAGTTGTTGTGTCTCGACCCACATTATTACAGGGTGGATCAAGATTTTTTGCTGCCTGAGGTAAGAAGCAAGAAGGATTCTTCTTCCAGTATGTGTGCAACAAATGAGTGGATTGGTAACCGAAGGCTAGTTTGAGCATCCCCGCATTCCATAGGCAGCTCTGTGCTCTAGCAGAGGGGAACAGACAGAAACCCTGTTCAGCTGTTCTGGAAACGAGTGGCATATATGATGCAGAGATGGTGCTTGCCTCACCCTTCCATCTTTGCTTTCAATACATGAAAGCAGAAATCCCAAGAGTGGAGAGGCTGTTGTATCCATGTAGGGGTCTCCATGTGAGCCAGAACGCCGTTTTCTCCCACATTCTGGCTCGCACAGAGTGCTTTTATAGGCACAACAGCCTCCTGTCTCTTTAGATTATCACTTCTGCCTGTGGAACATGAGGGTGGATGAGGCAGGACTACCGTGCTCTTTTCATCATGTAGGGTTAGCCCACAGTTACTGAATGCCCTCATTGGGCTAAACAGTTCTAGAAGGACATTTGGGAGGCTGCTCTTGCTGCCTTCAGCATTCTTGGCCTGAGATGCCTCAGTCCACCTCATGGTGAGACCGGCCATGGACTGGGTCAACCTCTCTTTCTGTAATAAGTTCCTCAAGAGACACTTGGATGAAACAGTTAACTACATGAGCATGTATAGAGCCAGTAATATTATTCAGATTAAATATGTGTTTCTGAGCATCTGTGTCTGCTGCGATGAACTGGTGAAGAAGGAGGAAAAAGGTGAAAAAGAAAAAAAGGAGCAAATCAGAGGGGGCGAGAGACAGCCCACCAAGCTTTAGACAATTAACATTCCTTCTTAGAAAAGAAAAGTTTTGAAATCTTCCTGGAATTGTAGATTTATGATTCGCCACAGAGACTCGCGGGGGCTGGTGCAGCAGCCTACACGTAGAGGCCTTAGTTTACAACTGTGGCTGTTACCACAGAATTCATATTTTATGACTAATTTCCACACTTAACGCTGGCCCATCCGGTCATAAGGCAAGAGGCAGGAGGCTGAAAGAGAGAGTGAACTTGAAAGGCTAGGCATGGAGGAGTTATTAATTATAAAAAAGAACTGTGAGGGGGAGGGAAGGGGGAAATGTTCTGTGATTCAGGGGAAAGTACGTTGGATAGGAATGTCAGAAGGATAACATGAGACACTTTGCTGTGGAGTAAGACTCTTACACTTGAAGTAAAATTATAGAAAGCGGAAGACTTTTGTCGCATTGCTTCCCCACCTCCTCCTTGTCTCAGTACAAGTTATTTCCCATATCTTACTCAGGAACCTTCTCCTCAGAAATTATGATTTAATATATTTTCCTCATGGCACAGTTCAGAGAACTCAAGGTGGCACCATTGGAACTCCTCCTCCAATTTCCTCTTCATAGCAAAAGGTAGGGTAGGATGAGCAACAAGAGAGAAGGGTGTGAGGCCACCCAGCACGCTTCATGGATGATTCAAGATTTGAATCGGTTTCTCCCTGGTCCTAGTCCAGTGCTTGAAACACCACATCACGTTACCTGATGATCAGCCCTCTCAGAATGCAGCGGTTGAAAGTGACTAATGTAAAACACAAAGCAACACAACCTAGAAAGGATAGTCCATGTTTATAGAGCACCCCAAATAGTGAAAGAACAAGAAGAAAAACCCTAAATTCCAAAGGGAGCAAAAATCAAAGTGGTTTCAAGACAGTCTTGTTCAACCTTTTAGGTTTATTTGCTTGTTTAATGAATCAAATGAATGCATTGCTTCTAAGCCCTGCCTCATGTCTTCTCTTGTTTACACATGCAAGATGCAATGTTGACATCAAAAGGTTTAGATCGAAATCCTAAAATCCTATGAAAGCAGGGCACCTTCTTCTTTTACAGGAGAAAGGTCAGGCAAGAGAGCCAGAAATGGTCACTCAGCGTCTGGAACTCTCAAATTTTTCTCTTCAACTTCTCTTATGATTAGAACCATCTTGCCATTTTGCCTCTGATACCAAACCAGGAGTAAAGTAACTCTTGGTCATAAATGCCTCTTCATGATTTCTGGGGGCTTGTGTTTTTAATTGATGCCAGTTTTTACCAAAACAACATTATCTATTCACTACTACTGGGTCTAGTCTATTGAATTTTAAACAGTAGGTGCAATAGTTTCCATCTTAGACTATTATTCCCAGAATGCTCCAGTCTGTGGGAATCTGGAAGCCATTCTACAGATAGGTATTTCTGCTTTTGATGTCAGAACTGAGTTGGGAGCATAAAGAACTTGTAAACTGATCAGAAGGATGTCTTGCCTCCAGATCTGGGGGACGAGGGAAAGGCCTTGTATTCTGGACATGATCTGATTCCTATTCATGATCTGGTTCAAACATGGCTTTGATGGTTCTTTCAATTCTGATCTAATCATTGTTGGCTGACCATATTGACTTCTTTTTTTAGGGGTTCCACAGCAGCAACGGCAGGAATACATGAGACTTCCCTTCCACGGATACTTGGATTGGCCCTTTGGCTACACAGAAGCTCTTAAAATCTCCCTGTAAGGAGTATGTTCTTACAATAAGACGTTCAGGCAAAAATAAAAGTGGGCAGAGATTATTGGAAATTAGAACATATGGCTGAATTTAGCTTTATCATCTTGAAGAGAGGATTGTGGGTCATGGCCAGACATTTTATCGGGTAATGCACCGATGTCTGGAACAGTCTGCAATATCAAGGCCAAAATGATACTACGCAGTATGCCACTGTCGCTGTTCCCACATGTAATGGAATAGGTTGCTGTTTTTTTCTTTTACAGATAGCTGAAGGTTAAATGAAGCATGATGCTGAATAACAGGTATGTGGATGGAGGGTAGCCACTTCCACTTTCCCAGGAAAGTGGGCATGCATCTTCAAAAAAGGAAGACAAAAGTAGATACTGATTTGCCAAGTTAGCACATCACCCTCCCGCTTTATGAATCTCACTGAATTTTTAGCTGCATCAAAGCTGTATATTTAAAAACAACAGGAGGTGCAGCTGAGATCGTTATGAAATACGTATTTGTTCAGCCCAAAAAGGTGGTACTAAGAATGAGAAGGGCTGTGAGTAAGAGCTTTGAATCTCAGAAAGAGCAGGAGAGCTGATGGGTCTGGAGCTGTTGTTGCCAGTTGAATTACTAAGGCCCTTGCTAATTTAGTTTAGGTATAATTTTTCATATGTTTGTGTTGAAGGGGTGAATCTATATAGTGAATTAATGAACCTCAGACAATTGCATTGATATTTTATTTTAGGGGTTTGAAGATTCTTCCGTGTTATGGATTACCCGATCCAGTTGAGGAAGATCCTTTGAATTTTTGTCTGGCTTTGAACTTAAAGGGACAATTGATCTTTACAGATTCTATAGGCAGCTTCTGTGTTGGTGCTGTTGCCAAGGGCTTGGGGTACACAAATCATAGCAGTTTGTTGTTGCTATAACTGTTCATATTGTCTGTTATATGAATGCAAATAAATAAGAAGAGACTATTTTTGTGAAATTTTGTTTGCAAGATTCATGAATAGTAAGCAAATAACTCCAGAGAACTTAAAAGTGTCACCCAGCCTTGAGTTTGCCACCATTTTCAAAATGGTGCCTTCCTTAGATTTGGACTCACATTTTGGAGCCTGATGAGAGCAATCTTAGGAGTTTGAAACTACAGTCTTCTTTCCCGTAAGTAAACATCACCTTTGTGCAGTTGGTCTGATACTGAAGTAAAATCAGATAAAGAAAAGGCCCAGTTAACAAGATTGATTTCTAATGGCTTTCCAATGTTATTTTTTAATCCCCACGAGTGATTTTACTGGCCAAAGAAACAGGTAAGAAAATACAAAAACAGAAACCACATCTAAGTATTTGTTTTTTTAAAAAAGTCATGATTCAGAAGCAGAACTGTGCAGCTGAGATTTTCAAGAATGTTTTGAAAAGCCTTGCCGACGTAAAGGCCATGAATCATTTTAAAGACCCCTGGCCACGCTGACTGAGGGAAATGGAGAATGTAGTTTTAAAAGTAACTTTCTAAGCTCTGTACAGTTGAAGAACCTTTTTCAGCCAGAGGGCCAGATCTGGCCCCTGGTTAAATCCATAGTGGTGGCTGAATAACTCAAATCAGTTGGGTACCTTGCTGTGGAGCCAATGATCATGGGTTCAATTCCTCACTATGCCTCCTGCAAGAAGAGTTGATCTTCATAGCCTTGGGCAAGCTGTGTAGACTCAGAGTGCCCTCAGAAGAAAGAAATGGTGAACCACAGAGTATCCTATTCCTAGAAAACCCTGGAAAGGGTGACCATAAGTCAGAATCAGCTTGAAGGCATGCTATTGTTATCTATCAAGTTCACTGGGGACTGCATGCCAGCACTGGGAAGGAGGGGCATCTCACGGTTGGTACGCCCCCCTCAGGATGATTATCCATGCATTCATTAATCTGTCTAACCATGGCTACATGTTCTCAGGCTTTGACTCAGAGACATAGGTTTTGGGCTCAATTTTTATGGTGTCAGACTCAGAGTAAGTAATGCTTCTGACCTGGCAACCCTATATTTGGGGACTCCTTGGGGAACACCTTGTCTTTCTATTACCTTACACACTCTCAGTCTGGGGCTGAAATTGGCATACATAGGCCTTTATGTTTGTCAATGACTCCCTATATTGACCAAAATCTGTTTGCTTTTTTCCACCCATATGGGGTGCTGCACCCAGAGCTGTCCTTCTCCCCCCCACACTGCAGAAGGAGTATTCACAATCATTACCCTTTTGTAACCACATATAAACACTGCTTTTTTTGTAGGAACAATCTCCAGATTGCAGAACAGCAGGATGGAAATTGCTGGAGCAAATGGCAAGTGTCCTGTTACTAAAGCAGTTATGCTCTGTGATGGCTGTTGGGATTCTATCCTTTGCCTGCCTTTCTCATGCATATATTGCAAGTGCTGTTTGACTAGTCCACCCCCATGACATCTCAAGTGCCTGCTTTGTGGTTTCAGATTTGGTCATGTTTTTGAGTAGTGTGTTGGGACGTTGCGCCATATGAGAAGAGGTAGTCCACCCGAGATGGGATGTGGTGGCGCTGTGGGTTAAACCACAGAAGCCTCTGTGCTGTAAGGTCTATAGATCTGCAGCTGTAAGATCGAATCCACATGACGGAGTGAGCGCCCGTCGCTTGTCCCAGCTCCTGCCAACCTAGCGGTTCGAAAGAATGCAAATGCGAGTAGATAAATAGGGACCACCTTGGTGGGAAGGTAACAGCATTCCGTGTCTAAGTCGCACTGGGCATGTGGCAGTGGAAGATTGTCTTTGGACAAATGCTGGCTCTATGGCTTAGAAACAGGGATGAGCACCTCCCCCTAGAGTTGAACACGACTGGACAAATTGTCAAGGGGAACCTTTACCTTAGTCCACCTGCAGGCACGGAGATCTCAAGAATTTCATCACTAAGAGTGTGAAGAGGAAAAAACCATAGATGTCCCTGTTGGCGAGCCATCATGCTCTGACCCAGGGCCCAAGTTTCCTGCTCCATCCACAACAATGTCTTCCGAGTGGTCCCACCATTCTAAGCATGGAGAAGGCAGCACTGAGCCTTTGGGACCCAGACTGAGGTCCTCAGGCTCTGGGGATCAGGATATGACCCCTAGAGGAAAAAAGGGAACCCGGCAGGGCTCACAGAGATCCAGTTTGCATTGACCAAGTACTGCATCAGAAGCAGTTCTCTACTCACTGAGGCACATAGACTAAGGAGAGATTGTACTTAAAATATTAGACTGTAAACTGTTAAAGAGAAAAATAAAGGAAATGAAGTTTACTTTGGACCAATAGAATTGTTATTATAAAAAATTATATTTTTAAAAAAGATGGGAAAGCAATCTTTAGAAAGAGACTATCAAGCCTTTGAGTGGATCCTGAAAGATAAACCTTTACCCCATGCTAGAATACCCTCCCTGACTGTGTCTTGCAAAAGCATTTGTGTGGAATAACTGAGGCCATGCTGCAGTTACTCAAACCAAAACATTTTCTCTCCTGGGGCCTAGCGTGCAGGACGCTTGTGTTCTTTGCAAGGGTTGCCTGCACGCACTGATCCGCTCCTAAGTAAAGTGCCAAGAATCATGGATAAACGTTTCCTTAAGAAAGCAAAATTTACTACCATGACTTAATATGTCTTTAGCAACAGTGGGCGCTCCCAGATGAGGTTCTCTTATGATTATGTTTTTTGCAGCTACTCTATCTAAGGGACAAACTATATGATACAGTTAGCATGTAGTTGGAAAAGGAGCTGCTTTAGGTGCCAAAAGAAATCTGTTTGTCTTAGCACAGCACTTTCACTCAGCTCTATATCTTGTGTTTCAGCAAGCTTGGGATAGGTTAGTGGGTGGGAGACAAAGGCTTCATTTGCAAGTCTGATGACCAGCCTCGCATATTCCTAGAAATTATATGAATGGTGAGAAAAAAATGTGTCAGCTTCTAAATGTGAGGGTTTTTTTTTGTCTAGTTTGACCCTTACGCCTGGAGATTTTGAGGGGTCCAGGTAACACCTGCTTGTAACATACCTGTGTTTTCTCACTAAGTTTTCCATCTTTTTTTCTTCTCATAAAAATGTAATATGGAGGACATGGCAGTGGCTTCCTAAACTGATGTAGACATATTGAATCAATGGGCTTTGCTTCTTCACCATTCAAGAATAAATTCCACGGGTCTAGTCTAGCTCAGACTAATAACTGGATTCACTTCAGAAGGGCTGCACAGAATGACTGCACAGCAGTGTGTATTGTGTAGTAAAGTGGCATTCAAATTAAAGTAATTTAAAAGAAAGTAATGATCATGAATAAAGCTTACTTCACTGGGTACTTTGAGTTTCTAATGCCTCCAGCCAGCCAGCCAGCCAGCCAGCCAGCCAGCCAGCCAGCCAGCCAACCAGCCAACCAGCCAACCAGCCAACCAGCCAACCAGCCAACCAACCAACCAACCAACCAACCAACCAACCAACCAACCAACCAACCAACCAACCAACCAACCAACCAACCAACCAACCAACCAACCAACCAACCAACCAACCAACCAACCAACCAACCAACCAACCAACAGTTCTTCTCCAAATACCCTCTAAGTTCAAACTTAAGACATTGACTAGGAACAAGAGGGCCCTTTCAACATTTAGCTCCCTGGCTATGGAATACTTACATGAAGGTCACCTGAAGCCTACTAACAGCTCAGAAAGTTACATTTTTCCTGAACCCCTCTGTCAGCATGACCAAGATGAACAAGTCCAAGCTTCATCTATTTTGTGAAGACCACCTAGCCCTGTCTGTGAGCACAATGGCAGAGCAAGGCTTTGAACCCCAGTTTCCCTGGAACTGATCCAGTACTCCAACCACTACGTACACCACCCTGCCTTCTACATGGGAATGTTGTTCCTATATGACAGACAATAGGTAATGACTGAAGCAACACTGGGGAATATTTAGAGACGGGATCCTCTGCCCCGTATCATTTTAGACATATAAAGTGGTCTCCGTTAGGGAAAAGAGAAACAGAATACTAGAAATGCTTGGAAGGATAGGCTTGTGTTTTAAAAAGATTCCTTCAATTATTGTCCAACTTAACACAAAGGCCAAGTTTTGATTACAAGTTACAACAGAAATGGAGACAGCTGGCCAAGGATTGCAAAATGAAGGTTTTTCAAATCTTTGTTTTAATTAATGATGGGATAGGAGCAGGAGTAGGAGAAAGTTAAAGCAAATGCTGTGGATTGGGTTTCAAATCACCTTTACTAAGTGCTGTTAAAAATTCAGCAGTGACAACTGTTCCGATGAGGTAGAAAGTCCAGCTAGTTCATTTTTAGTTTGTGGAAAACAAATGATGTGGTTGAAATGCATCATATTTTCAACAACACTATGCTCAGAAAGAGACGGGAGATGAAATAATAGATAATAGTCCTTTGCAGAAGACTCCTGTAACAAACATCTGTATGGATAAATTCCACCAACAGTAAAGTGTACAGTATATCTAGAATGTTAGCACTGAACATAAGAAGATAAGAACTGCATCTACTTCCCCATGTGGCTAGATAGATCTTGAAACGTGTTAGCTATAATCCAACCCCCCCCCCCAACTTTTCAAGGTTCTTGATTTTAAAAAAAGAAAGAAATAAACCACATTGACTTCTAATCAGTTTGAAGGAAATGGATGACGGTGAAGATGGGTTGATTGATTGATTTAATCTCGTTTTTTGCTTGGAACAGTGGGATATTCAGAAAAGTGGGGTTAAAAAAGACATAGAAGCTGAAAATTGTGGACCCACTGATCCAATGGGCCTACTTTAGCTATGATTGACTACTGGATTTCAGCCAATATTTATGAAGAGAGTCAATTCAACTAGGCCTCTGAGTTAGGGCTGAGTTGAAATCTTTTCTCCTCAATTTTTATCAGATCATTTTCCCCAAATATACGTAAACTGTGTATGTGTAAATCTGGGTGTATTCACAGGGCATTCATAGGAAAAAATTGTTTGACTGCCCAGTGGGTGGATACCTTCTAATACCTACAGATAAATAAAGTAAGATAAAATAAACAGGATGGGCTGAGGGCTTTTTCAATGTTATTCTCCTCACCTGCCAAGGATGAACATTCAGGTAATGGGTCCAGCACTTAAGAGTAGTTTGTCCTCTTCTGCCCATCAAGAAGGTTTTTACCCACCACCAGATGTGTTAAAAGATGTGTCTTAATCCATTTTGACAGGGTGAAAAACAGCATAAAAAGGAACATTTTTTTTAAAAAAAGTCTCGCTTAGCATCCAAAATGCAGTATGATCAGGTACATTTGAGGCAAGGTCCTCCTACTCCAGAAAAACAGAAAAGAGGACAATTAGCTGAATTTTTAAAAGTGCTTATTCATATCTATAGCTAGAGGGATAGCTTAGTGATTTGGAGCACCTGGCTGCAGGGGGTGCTCCAAATCACTAAGCTGGAGTTTATTTATTTATTTACCACCTCATTAGTGCCAAAACACTATTCTGGGCAGTTTGCAAACAGTTAAAACCAGCTCCATAAAACAAAACACTAAATTGCAAACAATAAAGCATAGCCTGAAACCTTAAATAATCCTTGGCGCTGAACCAATTTTCAAATTGAAGTGGAAAAGAAGGTGAGGCATTCAACCAGAGTCAATGTGAAAGGCCTCTCTAAAAAGTAGTGTTTTTCAGTGCCTCCCAAATGAGTACAGGGAGGGGGCCAGACATTGCTCCTCTGGGAACTGATTCCATAACTCAGTGCCACCACCGAGAAGGTCCTGCCTCTAGTAGGGTACTTTCAGGCCTCTCTCTGGGTGGCTACATGGAGAAGCCTCGCCTGACAGGATTTGGTTGTCGGTTGGGCAGGTGACATTGGGGAAAGAGGCTCTGACAGGTAACATGGTCCCAAACCACGAGGGCTTTATAAGTGAGTGTCAGAACCTTGGACCTGATCCACGACACAACAGGTAACCAGTTAAAACTAGCCATAACTGGGGTTATGTGATCAAACATTTTCACGCCAGCCACCAGTCTGACCACCACATTCTGGACCCACTGTAGCATCTACTCGGGCTGCTGTCCAGGTATGAGAGATGGAAAGACAGCTTTTTCTTTTGGCAAGTCTTTGGGTCCGAGTCTGAGTCTTTGTAACCAAGTCCCAAGCTCCAAGTCTCTATTAAAAGCATACTAGTTTCCTCAGAAAAAAAATTACAGTGGTGCCTCGCTTAACAATTGCCTCATTAAATGACGAAACCGCTATACGATGACTGTTTTGCAATCATTTTTGCGATCACAAAATGGTGTTTTAATAGGCAAAATCTGCTTTGTGATGATCGGTTCCCTGCTTCGGGAACCGATTCTTCGCATTACGTTTTTAAAGCAGCTGATCGGCAGCTTCAAAATGGCCACCCGCTGTGTAAAATGGCTCCCTGCTTTGTTTTTGGATGGATTCCTTGTTCTTCAGGACCAAAAATGGCCACCCCTATGGAGGATCTTCGCTGGACTGTGAGTTTTTCAGCCCATTGGAATGCATTGAACGGGTTTTCAATGCGTTTCAATGGGATTTTTTATTTCGCTTAATGAGGATTTTGCTCTACAGCAATTTCGCTGGAACAGATTATCCTCGTTAAGCGAGGCACCACTGTATATAATTATATATATGGGCTGACTAGTGCCAGTACAGTTTAAACCAGGGATGGGGACCTGAGTCTTGGGACTCACTGTCAAGTTGGATTTAAGTTACACTGGTGACTTGACTCGAACTCAACACAGGATTTTTTTTTTCAGTGACTCGAACTCGACTTATGACCTACCACTCCTTTTCCCCCCGAGGAAAATAGCTTGGTTTTGCTTCCATGTGTGGAACTATCCTCTGACAGGCATACTGTTCCTCTTTGGGGCAAACTGGGAGAAATGCAGAATAGTAATAGTAATAGTAATAGTAATAGTAATAGTAGTAGTAGTAGTAGTAGTAGTAGTAGTAGTAGTAATAATAATAATAATAATAATAATAATAATAATAATAATAATAATAATAATAATAATAATAATAATAATAATAATAATAATAATAATAATAATAAAAGAGTAACTTGACTAAATCCCAGTAGAGACACCCTGAAACAAAAATCCAGACCCTTGAGGGGCTAACAGTCTTCACAAGGACACCACTGTGAAGAGCTTTGAAATGTTTCTGGCGCCAGCAGGCGCCTTGTGGAAGTGAAGAAAATGAAATCAGTTTAATAAGGCTTTTTCAGGAGGAAGCAAAACAAAAGAGCAGAGAAAGACTGAGAGAGAGATTGCCAAGATACCTCAAGGGAGCATCTGACAGCAGGAGCTAATCTTTCCTCCCCCGGCGCTAATACTGAGATCACCACATGTGTGGAGGTTTATTTCCTTCTGCGAAGAGGACTTGGCAGAACACAAGTGGGTTTTCCAGCCCCCCTCCAGGAGAAAAGTTGCCTAATTTCTGATTTGTTACATAATTGACACACTTTACTTTAACACCAGTGCTGCCACAGTTTAGGAGATGAGTTCAGTAACTGTCATCCTCGCCACACAGGGAAGCAAAATGCAGGCCTGTTACAGATGGAAGAATCTTGTCAATTTTTGCTTTGTTTTGCCTCTGCATGTTTTCTTTTTACAAAAAATCCCAGTTCTGCCCTGAGTATGGAGGGATTTGTGAATGTGGGTTAAGTGAAATTTCTTACTGAAATCAAACTGATGCAAAATTCGTCTTCATTTGCACTGGACGAATTGAAGAGGGATAGAGACTCCTGGCAGGGAAAAGACCGCGTTGTACCTGCCTGTCACATCAGTGTTCAAGGAGAGGCGCCCCATGGAGAAAAAGAGGTGGCAACACTGATTCAGCTGTAATGCAATTGGCTATACAGAAGTTCAAATCCAGATCTTTGGAAGATAAGGAGACAAATCTCACACCCAAAATGGATGAATCTGCCCATTCCAGGTTTTCACATCCATTGCCCCACATCCTGCGTGTGAGGCATGCTGTCGCTTCTGGCATGTTTTCATCAAAATCAAATGGAGCTTCTTCTCTCTGCCTTCCACTGAGCTTATTCACCCGAGTGAGGTGCAAGTTTTTGGGATCCAGCAGGCTTGATTGCTGTGCTAGAGATATTTCCAGTGTGCTTGGAAAAGTTATTTTGGGAGACTACAACTCCCAGAATCCTTCAGCCAGCACAAAGAACCCGAGAAGCTGTAATCCCAAAACGTTTTTTTTTTTTACAACTCTAAACATTGTCTCCTTTTTTCTTCTAACGCAGTGGTTCTTAACCTTTGTTACTCAGATGCTTTTGAACTGCAACTCCCAGAAACCCCAGTCAGCATGGCTGGTGGTGAAGGCTTCTGGGAGTTGCAGTCCAAAACTCCTGAGTAACCCAAGGTTAAGAACCAGTGTTCTAACGCAATACATACTTTCCATGATTGGTAGGCTTTGCAATTTGGATTAGGGTTTTGGTACTGTTAATTTCCCCTACTAAAATTGTTCCTAGCAGGATGTAACTGTTTACGTATTATAGGGCCAAACTCGTAAGTGGTGAATTACAAATAACATAGTTAAATGTTAAAAGTTACTTTTTCCTCTATTCTTTTTTGTTTCTTTTCCTTTTTTTTGCTGTTGATAATGATGATAGCTAACAAAACTACATTTTAAAAATAGCATAGTGAGTGGGAACAATGACTTTTATTGGTGTAAAAGTAACATTTTCTAGTGGCTTTTAAAAGCCAACTTTAAATTTTTTAAAAAAGCAGTAAACATTCTCACAGAGTCCTTTAATCTTTGAGAACACAGTTGCAATCTTCTATGCCATTCTGTTATTGATTCTATATATATATATATATAGATATATATATATATATATATATATATATATATATATATATATATATATATATATATATATATATATATATATATATATATATATATATATATATATATATATATATATATATATATATATATATATATATATATATATATATATATATATATATATATATATATATATATATATATATATATATATATATATATATATATATATATATATATATATATATATATATATATATATATATAATACATATATACATAGATAGATGAGATGGCTGGACAGTGTCTGCGAAGCAACCAACATGAATTTGACACAAGTCCAGGAGGCAGTGGAAGACAGGAGGGCCTGGCGTGCTCTGGTCCATGGGGTCACGAAGAGTCGGACACGACTAAACGACTAAACGACGACGACATAGATAGATAGATAGATAGATAGATAGATAGATAGATAGATAGATAGATAGATAGATAGATAGATAGATAGATAGATAGATAGATAGATAGTAATCAAACATAACGTAGAAGTGAGAAATGCAACAAGTTACTTATCTGATGCTGCAATAAATAATGGAAACCATATTTATTTGTTTGCTAAACAATGCAGTAACCAGTAGTAGCAACAACTAGCTGTAACATGTAATAGGGATGAAGAAGTAGCTTTCCAAGCTCCAGGTGTGTAAGTTTTCCTTTGTAAGACAAACTGCAGGCTCCCAGTTTTAACTGGAAAATGACACAGGACAAAAGACCGACATCCTTCCCACATTATCAGTGCCGTTACGTCATCCCTTCAGCCTGTGTGTGCTTTAATTTTTTTTTAAAAAAATCACATCCTAATGACAAAAATCTCTTCGTTTGTCTTCCAAATGCAAGGCCAGTGCTGTGTCCAGAACTGTGGGTCCAAAGTGTCTGTGTGTGTGTGTGTGTGTGGGGGGCAGTATAATGACTCGGTGCAAAATGTGGCAAAGTACCACCGTGTTCAGCTAACTTCTGTTTGTAACAAACAACACCAAACAGGAAGACGAAAAAGGAACACACTGTAGTTAATGGATGAAAGTGCATTTTTGCATTGGGTGCCAAACAACCTGTAGCATACTGGATTTAAGTGTTTCTGTATCCACTGGCACAATGCAGACAGCACACTCAACATAGGGCAGGAATAAACAAGAGGGGAGCTTCTCACTTAAAAGCAGAGATGCCTTGCAATGTAATAGTTATCTATTTGTTATATATACAATATATATTGGCACTGTCAAGGTCCAGATGGGTGCTTTCTGCACCAGCTGAACTTTCTGAGCTGTCTTTACTCAGATGGTGTGCACTTGTCTAATAAGATTTAACATTCCCCCTAGATAAGGAGAGTACCCCAAACTCCAGTAATCTGCCGATTTACAAATATACGGATTAAAATGAAAAGAAGGTAGTGAGCGCATGAGCCAATGTATCCTTTAATGTAACCTTTTGCAGCTTCTCAAGTTGCAAATTAGCTTGTGTTGGTTCAGTGGCTGGTCATCAGGAAACGAGAGCAGGATGCATTCCATATTGGACTGTGCAAACATGCAGGTTTTGTTTTTAGAAAAATGCATATTTGGAATGATGATGTTTTGCGAATTTATTGTCTGGTCTGCTTCTTTCCTGAACCACTAAGGTTAGCTTGACATTATCTTCAGCTCACCCATCAAGTTTGCCAGTCCCTGAGGTTTATCCTCTGAAGAAGAAACAGATACTCGATTTTGCAGTCTGCGGGCAAGAAGAAGTAGCATCCAGAGCCTGAAGGCAGTGCAGTTTGCTGGGTAAGAACGGGAGTTACATTAAACTTGGCATTACCAGCTTGCTTTATTGCCCCCCTTCTTTCCAGGTAAATGAGAGTGTTGTAAATAAACAGATTACTGGAGCTTGGGGTGATATACTTATATAGAAACATAGGTACAGCGGGAAAGGATACTGTATCATGTGGTAGTGAGTACTTTATTTTTATTTGATTTCTATATCACCCATCTGGCAGACAAGGCCTCTCTTGGTGGTTTAAAACAATTAAAAAACAACAACAATAACATAATCACAAAAGAGTCAACAACATTCATAAAAATGTAAAGGTGCAAAACAAAAATAACATAAAATACAACTAAAATATAATAAAACAAAACAAAATGAAGTAGAATGGAAATCATGACAGTACGTTAGATATTATATTATATTATATTATATTATATTATATTATATTATATTATATTATATTATATTATATTATATTATATTATATTATATTATATTATATTATATTATAAATGTCTCTGCTGGTCCTCCTCAATATCTCAGCCACCTTTAGTACCGTTCACCATGGTATCCTCCTGGAGAGGCTCTCCGAGTTGGGAATTGATGGCCTGGCACTTGCCTGGCTCCTATCCTTCTTGGAAGACCGTCCTCAGAGAGTACAGCTTGGGGAGAATGTATTGGCCCCATGGAGTCTCAAATGTGGCATTCCGCAGGGCTCGATTATTTCCCCAATGCTGTTTAATATCTGTATGAAGCCACTGGGTCAGGTCATCAGGGGGTGTGGGGCTTCATGTCATCAGTATGCAGATGGGTGTCATCAGTAGAGCTGGGTGTCATCAGTATGCTGATGACACCCAATTCTACATCTCCTTTTTTCCTACAACAGTGGATGCCATTTCGTCCCTTCAGTGCTGTCTCGAGTCATATTAAAATGGGTACTGAATGAGGCTGAACCCAGAGAATACGGAGGTCCTGAGGGTAGGTGGCTCCGCCATCAGTGGTTTCGGAAACTCCCTCACTTTTTTGGGGGGGTGTCCCTCACCATGAAGACTGAGGTTTGCAGCTTGGGGGTTCACCTGGATCCAGTGCTTACCATGGAAACCCAGGTAGCATCAGTGGTCACCACCGCCTACTTCCATCTTTGGCGGATCACCCAGCTGTGTCCCTATCTTGATGTGGGGACCCTCACCACTCTGGTCTATGCACTTGTAGTCTTGAGATTAGACTATTGTAATGCACTCTACGTGGGGCTGCCTTTGAGATTGATGTGGAAATTTCAAATGGTGCAGAATGCGGTGGCCAGCCTTCTCACTGGAGTGAGAAAACATCAACATATTTCCCCCACTCTGGCTGCCCTGCATTGGCTGCCTGTTCATTTCCACATTGATTTCAAAGTATTAACAATGACATATAAAGCCGTAAACAGTTTAGGACCTCAATATCTGGCACAACGCCTTCTCTCATCTAGAACTACCCGTATCACTCACTCTAGCCAGGAGAGGTGGCTGAGGGGCCTAACGCCAAGGGAGGCCTGGAGAGAAAGAACAAGAAACCGGGCCTTCTCGGCAGTGGCCCCTCATCTCTGGAATAATCTACCCTCAGAAATTTTCCTGACTCCTTTGCTGGGTGGTTTTAAGAGCAAGTTCAAGACGTGGCTCTTTAGGCAAGCCTCCCCTCCTATCATTATTTAATTTGTTTTTGCCATCTTGAATTATATTATGTTGTTATCTTATACTGTTATTGTTTTTATGAAATGTTTTAATGATCTTGTTAGCTGCCCAGAGTAGACTTCTGTCTAGATCAGTGGTCAGGGAACTTTTTTACCTTTTACCACCCCCCCCAATATTTTTTTATAGAAGCTGGCATTACCCCCTTGATTTTTCTCCATATATTTAAACAAGCTTGATGAAGCCACCCTTTTCCCCACCTTAATTCAAGCCTTGCCTGTTCCTTTTTTCATAGTTTTGAGTCTCTCTCTCTCTCTCTCACACACACACACACACATCCACCCACCCTCCATCCATCCATCTATCCATCTATCCATCTATCCATCTATCCATCCATCCATCCATCCATCCATCCATCCATCCATCCATCCATCCATCCATCCATCCATCCATCCATCCATCCATCCATCCATCCATCCATCCATCCATTTTCAATGTACATTTAAATAAGCTTGATGAAGCCCTCGGTCTCTCGCACCTTCCTTCCCTTCTTAACTGGATCCTTTCCCTCCTCTTACTTGCTTGCAGTCATTTTCGCAGAAGCAGTCATTCACAAGCCCCAGATTGGTTGACTGCCTGGGGCTATTCCACAGCTGTACCAATCAAGCAAGCTTATCTCCGATCTCTGAAAGAACGGATTTACAAGTGCCCTGCCACAACCAATGAAGTAACAGGGAGAGGTGGCTTACAATTTGAGGTTTGGCTGCAGAGGGTGGGGGTGGGAGAGAGGGGGTAGCACTCTGCTCATTACCCCCAAGATTTTCACGTTTACCCAATTTGGGGTAATTTACCCCTGTTCCTAGACCACTGGTCTAGATGGATGGGATATGAAGCACTATTGCATCAGAATGTTTTTTTGATTTGGGAATGCCTGTCTACATAACCAGGTTTTTAGTAGTTTTTAAAAAGTCCCCAGTGATGGGGCCAGGTATATTCCGAGAAGACCGTTGCTCCACAATTGTTTACTAATTGTATTTTTTAGTAATGTGAATCAGTACTGAAAAAAGGTGCCTCATTTGGTAACCTTATGTTAAATTGTGGATGGAATTGAGATCTATTGGCTGAAATCCTGTTCCTCAGCATAGTAAGCTGCAACTAGAGAAGACCTATTGAATCAATGGAGCTTACAGAGGGGTTGACTCACCAGATCTCCCCTGATTCAGTGGGCCTAGTGTAGTTGTGACTAATGCTAACCAACAGTATTTCAGCCATTGAAAGAAGCAACCAGATATAGCCACAAATTATATCCAAAACAGAAGGTCTGACATTCCTGTTTAATTTCTAAAACAGAATAGCTGTTGTGTTGCATGAGTGATGACACAGGGGGAGGTACGAGCGGGTGAGCACATTCTTGTCCTGAGTTTGTTGAAACCTTCTGCATGTGGGTGGTGGGTAGTGCAAAGCCCTGACTGGAGATTTTTTGTAGTGTTTTGTCAGTGGTTTTTTTTTTGTTTTGTTTTAAGCATACAGTTGGACGTAAAATGTACAGTTTGAAAAAAACAGTCCAGCTGGGAACTGATAGATGTGCAGTTGGAGAAACATGACACAGATTATGTGCATCTGTTTAGTAAGAACCTAAATGTCATGTAGCACAATTTTTGTAAGGATTAGGAAGTGTTTGGTTTCAATCAAACTGCCTGTATTCAAACTTCCTTTTCGCTTCAACTTTCTCTTCGTCACTTCTTCGCTTTCATCAATACTAAAAGTCTGCAGGTCCTAATGACTGAGGAGTAATAGATCCGAAGGCAGCCACAGAGTCTGTAGATGTGGGTTTGGCTTTTGTTGCCAAGGGGGGGGGGGCAAGGGCAGTGCTTTGGCAGGACATGTGTGTAAGCTGTAAAATCTGCTTACCAAAACAACCCACCAAACCAACACACTAGTGCTTGTACATTTATTTATTTATTTATTTATTTATTTATTTATTTATTTATTTATTTATTTATTTATTTATTTATTTATTTATTTATTCATTCATTCATTCATTCATTCATTTGTTCGTTCATTCATTCATTCATTCATTCATTCATTTACTTACTTACTTATTTATTTATTTATTAACCCACCCCACCTTTCTCCGTAAGAAGGACCCAAGGTGGCTTACATCATTAAAAGGCAATATTAAAAAAAAGCTAAAAAGAGTAAGCATGCAAATAGTAAAAAGAACCAAACAGATGCCACCACTAAAAGACAAAGCAACACCAAAGCCACAATCAAAGCAATAAACTAACTATCCATTTTAAAACCCCACTCAGGCAACCAGTCGCTAAGAGACAGCCTACCTGAAGAAAAAGGTATTTGGCTGCTTGCAGAAGGATGTAGAGATGGGGCCGGCATGGCCTCCCATGGGAGGGACCTTCAGAGTCTGGGAGCAGCAACAGAGAAAGCCCTCTCCTGTGTCCCCACCAAGTGCACCTGTGAAGGTGGCAGAACCAAGAGAAAGGTCTCCCCTGATAATCTTAACACTCAGGCAGGCTCAGACATGATCCTTGAGATATGGCTTGGTGTATTTTACATTGATGGTGTCTTTTCCTAACTCACAGGTATGTTCTTTTGACTATCAAAAGTCACTAGATTGCTAGAAACTCCATGTAGTTAGTAGGCAGTATTGGAAGAGCTGTGTTTGTCTAGAACTGTCAAAATACTTCAGGCAAAAAAACAAACAAACAAGAATTTTCTGGGAGTTGTCTTGCGAAAAATTCGTCTTGCAAAATGCGTTTTCCCATAGGAATGCTTTGAAATCTAATTAATGCGTTCCTATGGGCAAAAAAAGTCAGAACAAAGTCAAATTTGGTTTACAAAGGGTTTACTAAGTGCTCTTTAAAGCCATACATATTCTGCAGATGATTTTAAAAATTTCAATCAAAAAACTTTAACCTTTTAAACATCATAGAAAAACATTTAAAAATCAGCAAACATGAGTCAGGAACAAAAAACAGAAAACATTCTTCTTGCGAAGCAGGGCCATAGGAACATTTTCTTGTAAGTCATTAATCCCATTGCCAAAACCATTTGTCTTGCGAGTTTTTTGTCGTGCAAGGCATTTGTCTTGTGAGGCACCACTGTATTCTGGGGTCTTGGTTGCCACATTCTGAGCATCACAACAGGCTGTTCCTTTCATAGTCACGTCTCTCCTTCCATACCATTTCTGCTTCTTCTAGCGGGATCTGAAAATATTCACCAAAGCTATCTTTTTGAGTTGTCTGCAAAGAATCTTGCTCCTGGCATGACAGTCAAGGGATGGTCAAGAACATGCTGAAAGTGTGACTTCCTATCATGTTTTCATCAGGAAGGACAAAATAGAGGTTACAGAAGAAAAAGGAGTGAATGTTTTGCTTTGGCTTTGATGAAGATCAGAAAGGGTTCCAAAGGAGAAGACTCTGTACTTTTCAAGAGCTTGCAACCTAGAGGTGGCAATTTCCAAATGGCATGCCAAGGCACACCAGTGTACTTTAGATGACCTGCTCATGGTGCCATTGTGGATTTTTAAAAAAACAAACAACAGTAATGAATAGAATGCAGTCAATGTTGGATATATTGCAAACCTACATATGATGCCTTCCAGAGGAAGGTTCCTGGACCAGGTTTGAATGTCAATCAACACAGTAGCAGCCGATTGTTTCCTCTCAAGCTCAGATTCTTCCCCCCCACACCTTTTTTTCAGTCAATGTTTGGCTGAAATCAGTGTCAGCAAAGGAGTCTGAAGACGGTTATGTGTGAAGTGTTCTGTCAGCAGGTTAGACAGTAATGAAGCTAGCTAGCCAGTTAAGCTCAGTAATGTAACAAGGTAACATTTTTACACAATGATATTTGTTTTTTTGTTATGTGAAGAACTGTAAGTGATGAGAAATATTTTATTCTTTCCCATTACCAGAGTCTCTGAGTGAATAAGGGGTGGTCTACTGAGGGAGACTGTAGCAAAATCTGCTCTGTAAGTCCCTGCCTAAACCATTTTCTGCTGCATAATTTAGAGGAAGTTTATTTGATTAAGCCACATTCAATTCCTCACACACTCTGCCTGAAGAGACAAATCCCTCCCATGGACCCAAAAGGCAGAGCTATAAACAGGCAACCTGCCGCAGTTCTGCAGGAGATGCTGTTCCCAATTTACCTCTGAAACGGTTCCCACTGCAGCAGTGTTCGTGCCTATCAGAGGCAGAACATATGCTTTGCCTGGCTGAAGGTGTTCCCCTGCATAAACAACAGGTGATTCCAGGTTCATGGGGATGTTGGTGGTGGTTGATCCACTCTTGATGTTGGTCTGAACTTTACACGAGCTACAAGAGATGCTGAAGCTGTTTTGGGGAGAGGCTCTGCACTTTGGACAGCTTCTGTGAACTTCAGATGAAAATCCAGAGTGGATTCCTGCCCTGTGAATCCAGTCACCATCACTTGCCCTTAGCATCTCTTGATAAGGATGGGAAACATTTTGCTCTGAAATCTTGGACTTCTGGTGGTTATCAGTATAGACCAAGGATTAGTAGCTTCCCAAGGACTTAAGGCCAACCCCCATTCCATTTTTACTCAGACCTCTGCAGGTCGCCCAAGAACCTAATTCCAAAACTGGAAGTAAGCATAAAATCACTTACATTTTTTCTGAAATGTTTTTTTTTAATAAAATAATCTGTGGGCAAGATGTGTCTTGTTTTATAGAACAATCACGCTCCCTGGTGGTTTCTGGAACTGGGATTTTCCATCCTTTGTCTTTTCCAAAACAGACAACTGGAAGTCTGGGAGACGCACGGAAAGCTTTCAGAAGCCACATATGGCCACACAATTCCTGCACAATTCCATCTGTTGGGTAGACAACAAATATTGACCCTGATAGGTCAGTGTTCTTGTGTTCCCACTAGGTGTTATATCCTTGCATCACATGTGCCTAAGTGATCTGCTTGTTCCCAATGCTTGCAGATCAACTTGCCCTTGGAGAAGGCTACCAGATGCAACCCTGCAGGAGATCCTGTTCTGGGGGGATTGCCTTCGCTAATCTTAAAAAAAATGACCACATTGGTTAAGCTAAAATATTCATATCTCAGTCTTCTTTAAATAGGAACCAGAGTGGTGGCTGCAAATCAAGGCATCCATGATCATGGCTGGAGATGTCATTGGTTTAAGCTACACACTAAGCAAAACCTTTTCTTCAAGAAAAGACTGTAGCACAGTGATAGATCGTATATGTTGCATATAGGTCACACTGGCGACATGACTTTGCTGGACTCACAGAAGTGCATGGACAGTGCTGAAGCACCTTGCAGCTAGACAGTTAAGGCTCTGTTCTGAAAAATCCTGTGATCTCTTATCATCAAGCAAGGAAAACACAAGCAAAACAAGACAAAACAAACGCTCAGTGTGGAAGACTCCTGAGTCATGTTTGTTGGACAGATAACAGCATGTTCTTCCAAACAGCTGGAACGGAAGTGGTTTCACTTACAACAATTTATCTGAGACAACCCCATAATTTTCTGAAGGGCTTGTCCTCTGAATACGGAGACACGTGCCACAGTAAACATAGTGTGAGGTACTTTAGCATCTACATAATTTTGAATGTACTTTTGTAAAAAGGGCACATTATATTCCCAGCAGCAGACTTTAATTCATAGGTATAGTGTTAAATGAGGGATGTGGTGGCACTGTGGGTTAAACCGCAAAAGCCTCTGTGCTGCAAGGTCAGAAGACCAGCTGTCGTAAGATCGAATCCATGCAATGGAGTGAGCTCCCATCGCTTGTGCCAGCTCCTGCCAACCTAGCACTTCAAAAGCATGTAAAAATGCGAGTAGATAAATAGGTACCACCATGGTGGGAAGGTAACGGCATTCCGTGTCTAGTTGCGCTGGCCATGTGACCATGAAAAGGGTCTATGGACAAAACGCTGGCTCTAGTGCTTGGAAATGGGGATGAGCACCGCGCCCTAGAGACGGATATGACTGGACTAAATGTCAAGGGGAACTTTTACAGTGTTAAATATATTTCCACAGGAAGGACAGCGAGGCCCAGTCTTGTTAAAAATAAAAAGCCTCAGTGTGCCACCCTGTTCTGTGCCATTTGAGAACTTGAATATGAGGAAAACCTTTTTTTTTTTTTAAAAAAAATCTGGATTTGTCACTTTTTTAAAAAATGAAAGTGCAAGTATATCTCACAGACCCCATAAAATGCTATATTTGAAAGCAGAGGTTTATAAGGTGTTTCCATGCAGTATTTGGGGGATGGGGGGGTTTGATACAAAGCTGTGCTTGTCTAATTAGAAGTCTTTATCGAATGAAGTTACTCCCAAGTAAGTTTGTGTATGAATAATTGAAACCTCAGTGGAAATTGGGGAGACATTCCACAAAACAAATTCAGGTTGCATTGCTTTGTTCCAGTTCTAGTAACTATCCCATTGATGGACTTAAAACTGCAATTCTATACTCACTGGGACTCAACGATGCTCCTTAACTGTTTCTGCCCTCTTCAGTATAGTTACATTGCAGCTTGTTGCTGTAGCAACAATTCAAGAAGAATCTGGTGATTCTGATTACTCTTACACTGAAAAGGCAGCAGGTACCACCTTTCACACTTTTTTTGGGAAAATGCATAACTTTTAAAAAATGTAACTGTCATTTGTAGCTTGCTGTTGCTTCTGTTGGAATAATTGCACTCTTGTATGTTGCCTTTACAAATAGCAGAGAAGAGAAGGGAAACAAAATGCAAGGGAGATAGGGAAAGTAACAGAAAATGGAATGCAGACTTCCAAAGAACAGCAAGGAGAGACAAGAGGGCCTTCTTAAATGAACAATGCAAAAAAGAGAGGAAAATAATAGAAAGGAAAAAACCCTAAGATAAGTTCAAGAAAATCTGAGATATTAAAGGAACATTTCGTGCAAAGATGGACATGGTAAAGGACAGAAATGGTAGCGACCTAACAGAAGCAGAAGACATCAAGAAGAGGTGGCAAGAATACACAGAGGAAATATACCAGAAAGATGTGGATATCCCGGACAACCCAGACAATGTAGTTGCTGACCTTGAGCCAGACATGCTGGAGAGTGAAGTCAAGTGGGCCTTAGAAAGCCTGGCTAAAAAGAAGGCCACTGAAGGTGATGGCATTCCAGTGGAACTATTTAAAATCTTAAAAGATGAGGTTGTTAAGGTGCTACACTCAATATACCGGCAAGTTTGGAAAACTCAGCAGTGGCCAGGGAATTGGAAAAGATCAGTCTACATTCCGATCCCAAGAAAGGGCAGTGCCAAAGAATGCTCCAACTACCGTGCAATTGCACTCATTTCACACACTAGCAAGGTTATGCTCCAAATCGTACAAGGCAGACTTCAGCAGTTTGTGGACCGAGAACTCCCAGAAGTACAAGCTGGATTTTGAAGGGGCAGAGGAACTCGAGACCAAATTGCTAACATGCGCTGGATTATGGAGAAAGCCAGAGAGTTCCAGAAAAACATCTACTTCTGCTTCGTAGACTATGCAAAAGCCTTTGACTGTGTGGACCACAGCAAACTATGGCAAGTCCTTAAAGAAATGGGAGTGCCTGACCACCTTATCTATCTCCTGAGAAATCTATATGTGGGACAGGAAGCAACAGTTAGAACTGGATATGGAACAACTGATTCCCAATAAAATTGAGAAAGGAGTACGAGAAGGCTGTATACTTTGCTTTCCTGGGCTCCATGATCACTGCAGATGGTGACAGCATCCATGAAATTAAAAGACATCTACTTCTTGGGAGGACAGTGATGACAAACATAGACAGCATCTTAAAAAGCAGAGACATCACCTTGCCAACAAAGGTCCGTATAGTCAAAGCTTTGGTTTTTCCAGTAGTGATGTATGGAAGTGAGAGCTGGACCATGAAGAAGGCTGACTGCCGAAGAATTGATGCTTTTGAACTGTGATACTGGAGGAGACTCTTGAAAGTCCCCTGGACTGCAAGGAGATCAAACCCATCTATTCTGAAGGAAATCAACCCTGAGTGCTCACTGGAAGGACAGATCCTGAAGCTGAGGCAAGAGACTCCCTGGAAAAGACCCTGATGTTGGGAAAATTTGAAGGCAAGACAAGAAGGAGATGACAGAGGACGAGATCGTTGGATAGTGTCATCGAAGCAACCAACATGAATTTGACGTAACTCTAGGAGGCAGTGGAAGACAGGAGGGCCTGGCGTGCTCTTGTCCATGGGATCATGAAGAGTCGGACATGACTAAACCACTAAACAAGAACAATGTTGCCTTTAAGAGGTTTTGGTTGGGAAGGACCTTTCTTTACTGGAGTGACTGTCGATCAGTCCAGTAGCATTCAATTGTTCATTTGTTGCCTCAGAATATTGAAGAGAGCCATGCCTCTCTACTCGTCATTTTGTAAACACCTAAAGTTATGTAGTCATTCAGCAAGTCATGTCGGGAGTCAGTCATGAAGCTGTCCCGAGTAGATGTTGTCTAGAGGGGTGGGGTAGAAGTCGAATAAATAAATAAATAAATAAATAAATAAATAAATAAATAAATAAATAAATAAATAAATAAATAAATAGTTAAGCTCTGTTCATGTAACCAGTTAATTTTTTTTCTATGGGATGCTCTTTGTTTTGATCTATGAAGAACTGTGAGTAAAATTGAACCTTGCAATTCTTTTTCTTATATCCATGCCTCTGAGCAAGTTATTGAGACAGTAAATGCCAGTTGAGGAGAATTAAGGGTGTTCTACTGTGGAGAGACTTGTAGCTAATTCTGCTCTGTAAATCCCTGAACTTTTTCTGCTGTGCAGCTAGAGGTTTTGAAGCCAATAAGCTTTCACACTCTGCCAGTAGTTTCTTGCATGATATTGAATTGAGTATACACATGTTTTGGACCTTAAACACCATAAATTGCTTGACTAATAATTATGCAAGTCATAGTCCAAAGCAGCTGGATGCCACCAGATTGCCTATCCTTGTGTTGAGATAAATATTTTGCTGTCTTATTTTCATTCTCATGGGCTTCATGATATTGTCATATAGCCAAAAAAAGTTGGCTGCATGGTGTGCTTTCAAAGTAAGAGCAGGAAGCATTGCCTTCTCTCTTTACTGGATGCTACATAGCTACAAAGGTGTGGCTATCTGAAAATTACATGAAGTCCATTCAGTGGAATTTCCTACCTTTACTCTGAATTAACTTTGTGCTTCCATATTAGAGAAGTCAGATTTGGTATGCAGCATTTTGATGACCTCATGGTGTCTACAAAATTCATGATTGATTAGATCATGTAGCCAGCACAGGAAAAAAAAGACAGTGTTAAGAGATCATGACGAAGGAGCTACAGTATTGTAAAGGGCAGTGAACAGCAGCTGCAAGCAAAGTAGATAGGTGTCTGATGGGAACACTCTGAACTTCGAAATCCTCTTATTTGCAACTTAAAATGCTTCGGGACCCTGCCTTATAAAATCGATATTTACTATATATATAAAAAAATCATCCTCTTTTGCCCTTGGTAGTTGATGTACAAGTCTGCAGGAAAACTGCAAGAACAACAATCTCAAAAGGTACACAAGATGACTTAGACACAACACACACTGCATTGGTCAAAACTCTTGGACTCTCCTGCCACTCAGGGTGCTGTGCCACCAGAGGCAGCTGCCTCACTTTGGTAGGGAGGGCCATGCAATCTAATCAGCCTGCACAAATAACACGCAAAATTGGTTAATAAACTTTGGACGAAAAGCAGCAATGCTTTAAAAATCGACTACCTTGCAGGATCAGAGCTTCTGGGGGGTACAGTCTCACTGATTTTGGATTAGCAGATTATTGGTTGGGTTTGTTGGCTAAGAAGGCAGAGGTTTGAAGTTCGATTTCCCACCAAGCCTCTTTGACATGGGCTGGATTCAATGATCCCTCGGGTCACTTCCAGCTTTGCAGTTCCAAGGTGGTGGTGGTGGTTCTAAAGCTGTGTGTGCATTTTAAAATGTATTACCCTTTGCTCTGAGATAGGAGGTGAAAGAGAAATAAGTATGTAAACATCTAACTATGTGTTTTTAAAAAATAAAATCGCTTCCTCCTGGAATACAGTGGTGCCTTGCTTAACAGGCGCTCCGTTTGACGACGAAATCGCTAGACATCTATGTTTTTGCGATCGCAAAAGCGATTGCAAAACGATGTTCCCTATGGGGGAATTTCGCTTTGCGATGATCGGTTCCCTGCTTTGGGAACCGATCATCACAAAGCGATGATTTTTGGCCAGCTGATCGGCGGTTTCAAAATGGCTGCTGGGTAAACAAAATGGCCACCCACTCTTTTCTAGCATGGATTCCTCACTGCACAGGCAGCGAAAATGGCCGCGCTATGGACGATCTTCGCTGGATGGTGAGTTTCAAGCCCCTAAGAACGCATTAATCGGGTTTTAATGCGTTTCTATGAGCTTTTTAAAATCATATTATGACGTTTTCGTTTTACAGCGATTTCGCTGGAACGAATTAACATCGTAATGTGAGGCACCACTGTATTTATTTATATTGTGTAGAGATATATAGAACCTTTCAATCGTTTGTCTGCATACGACCTAGGCTGGGGGAGGGGGGCAACAATTAAAATTTATTCAGAAAAATTGAATAATTCACAAAATGGCAACAATACATTTAAAGCAAAATGTGTGCTGCTCATATACCATCCCATAGTGCTTAAAGCTGTCTCTGGGTGGTTTACAATTTATTTAGGCAGGCTACGCGGCCTCCCCATGAGCTGGATATTCAATTTGCCAGCTTCAGAAGGATGGAAGGCACAGCCAACTCTGAACTAGCTATCTGAGCCCGGGATCAAACTCAAGTCATGAGCAGAGGTTTCACTGCAGTACTGCAGTTTAACCAGTGTGCTACAAAGCAGACATATGGTACAAATTAAAAGGTTAGTTAAAACCTGTAAAGCAAGAACCTGCTCTAAACAATGTCTTTGTCATATGGTGAAACACAACTAAAGAAAGTGTCAACTTGTTCTACCAGATTAAAAATGTCCATAATTAGATGCAGCACTGAAGTCTAAAATATTGGCAAAAATGTCATTTCCCTATGAAAGTTTTTTTTTTTTTTGCTGAGGAAGAATTTCCCACAACAAACCCCACAAACGTCTCCTTACAATACCTTAAGGACAGACGTGGTTCCTTGGAAAAGAACAATCCGGAAACTCCTAATAACTGTTGATTCTGATCGTAGTCATTAAGAAGTAAGTCTTTTTGGATGGAGTGAGTTTTTATTCCCAAGTAAACATGTTTAAACTCGGGCTGTAAATCTTTCAGCACTCACTGCGCCCAACAAGGGTTAGCAGTGGTGGAAAGTATTTAGAAAATTTCACTGATGTGGAAAGAGGGACAGAAGCAACTGAGAGGGAAGGAAGTCTGGGCAAAACAAAGAAGTAAGGGTGGGTTGGGAGGGATGAGCAAGTGCCTGAGGGACAGCATGTCCTGTGGCAGAAGTAAAACCGCCATCCAAAGTACTGTGTGTGAACCAGGGTTGAAAGAATGAAAGATGTCTTCAACTGACGGTGGCCATTGCATGCCACCTGCTTCTCCCTTCCTATTTTCTGCATAAAAGATCACGTAATGACTAAGGAAATTAATTTTAAAAAAACATATTTTGGCAGTGTTTGGACTTCCATTGCAGAGTACATTTTGCCTTTGTTATGAGATGAGGTCAGTCAGGTTGCTGAAGTAATTATTACGCTCCGCTTGCTGTCGGTTAAAGCTTAACAGGAGTAGCCATAGTCTGTTCCGGGCTCCCAATTTTATGAGGAAAAAGGAGGGGAGACACCTTCGCCTCACAAAAACAAAATAAAACACTGTAATCAATGGATATATGAAGGGGTTTAGAAGCAGGCAACAGAAAATTGTATTGAATTATTCTTGGCAGATCCTAAGAACCCAGAAGAAAGGTTAAGATAACTTGGTATCGCATGCCAAGTTAGGAAGAAGAACACAAGGGACTATGATAACAGGAAGCATAATGGAATGTTAGAAAGGGACAAGGATCAATTATTCTCATTAGTCAATGAGAGTGGAACAAGTAGTAATTGGCTTGAGCAGAAAAGGAAGTTTTAGGTTAAATATTCAGCAGGACTGTACCCGGCCTCTTCAACAAGGAGTGAAACTGCCAGAAACTGTTGTGCAACAGCTTTTCGCCTGAATTATTTGAGGCAGATCACCAATTTACAGGAATAGTTATAGAATAATTAAATCAATCCTGTTGTGGAGTGAGAGCTTGAGTGAAGAGGGTCTCTATTCGAAGGCCAGTAGCAGGAAGATTTTTGGGAATACAATAAAATCTTCTTTCTGGATTACTGCCATTGAATCAGTTTCTGAATGGTGAGTCAACACTTCTGTAAATCCCATTGATTCAGTGGGTTGACTCTAGTTGGCACTATCAACAGACGGAGACCATTATTTTTTAATTATCCCTGTTATCCAGGCTTCTTATTTGTCCAATGCAAAACACTATACTTGAAGCTTTATTTTCTGTTACTTATTAATTGCTGATGTTGTGGAGTGGCTGCATAATGTGGGAGGAGATCAAGGCCACCAACGAAGACAAAATCAAAACAGTGAAACCATAAAATTTTGCATTGGACTGTGATACTAAGATGTAGTAACTGAATAATCGGAGCAGAGAAAACCCAGGACATCTGTATGTCCAAGATAAAAAAAACACCACCATCACAAATGGTGTCTCCATCATAGTAATAATATAATACTTAGCTAAATAATTGACAGTGTGCTGCTTTCTGAACTCTGTTGACTGATACAGATTGCTTGATTTGAGGGCTTGGGATACAATCTATTCAAAGTTAGGTAAAGGTAAAGGTTCCCCTTGACAATTTTTTTTGTCCAGTCGTGTTCGACTCAAGGGGGCGGTGCTCATCCCCGTTTCCAAGCCATAGAGCCAGCGTTTTGTCCGAAGACAATCTTCTGTGGTCACATGGCCAGTGCGACTTAGACACGGAACGCTGTTACCTTCCCACCGAGGTGGTCCCTATTTATCTACTCGCATTTGCATGCTTTCGAACCGCTAGGTTGGCGGGAATTCAAAGTTAGGTACTTTCAAATCATACTGATTCACATGAGAATGAGTAAATCATATCCCTTATTTGTTCACGGAAATGAACGGAGCTTACAAATATTTAATCTTGGGTGAATTGTGCATATATTTCTTTTCACTTATACCATACTTTCTCTCTTTCTGTAATCACTGATCATAATTATCTGCATTTCCTGTGCATTTATGATTTTTTTTTCTGAGTCTCATCATCATCATCATTAAGGATATATGTGGACATTGATTAAAAATCTGCTTCCAACAACAATCATCAAGTGATGATGTTTTCCAGAGTTAAGGATACAAGTCCTTAAAATGTGCATGTTTGTACATTATGTTCATAAGAGGATTTGCAGCAGCACAACATTTTGAATAATTTTTGTGTATTTTACAAATACAGATTGTTACCACTCTTTCTAACAATGATTTCTGGTTGTGATGGTCAACAGGAGTTGATCCAAACTGAGGTAGCTGAAAAACAAGAGGAAAGCATCAACATGCACTAGCCATAGTGCACGGGGATGTAATTTTTGTTGGAGTTTTTGCAACCTTGCATGCTACCTTTAACAGGTTTGGCTAGGAGGGACCTTTCTGGGCTGGGCTAACTTTCAATGTATCCAGCACTAACCAATCATTTTTCCCTACTTCTTAATGAACAACCAGCCCTGCCTCTCTGCTCTGAGTGTTCTTCTTTCCAGCTCAATAGTCTGTTGAAGTCTGTTGTTGAAAGCAGTCGTGTTTGTCAGTCTGTTCTCTGATTCGTTCACAATCATTAGCAGAGAAAGTAGTTTTTATTCTTTCTACTATTAATGCCTCAGTTATGTGAGTTATTGAAACTGCAAGCGCTGCTTACTACTCTAGGGAACCTGAAGGTATTCTGCTCTGTGAATTCCTGCACTTCTGCTGCATAGCTAGAGGAATTCAACAAAATTCAAAACTCTGCAACATTTTTTTTTGGATCAACAATTTTCAGAAATCCCTGAATTAATATGGTTATGTCGGCTGGGGAAAGATTTGAATCACAGGCTTTATGAACCACAACTAAATCCGAAAGTTTTTTTTTTATAAAAAAGAACAACAAGAACAACAATAACAAAACAACACCCTCCAAGTATTCAGTGAAGGATGACTCCAGTGGGAAATCCAGTATATTGAGAGTTAGCATTAGAATTTTAGCTAGGGTTTGGATTAGTGAGATTTGGGGGTTTCATGCGCTGTTTTTGCAATTCCTATTCCCTGCAAGATTTACTAAATGGAGAAAATTTACTAATAATCTATGGGCTCTTCCAGATGGAGCATACTGTGCAATACGTATATTCTCTTTATAGTAACTGCTTCTGTACTGCACTATCAATATTTTTTCTGCCATCCCTACAAGGTGTTTCTTGTCTCACAACAGTGCTTTCTCCATGACTCTCCACTCTTTTTTATTCCCTTTGAAAACAGGGTTTATCTTTAGCCTTGGTTTGTATTGAGGATCAGTTTTAGTAGTATGGCCCTTCCCAATGAGACTGATATCCGTGGAGGGTTTCCTAAAGAGAAGCAGCTTTTTTCAAACACAAGGGAACGAAATTTTAAAAGAGAGCTTTGGACATAAATCTCAATGTAGGCCACGCTTCTTCAGCATCAGCCCACTGAGGGAAGGGGATCAAGACTTTGTTCTGAACAACCCTTTGGCACCCCTGCTTCTCAGCCTTACAGTTCATTAAAAAAAGTGCGATACCTTTTTAAAGTCCCAATACATTATATTAAGTGTGACTAAAAAGTCCTCGAATGGCAAAAAGCAATGGATTTACTGGAATCTGAAATAAAAGAATCCATGGCTAGTGGCTGAAACATAGGACTTTGTAACTCTTGCAGAGTGCCTATAGGACAAGTTCTATGTAGATCCAGCAACAAGACAAGCTAAAAGATCCCATTGTGCTGCATGAAGTTTAAGGTATTAGCTCAGTGATCAGGTGTGTGTGTGCATTTTTGGACCATTGCCCCCTCTTTGTTGGCTATATTGATTAGAGATTATGGGAGTTATAATCCAGGAACATCTGGAGAGCCACATATTCTCTACCCCTCTAGAAGATTACACTAACTCTATCCTCCCTCTTTGGGCTGAATGGCTATCTCAGTGAGTGAGAGATGTGGCTTTGGAGCCAGAGGTTAAGAGTTCAATTCCCTGCTGTGCATTGCTCAAGAACAGCCAGCCTATGTAGCCTTGGGAAGCTGCAGTGTCCTAGAGTGCTACCAGAAGGTGGGAATGGCAAACCACTTCTGACTACTGTATGCCTAGAAAACCCTAGAAAGGATTGAGATTGACATGCAGTTATTATGCCCCCTCTTTAGTACTAAGAGCTGGCTCTGTGGTTTAAGTATCTGGCTGTGGAGCCAAGGTTGGGAGTTCAATTCCCCACTCTGCCTCCCATGGGTCATGCCAGCCTGTGTGGTCATGGGCAACCGACACTGTCCAAGGCCGCTCCCAGAAGAAGGAAATGATAAGCCACCTCTGCGTACTCTCTACCTGGAAAACCTTGAAAAGGGTTGCCATGAGCCACAACTGACTTGATGGCACATCATGATTATTATATTAGCACTAAGAAAAAAGCGAAATAATCTTAGGCTTGTGTACCTGTAGTTCAAGCCAACATTCTGCCCACTTTCTCCTGGAAACTCACTTTCCCTCTGTTTATACTACATCTAAGCATTAGCAAGCTTTTAACATACCAGCAGCAACATGAAAAAGTAAAAACCGTCCCTCTTATCCTGCCAAGGCTGAGCTTATTATCTGCCATGGTCTACCCAAACATGTTCTGCCCACCACAAGGCAGTGTGTTCCATCTGTCAAAGAGGAAGCTATTGGCAGTGGAGAACAGCACCATCTGCCAAGATCAAACAAACAGTAGGGGAGATAGGATTATAATATGAATGTGAATATTCGGAAAACAGTTTCTCAGAGGCACCAAATCATGATCTAGAGAAGCTAGTTGTTTGGGCCAAACTAGAAATTATGGTCTGAATGCAGTTCATGGATATGTTTTCTAAAAATTTAAATCAAAAGGAAGAAGCAGCAGCAGAAGGATTCTAGAAAGTGGGAAAAATTTACCTCCTCCTTTTTTTGTTGGTATAGTCCTGACAAAAATTGTCCCTCAGTTTATGGGCATAAGCTGCTGTTTGCATTGTGAGGGAGACTTCCATTGCTACCAACTCACACATACGTTCTGCTGTGAATATTTGGGGGAGGGGTTTGCTGAGACCAAGGCATTTTGGAAAGGCTTAAACTGTCCTTCTGCATCCCCCATAATAGTGTTACAGCTCCTGTTCTTTTTTAATTATTTATTTATATTTATTTTATTTATTTAATTTATATCCTGCCTATCTGGTCGGGTCAGGACCACTCTAGGCGGCTAACAACATAAAATAATACAATGAATGTAAATAAAAACAATTTTTACATAAATAGAGCATTAAACACAATAGAAGAAACAATAAGAAAGGGAAGAGAAGGCGTCAGGAATTATCTGATGGGAAGGCCTGCCGAAACATCCAAGTTTTTAATTGATTCTTAAGCAACTGTTTCCATGTTTAAAGATGTACATATTAATTGTAGTGCCACTGATGAGATCCTACCAAGTCTGGTCCTTGGGAAATTTGCGCCTGTCCCAATACATATCTCTGTTTACATCCATATTTTTGTCTTAAGGGGTAGCAAGAGAGTCAAGACAGGAAAGTCTTTGTTTCATACGTTCTTTGATGCTCTGGATCGCACAGATAGCTGAATGAAATTGTGTACATATTTAAGAGTATTTGTATTATCGCTGTCATCATCATTTTGTTGTAGTTATTATGTGCTGTCAGGTCACCTGTGATTTATGGCAATCTTATGATGGAACAGTCTCACAAATGTTCTGTCCTCAACTCCTGCTCAGCTCTTGTAGACTCATGTCTGTGACTTGCTTTAGGGAGTCTGTTTCGTATTTTCACCTTCCCCAGCATTATTATCTTCTCCAGAGAATCCTGTCTTCACATGATGTGCCCAAAGGAGGACAGCCTCAGTTTCGTCATTTTTGTCTCCAGAGATAGTTCTGCCTTGATTTGATCTAGGGACCACTTGGTCTTCTTTTTGGCTGCCCAGTGTATCTACAAAGCTCTCCTCCAGCACCACATGTGAAACAAATAATTCCCCCCCCCCATCAGCTTTCTTAACTGTCCAGCTTTCAAACTTATACATGGTGACTGGAAATACAAGAGTTTGGATGACCTTGTTCTTGGTCTCCAGTGACACATCATTACACTTGATGATCTTTTTAAATTCCTTCATTACTGGCCTTCTGAGACTCAGGCGTCTTCTGGTTTCTTGGCTGCAGTCTTCATTAGGACTGATGACTGAGCCAAGATATATAAAATCTCTATTTCAATTCATCATCATTTTAGGCATGCATTTACAAAAGTATCATCTCCAAATCCCGTGAAGTACAACTCTGTATTTGGCATTGGTTAGGCCTCATCTTTAGTACCGTGTTCAGTCTGGACACTGCATTTTAAGAAGGATGAACTGGAACAGGTTCAGAGGAGGGCAACAAGAATAAAGCCAAGGCCTAATGAGGAAAGACTGAAAGAACTGGGCATGTTTAGCCTTGGGAAAAGAAGACTGAGGGGAGATAAGACAGCACACTTCAAATACCTGAAAAGATAGTCATACAGAGATTCTTGATCATCCCAGAGTGAAGGGTACATAATAATGGGCAGAGGAAGCCAGATTTTGCCTGAATACAGGGAAGAACTTTATGTCTCTTAGAGCAGTATGACAATGGAAATGATTACCTCAGGAGCTGGTGAGTGCTCCAGTGATGGAGGCATTCAAGAGAAAATTGGACAATCATCTGTCAGATATACTTTGATTTGGTAACTGATAAAGCAAAAAAAAAGAAAAAGAAAAGGAAATTATAGGTAAGAGAGCCTAGAGTGCAAAGAAATAAAAATATAAAATAGTAGTTTGAATGGAGTCTGATAAAGAAATGAAGAGCAATGAAGGGAGTGTGCAAAGGAAGAACAAGAGGCTGAGAAAAGAAAATAGGGTGGAAGTAAAAAATGGTGGAGAAAGGACAAAGCTGAGGAAAGTAGTCAAAGATATGATGTCCGTTGGCCCAGAAGGAGCGGATGCAGACCACTCCACAGACCACTGTGAAGAATTTGTACAGCACTTTACAGACAAAATTGCTCGGATCCACAATGACTTGGATGCCATAGTTGATACAGATCTCATAATTATAACTATGATCCCTGCTTTCCTGCTTTCAGCATCATCAGATAATAGTGCTACCTGAGGAGGTGAGCAGCACCTCTGGAGAGATGAGAGCCACCAGTACCTCCCTCCCTTTGTGGATTGGGTCCTTGACACTCCTGACTTGTGGCAGACTGGCTGAGTTGTGATTGATAGGGGACTCTGGGAGCTATTGTATAATAATAATAATAATAATAATGATGATGATGATGATGATGATGATGATGATGATGATGATGATGATGATGATGATAACAACAGTACTACTACTACTACTACTACTACTACTACTACTACTACTACTACTACTACTATTATTATTATTATTATTATTATTATTATTACAATCTCTGTAGTGAACCTAGAACCAATTGTTAGTCCTAAACAGGGCGGATTCTGGAATCACTGAGACTTGCCAAGTCAATACTTAGCTCCCATTGATTCAATAGGTCTACTCTAGATGGGACTAACAATTGGGTTAACCCTATAGGTCAGTTTCCCACAAAGCTGTGCTTCCAGATATGTAATTCACAAATTAGCTTGCTTTGTTCTGGGATGGGTCTTTGATATGAAGAACGAAACGTTCATTTCCAAGTCTGCTTTCTCGGAGAGGAAAGACGGCCTCAGCCATGTCTCTTGCACACTCATGTGGTTCCAGCCTCATTGATGGGATAAGATATAATTTGGCCCTTTGCAGCTGTTCCATTTGGACAGCTAATGGATTTGTTCTAAGGCTTGAGAGAGAGCCAGGGCTGCATCTGCCTTCACGGTACCTTGGCTGCGTTCGGTTCCTGGCTCTCAGCAATGATGCAACAGTGTTAAAGAGGACAACATGAGAGGAGTGAGCGGTATGATGAGGGAGGCATCTGAAATGTGGTGCGGAGATGCCTCCAGAGGCTTGTCATGACAAAAATTACTGCACAGGCATTTGGAAGGGGGCCACCCCAAACAACTTGTCCTCATTCCAGCTGAGCAACTGTTAGCAGGGACTTTTTATTTTTCCCCTGCAAAAGCCATTTAGGGACAGATTAAAGGAAAGGACTCGGCTTGTCAGAGAGGCCTTATTTACTCGCATAGAGATACACATGTGGCCCCACCAGTTGTACAGGGTCCCATCTGGGCGCAATGTCTCTCTCCTTCATCCCCCCGATATGCCCTCTTCTGGCTTCTCTCCTACTGTATGCTAGCGAGCAACCCATCCTTTTCATAAACACATGGTGTGCAAGTGACTGGCACAAGGAACGGGCAGGTGAGAGAAGTGCCACTTGCCACCACCTTGTGGGTAAACCCACCTCTGACATTACAGTATCTGCTCCCATTTCCTTCTGTCTCCTTCCTCCTTCCAGCCTGTACTTTGGGTGCTCTTCCCTCTCCCTTCGCCTCCAGCGAGGGTTGCCAGCTCAGCAGCATTTCCTTCTCTGAGTCTGGGTTAGTTAAGCCCTTGTGATGTCCTGTGAGCAGGTCCAAGGGATAGCCTGAGGGGTCTAGAGGGAGCACATAATGCCCTAACAATGGTACTGGCTCCCAGTCTGCTTCTGGACTCATTTCCAAGTGCTGGTCATTATCTATAAAGCTCTGTACAGCTTGGGTCCAGGCTACATGAAGGGCTGTATCCCCATATGAACCTTCTCAGCATTTAAGGTCATCAGAGGAGGCCCTCCTCTCGGTCCCATTGCCAGCACAGTCATGGCTGAAAGGGGCACGAGAGAGGGCCTTCTCTGTGGCAGCTCCCAGGCTATGGAATGCTCTCCCTGGGCAGATCAGGCGGGCCTTCCTCCTTCTTATCCTTCTGCCGACAGCTGAAGATCCATCTTTTCAGGCAGGATTTTAAGAATCATTATTGAGTCCCTGGACGCCTTTCTAAAAGTTAAGATAGTTTTTAATGTTTCTTCGCTTTTAATTATTCAACTATATTTTAATTAACATATATTTTAATTTTTTTTAATGTTTAACTTATTAAGTTTTTAGTTCTATTCTTTTTTAATATTGTGAGCCACCTTGAGTCCCCTCATCAGGAGAAAGGCAGCCTATAAATGAAATAAATAAACAAAGACAAAATAAAGAATAAATAAGGTAGACATATGCATTGGTGTGTGTGTGTGTGTGTGTGTGTGTGTGTGTGTGTGTGTGTGTGTGTGTGTGTGTGTGATATAGACAGGCAATGTGGTGACTCTGTGATTAATTTAAAGACCAAAATGTAAATTTTAGTACCCATGTCTCTGGAACATATGTGTGTGTGTGTGTTTAGTCGTTTAGTCGTGTCCGACTCTTCGTGACCCCATGGACCAGAGCACGCCAGGCCCTCCTGTCTTCTACTGCCTCCCGGAGTTGTGTCAGGTTCATGTTGGTTGCTTCGCAGACACTGTCCAGCCATCTCATCCTCGGTCGTCCCCTTCTCCTCTTGCCATCACACTTTCCCAACATCAGGGTCTTTTCCAGGGAGTCTTTTCTTCTCATTAGATGGCCAAAGTACTGGAGCCTCAGCTTCAGGATCTGTCCTTCCAGTGAGCACTCAGGATTGATTTCCTTTAGAACTGATAGGTTTGTTCTCCTTGCAGTCCAGGGGATTCTCAAGAGCCTCCTCCAGCACCACAATTCAAAGGCATCAATTCTTCGGCGGTCTGCTTTCTTTATGGTCCAGCTCTCACTTCCATACATCACGACAGGAAAAACCATAGCTTTGACTATTCGGACTTTTGTTGGCAAGGTGATGTCTCTGCTTTTCAAGATGCTGTCCAGATTTGTCATCGCTTTCCTCCCAAGAAGAAGGCGCCTTTTAATTTCAGGGCTGCTGGAACATATAAAGTAATGAAAATGGCAAGGGTGCTCCTGAGCATGCCTAAATGCTCAGCATGTTATGAAGCCAGGAGGATGAACGGCCTCCTCTCAACTGAGCTTCTCCTTCCCTAACTGTTAGAGTAGCAGCCCTCTCCCAATTTGAAGAGACCCTTGTCCAGCAGGCTGAGGCAAAGAGGCAGTCCCGAAAGCAGCCAAATCAGGGAGCTGGACAGGGGACAGATTGTCTTCAGTGTGGAAGGGATTCTCACTCTCGAATCGGCCTTCTCAGCCGCACCAGACGCTGTTTCAACTCCTCCATACAGAGCAGTTACCATAGTCTCTTGGGACTAAAGGATGCCTAATCTAGAGTAGTAGATCAACGTGGGAGGCATTCAAGAGAAAAATGGACAACCGTCAGATCTGCCCTGATCCTGCCTTGAGCAGAGGGTTGGATTCAATGACATTACAGGCTCCCCTTACAACTCAATTATTCCATGATTCTGTGGAAGCTGCCAAAAGGCAAGAATGTCAAAGGACACAGCCTAGAGTGTGGCAACAAAGATGACAAAAAGGCAAAGCTGTTTTCTGCAAGAAGCATTAGGCACATGACAAGTCCAAAGCAACAGAAGGGCACCACTGTGTTTCCCCGAAAATAAGACAGGGTCTTTTATTAATTTTTGCTCCAAAAATGCATTGGGGCTTATTTTCAGGGGACACTATTTTTTTTTCATGTACAACAATCTGCATTTATGCAAATACAGTTGTGTCATCTTGTGGTTGCTGCACTAGGGTGGATAGCAGGGTTTCACTTAACTGGGGCTAATTTTCAGGGTTGGGCTTCTATGACGGGCATCCTGAAAAATCATACTAGGGCTTATTTTCAGGTTAGATCTTATTTTCAGGGAAACAGGGTAGAAGCAGGGAGTAAAGATCTTTTGATTTCAGCTTTTATTGATCTGAATCAGTACTGTGTGAGGGGCAGGAGCTGTGCCATGTTGCATCCCTAAGGAACATAACAAACAAGACAACTGTAAAGGTAAAGGTTCCCCTTGACATTTTTAGTCCAGTCGTGTCTGACTCTAGGGGACAGTTCTCATCCCGTTTTCAAGCTGTAGAGCCAGCATTTGTCCGAAGACAGGTTCCATTGTCATGTGGCCAGTGTGACTAGGGAACGCCGTTCATTCTTTTATTTTGTCTCAAGCTCCCAGAACTCTCCAAGAATTCCCTGAGAAGAATTCTGGGAGATCCAGGTCACAAACACACACCTGCGAAGCCTTATATTTCACTGACTAGAGAAGGGCCTACCTCCAAGGCTTCATTGACTTCTCCAATCTTTGCTTCTTGTTGTTAATGTGAAAAGGAAAGCTGTTGTGGTGCTTCGTGGGAGTCATAGTTTTTCAGGAGATGCAGTAAGACTATGACTCCCGGTGTTCTCTATGCACAGGAGGTCAGCCGCCCCACTGTCTCATGACCAACCATGTGACAACTTTAGAGTTAGGTCCTTCTCTGGGTGGGTGAAATGTAGGTTTCTGCAGTTGCGCATTTGTGGCCTGGAACTCCCGGAATTCTGCCCGAGGAATTCTAGAGAATTCCAGGAGTTGGAGTCCAAAAAGAGAATTCCGGGAGTCTGGAGCCCACGCTCAGCAGTCAGTAGTATGTGGTGCCAAGACTGGGCGTTTGTGGTCATATGTGGCCGTTTATATGCACTGGGGCAGGCAAACAACTGTTTACACATGAATCTCCAGAAGCAGGCAGGCAGTCATTCAGATATTGCCCCCTCCCTCATTCTCTCCACAGCACAGATGGGGAGCATAAATACCTACAAATGAAATAATACCTCAGTTCCAAATTAGAAATTTTTAAGCATGCAGCCAGATGAAGCATTCTAGAAAGCTCAAAAACTTCCCAATCTTTTGAATTTATAATTGGTTATTAATACGGGTTATGCCTGCTTGCAGATTTTGAATCTTGGGAATAAGTTTTTTTTGGACTGGCTCTCCTGAATTCCTCAGGCTGCGTGGCACCTTGGCAGCATGGCTCCTTGCCAACTGGGTGGAGGGATTCGGTGAGGGGTCGTCTGAGAACCGAACATTTCCCAGCTTTGTTCAGGATTTAGAAAGCGGGTGGGACACTTGTCACCCATTATTTGGATGCAGAAGTTCAACTGAGGTAACTGCTCAAGTCTAAGCATGCTGCAGTTGTGCTGGTCACTCATGTCTCAAGTGTCCCAGGGCTGACGTCAGCTGGAATCACATCCGGTCGTGGTAAATGTGCCCCAAACCGAGCCGAGGAAAACTTATCAGATGACGTAGGTTGGCTAAAGGACAGGGCAGTCTTCGCCTCTGAAAGTGACATTATGGTTTTGCATAATTTGTTCTACCTTTGCTAGACCAGGGGAAGGGAGGTAGGCTTACTTCTTATGCATAGACCAGGGGTAAGCACAGAGGTTTGAACACATCCAGAATTCCCTGGGGTTACTGCTAGCTGATGAATTCCGGGTGTTACATTGCAAAAGAGTAATCCTTCCAGGCCCTGGAATAACTCATTTCTTAACTCCTTTGGCTTCTGAGATCTTACTGGCCTTTGCTCCACATTTGCAAACAGGGTTAACAGAATCTTGTTGCTTTTTTACTTACAAAAAAGCAAGCTGAGGTCCTGGTTACAATGAATGCTGCACTAAATATATTATCTGTATTATTTCTGTCCTTATGAAAAGTTGCTGTATGCATGCATGCACACTCATATCCATGCCAGAACCAGAAAACTTGCTTTCTGGGCTCAAGTTCCCAGAACCCCCCAATCGGCATGACTGCTAGTAACTACTTATACAGTTACTTTCTGTGTCTAACAAAATGTTTTCTAGTTACTTTTAAAATATACTTTTCCAGGGCTTTTGAAAAAAAGGCTTTAAGCCATACTTTTATTAAAGTTAAGTGGCAGGGAAAGTATTCCTTGGTTTTATCTTTGTAAATATTTGCAGAACATTTAATATTTGCAAGGTGTAATATGAGAACTGGACTCTAGAGGGAACTAGGGAGTATTTCCCTGACATTTTTCTTGACCTACAGCAGCAGTTCTTAATATTTCCTTCACCATAGACTCCCTTTAGGTATCTTTTGTTGCCTTGAACCACCAAGACTTGACTCAAGATTTTAAACCCTGAAGTGCATCAAATATTTATTTAAAGTTTCCCATGAAGAGTCTCATCGAAAGATGTTCCTTGTTATTACTGTGACACTTTTTAAGATGACTGGAAGAAGATTCATTGTGCTTTGAACAGGATGCACCCCCATCAACATCATCAGTTGTTTTACATTTCAAATTCAGCCAGCAATCCATTCTGAGGCTCAGCCAAAATGTACTGTTATGACATTCACTGCGACAATATTAAAAAGTCACTGTATCTGACAATAACCAAATGGTGTTATTAGCAGAAAAAGAAGAAATATCATCACAATTCATTCTTTCTTTCTTTCTTTCTTTCTTTCTTTCTTTCTTTCTTTCTTTCTTTCTTTCTTTCTTTCTTTCTTTCTTTCTTTCTTTCTTTCTTTCTTTCTTTCTTTCTTTCTTTCTTTCCCTCCCTCCCTCCCTCTCCTTCCTTCCTTCCTTCCTTCCTTCCTTCCTTCCTTCCTTCCTTCCTTCCTTCCTTCCTTCCTTCCTTCCCTGAAAAAGATCATCATAACATTTTTTCAAGTCTGCATGGACCCCCTGTGAGGACATTGTGGCCCCCTGGAGATCCGCGGACCACAGGTTAAGAACCTATAGTCTATAACAAAAATGCAATGGAACCACTAATTTATGACAAACTGAGTTACTTGATGTCAGAGTAATAGTGACAGCCTGAAGTGAGTTCAAAATAAGGTTCTTGCTCTGGTTTTTCATAGAATTTTTCAATGCTTTCTTTATCCTTATCAGCAGCTGAGGTGTATACCGTACTTACATGATGAAGATGTCTGTGAAACTTGCCTTTATTTGGATAAAAATTGTCAGGGCCACACACAAAAAACCCCACAACAACCACTGGGGGGGGGGGAGCAGGAGGAGGGCAGTGGGAGGGACACCACCTTTCTTCCCATTACCACCATTGCCCAGCTTCTCCTTGGAAGCTAACATCTGGCCCCAGGATCCTTGTGGCCATGGCATTATAGGGAGAGGAAGCCAAAAACTGTATGTACACCAGTCACTATTTTTTTTGTGGTTATGAGGACTCTGGGGCTGGATATTATCCACACAGGTGACCTGGAAGTGGTGGGCTATGGAAGCAGGTGGCAGCAGTAAATACCACCCACTTCCTTCTCCTCCACCTTTGAGACGTGGCTGAGTGATGCATAGGTCCAGGTGTCAGCTGGTAGAAAGAAAGAGAAAGACTTGTCACCCAGTTGTGTGTTTTTAAAGAATAATACTTTGGGTTTCTTTTTAAAAAGTAAACATTAGAAGAATGCGATAAAGCAAACACTGTCTGGAATTTGGCAGGTCTGCTCTCCCAGTGTGATGTAGTGGATAAAGTGATGAACTAGGACTCTGGAGAACAGGGTTCAAACCCCTCTCAGCCATGGAAACTCATTGGGGAAGTGGAACTGGTAAAACTGGCAAATATCTCACTCAGCTCAAAAGCTTATTAGGGTCACTTTAAGTTGGTTCTCACTTGTCAGCACAGAAGGCGCACATACATTTCTCCTATGTCTATCTCCCTAGTTTATGTACATCAGTGCAAACACAGAAAGCCATAGCTGTTTAAAATTCCTTGTGCAAGTCATCTGGAGATCCAAATTTATAAAAAGGTCCAGATCCAGGATTCGGAGTGAGTTGGAATGGGGCACAGATCATCCCTGGCAAAATAAGACACCATTCAGAATTTCCAGATTGGTTACTGATCTGAATTCGGCATGCATGCACAGCCTTCATGATAATATTAATATCTGAGAAATGATCAAATTGATTCTTCAGTCATTTAGGAAAGTGTCTGGCATTGATCTGTGCTGTCCAAGATAGGCTTTGATTCCATTTAATCTTAATTGAATCTCTTACTAGCTAAAGGGCTTATATTCATAATAATTATTACTAATTTAGCTACTATTGTTGATAGCTCAGTGGTTTAAATCTCTGGTTGGCAGTGATTCTCCGCTCCGCCTCCTTGACAGGGGCTGGACTTGCTGACCCATAGGGTTCCTAATCACTCTGCAGTTCTAAGATTATATTGTTTAACAGAATCTTATTGTTTACATTTCGAAAATATATACAGTGGTGCCTCGCTTAACGAGTGCACTGTATAACGCTGAAATCGCATAGCGATCCATTTTTTCGGATCGCTAATGCGATCGCTCAACGAGCTTCAGATAGGGAGAATTTCGCTTTGCGAAGATCAGTAAGCGTTTCGCTTACCGATCTTTGCAAAATGAAGCTCCGACGATCAGCTGTTTGGCAGACAAAATGGCCGCCGGAAGCCTCAAAATGGCCACGCGCAGCGTTTTCGCGCCCTCCCCTCGCTTAACGAGGGCGCGAAAATGGCTGCCGGCCATAGGAAACCTCGCTGAACGGTGAGTAAAGGAGCCTTTTGGAATGCATCAAACGATGTTTAATGCGTTCCAATGGCTTTCCCTGTCCCGTTCAGCGATGTTTCGCTATAGCGAAGGTTAATCCAGAACATGAAGAATGTCTAATTTACATAGGCTTCCTTATAAACTGTATTTTGGATTTAAGATTGATTTTTATTTTCTAATAGTGCTTGCATAGGGCAGGTATACAGATTTGTGTTTTTGGACTACAACTCCCAGAAATTGTTGCTTAGGGGGATTCTGGGAGGTGTAGTGCAAAACCACAAATCTGCACACCATATATAGTGAAATATGCATTACTTTAGCCAGTTGTCTTTGCATGTGCTATTGGGAATCCTTCAGTCTCGAGAGACTATGGTAACGTGCTCTGTATGGAGGACTTGGAACAGCGTCTAGTGTGGTTGAGAAGGCCAATTCAAGAGTGACCATCCCTTCCACATTGAGGACAGATACAATCTGTACCCCGTCCAGCTCCCTGGTTTTGCTGCTTTTGTGACTTCCTCTTTGCCTCGGCCTGCTGGACAAGGGTCTCTTCAAATTGGGAGAGGCCATGTTGCACCGCCTGCCCCCAGGCTGAATGCCCAGATGTCAGGGTTTCCCATCTATTGAGGTCCATTCCTAAGGCCTTCAGATCCTGCTTGCAGATATCTTGTATCACAGCTATGGTCTCCCTCTGGGGCGATTTCCCTGCACTAATTCTCCATGCAGGAGATCTTTTGGTTGTGCATACCATGAGATTTAATAAAATCTTGAGTGAGCAGTTTACATTAAAATGCACATCTAATACAATAGAAAACAGTTTTAAAACAGCTTAAAAGTGAGACTTGGATAGAAGGAGGTGTGCTTGACACCAACTACCTGGATCTCCGGAAGGGGTGAAGGCATAAATGCAGGACAGTAACCTGTTTGATTCACCAGGCAAGGAAGAGCAATTTTGCACGTGGTTTTCCAGCACCACTGTTGTTTGCCCCGATGCCCAACTGATTGCCCAGCTAGGACATGACTGGACAAATGAAAGACACCCCGACACATGGAGAAAACTGCGTCCATGGTTGTTGTTCACCGTGCAGTAAATCAAATTGGCTGTAGTGAACAAGGGTGCAATCAGACGGCTGCAAAGGTGCACACTTTCCAGTGCGAACTGGAAAGGGTCACTTTAATAGGAACAATATCCTTTCAAGCAATCCTTCCCTGTGCTGGGGAATTTTTCCAGCCAAGCCCTCGAAAGTAGAATTCTTACAGCTGGATCGAAAAGGTCTAGTCTGGACACGGATTGGGGTCAGGCTAGAGTGCATTTCCTCTTGCATCATATGGTTGCCAGGAAATAAACTGTATCAGGCTGCCCAATAAGCCATCCAAATTATGATCTATTTCCCCTAAATATGATATATACACCATTATTAATAATACAGGGCATCACATACTGTATAAACTGCTTGGTTCTTCATAGCTTGTTCAATCACTCTCTATATTTTCTGTATGAAACAGTTATCCGTCTTCATTTAATTGCTATTTTATTTTATTTACTGCACTTCCATGTGCTACTTTCTCTTGGCAATATAACTCAAAGTGGCTGACAGACCATTACAAAAGACAGACATTAAAACAACCTCCAAAACACATTAAAATTTATTAAACATAGGAATATTAAAATGATCATGTGAAAACAAATTCAAGCAGTATAAAAGCATCTAAAAATATGTCAAGAAGGATACACTGGCAACAAACATAGCATAATGAGCGATGTTGAAATTAGCTATTAAATACTAAAAGCCTGTTGGAACAAAAATGTTTTCAATTTCCACCAACAAGAAAGGCAAAAAGGCAACCAGAACACACTTCCTTTTAGTCTAGCCTCTTGGCAGAGGTCATGCCATAATGCACCTCTTCAGACAGGCTTTTAATAACCGAGTCGCTGGATTTTGATTTTTGTTTTTCTAAGTTTGCTTTTTAAATTTTTGAATGCTTTAAAACCAATTAATGGATTTTAATGATTATTGCACATTTGATTGCTTTTTAATCTATAAATTATTGTTTTTAGTATTACCGTTTAAGATTGAAAGCTGCCTTTGGACTACAAATCACATTCAAAAATTAAAATAAATAGCTGTGGAGAAAGATCACCCTTGGGCCTCTGTGAAATGAACCTGTATGGGTGATGGGACTGAAAGACAGGCCTCCCTGGATGATCATAACACCGGAGGAGGGTTATATGGGGAGCTACAATCCATTAAAGAGAGTTAGGCTTTATGAATCATAAGCACGATGTTGCATTAGAGATGGGCATGAACCAGGAAAATGGTAGTTCGTGATAGTTCGTGGCTACCCACAAACCATGAACCATCACAAACCCCGCTCCAAAATGAACTGGTTTGCAGTTTGTTTTTTTGGTTCATGCTGCGGGACCACTGCGCCTGTCCTATGCCACACTCATCAGAGGCAGTGGGCTGGCTTCCCTTCCAGGAGCTGGGCCTGCTGAGTCTGTGCATGCACTTGCCACCCAGCTGGGTGGTGGGTGCATGGGCAGAAGCAGAACCCTGGCTTCCCACTGTCTCTGATGGTGGCAGTGGTGGCACAAGGACAGACAAGGAGGCGACGGGGCAGTGGGAAGAAGGTGGGCATGCATGCATTTTGCCAAAGCAAAATGAAGCACCAGGCAGGTGGGGGGGGAAGGTTTGGCACTTTGTTTTGCTTTGGCAAAACAGGATCCCCAGAATGGCTTGGAATTCGAACCATGAACCAGCCCGATTTGTTGTTTCTTTCTAGTTCATGGTTCGGTTCATGCCCATCTCTACTTTGCACTGGGCTTGGAGATGGACCACTAGCCATAAAAAAAAAACCCATTGTAACAGGGGAGTGATATGTTCATTGCATGCAACCCTGGTAAAAATCGGGTAGCAGCATTTTGTACCAGCTAAAGTTTCAGAATGGTCTTCAAAGGCAGCCTCGTGTAGACGGCATTGCAGTAATCTAAACAGGAATTAATTGGGGCATGTGTCACTGTATCTCTCAACCAGAGCTTTGAACAATTATTTTCTGGGGTCCATCACTCCCACACTGGCAGAGGGATTGCGAAACAAATCGTTGAAAAAAGTAACTTTTCCAAGCCCTGTTCTCCGCAGGTAAGAAGTAGAATTTCAGGAGAGGTTAAGGGATACTTCTCAGCCCCAAACTGGACGTACTTAAAAATAAGCATGGCTGGCAACTGAGCCTGTACAAAAGTAACAACAGAAGCCAAACATTAGATGATCTGATAGTCATCTGCCATTCAGCGGGAGTATCCAAATGTGCTGACTGAGCCGAGTTGCTTTAAAGCAAAAAGCATGTATCATGGTTGGAAAGGGGCCATTCTGCACTGTTGGGGATTAAACTCCTGGCATGCAGAATCAATTTTTTGCATACTCTCAGAGCTTGCTGTGGCTTCGGATTCCAACAATGTGGGAAAGGGGGTACAGTGCAGTGGGAAATTCAATCCTTTTAATAGGATCCAGACCAGCACAGAAAGTTCTCTTTCTTTCCTTAGAATGCAGACTTCATGGCAAAGCAATGGTTATCATCCAAACTGGAAGCAGCATAACACCCAGATAAAGTGAGAGATCTGTCAGGGCCAATAACCTTAGGCTTGCGAGATCTCTTACATCCGTAGGCTTGCTTCTCCTCTTGGAGCCTTGGGAGAGCGAGAAAGAGGATACACCAGGACGGAACCCCTGCTTCGCCTCCTGTTTCCAATTTAGCTGTTTGTTTGTGCATGCTTGCAAAAAACATGCTCTGTTGAAAAGAAATGTTGTCAAGCCATGTGGGTATCTATAAAGTCTGTTACTGCTCCAGGGCTGTCATGCCCTATCCTGCTCAAGGAGATGAGACTCTTAAGGACCTTTAGTCTTGAAGGAACCACAATCCTTTCCCCCCCCTTTGTTTTTGTTTTTGTTCTTGTTTCTGTCCCACATGCAACATAGGGTCATTGAGATCTTCCCCAGAAATGGCAAAATATACTTCTTCTTCTTCTTCTTCTTCTTCTTCTTCTTCTTCTTCTTCTTCTTCTTCTTCTTCTTCTTCTTCTTCTTCTTCTTCTTCTTCTTCTTCTTCTTCTTCTTCTTCTTCTTCTTCTTCTTCTTCTTCTTCTTGCTGCTGTTGTTATGTGCCACCTCTGACTTATAGGGATCCCATGAATGAGTGATGTCCAAAATGTCCTGTCTTCATCAGCCCTGCTCACTTCATGTAAACTCAAGGCTGTAGATTCCTTTAGGGAGTAGATCCAGATCCATCTCTTATTTGGCCTTCCTTTTTTCCTGCTGCTTTCAGACTTTCTCAGCATTCCTCTCTTTGCCTTCTCATGATGTGTCAAAACTAGGACAGCTTCATTTACATCATTTTTGCCTTCAGAGACAACTCAGGTTTGATTTGGTCTAGGACCCATTTGTTCATCTCTCTGGCAAGCCAGGGCATCTTCAATGGACTGAATCCTGTGGTTTCTCTGGGGGACATCTCTATATGCATAGAGTAAGGATTGTAATTTATTGTCCAGATCATTAGGGTTTTCTGCCACATATGCATGCCCGTATCATCCTCATTAAGGTTCCACTGAACTTTTCTCGTAGCCTATTCGTTTGTGGGCTAATAAGGGGACGATGTTACATGGGAAATGCCACAGACTTGCCACAGCCTTTTCATTAATTTAGATGTAAAGGAGGTTCCTAGATCAGGGACTATCTTGGATGCAAAACCCAATTTACACATGTAACTGACTAAAGCATCTGCCACTGTCTCAGTCTCAGTGTTACACAAGGATACTGCTTCTGGGTACCTAGTGGCAAAATCAATAATGGATAGAATGTACTCGTTTCCCTGTTGGGTGGCTCTGGGTAAGGTCCTACTGGATCCAAACCTAAACATTGTAATGGGGTTGAAATAACGGGTAATGAGCACAGCTTAGCTTTAGTTTTGTCATTTCTGGTACCTCTCCTTTGGCACATATCACATGTCGGACAATGCCGCCTAATTTGCTGACCCATTCCTGGCCAATAAAAGTTTTGTGCAACCCTTTGTTTTGTGTGGGAGACACCCATGTGAGCTCCAAACACATCCTTATGAGCTTTCTCTAAGATCTTCTCCCTATATTTCACAGGGACAATTAATTGTCTGAGATGTCCATTTCCACTCCTATGAAGTGCTAATAAAACTTCCCTGTATACCAGGTTTCTAACAACTGATAATGGGAAGGGAGATTCCTTGGCTTTTTCGAAATACGGAATCAGGTTGGTATCTTCCTTTTGTTCTCTAATAAAGGAGTTATATAAAAAATGCTACGGTCAGCAAAGGACAAAAGGCACCCCCTCACCACTGCAGGAGTATACCGGATACCTTGCAGTTGTGGCCAGGTATATATTGGAACCACAAAATGCAGCATTCACACCAGAATCAAAGAACATGAGAGACATTGCAGGCTAAAACAACTGGAAAAATCAGCAGTAGCTGAACATCACTAAAACAAGCCGGACATGAAATTCTATTTCAAAATACTGAAATACTGGACAACACCAGCAATCATTATGTTAGACTGCACAGGGAAGCCATTGAAATCAATAAACATCAACAGAACTTCAACAAAAAAGAAGAAGGCCTAAAACTAAACATGGCCTGCTCCCAATACAGAAAAATACACCCTGCAAAAGGTCAACAAACTCTACCCAGCCACAAGGACCAGGGATCATTGCACAAAAAAGACCAGCTAACGACACCCATCAATCACAGTGACAGATAATCTTTCCCTGCCTTATCGCAACAAAAACACCCTATCACCTGAAAAGGACAAAAGCTATTCCCACAGCCATAAATACTCAACTATCCAACAAACAGGAACAGAGCATGGCCAGAGTTCCTATTCCAGTAGTTCCTATTCCAGTCCTCTGAAGATGCCGGCCACAGAGACTGGCAAAACGTCAGGAAGAACAACCTTCAGAACACGGCCAAAGAACCTGAAAAACCCACAACAACAAAAGAAGGTATTATTACGATTTTTCAATAGTACTACTTCAGCAATATCTTCTATATCAGGGTTTTCCTCTAAGCTGGGACTTTCCAGGTTGGTTTCAGAGGTTAGGGACCCCAATCTTTCCTCAGGGCTGTAAACTGCTGACCCTGGGAGCAGGTTACTACATTAGCAGTCTGAACATGTTTGGAGAGATTTAAGCCGATCAAACAAGGAGCTAGAATCTGATCAGATATAGCAACTTTCCATTCTCCAACCCATCCCTGATAATTTTATACCAGCCATGTGTAAAATTTCTGGATCAGAATGAATGCCTTTGATGGTAATTCTCTCGTTTTCTATCACCTGTTCTCTGGGAACCACGTCTTGGTGACATAAGGTTATATGCCAGCAGGTATCTTTGAGATCCAGAAATTTTGTATCATTGATACCAATCCATTCCCCAGAGTTATCCAGCAATCCCTGGTCTGATTTTATAAGGAAACATTGTACCACCCAGGCCTCCAGCAGTTCTGGACTTTTTGCCAAGTCTGTTGTCATAGCAACAGAGCAACCATTACTGTTTCCAACTGTCAGGGACTCCACAAGCTCCACACAGAACACTTTTCTGTGCTGACAGTCAGCTTTATTATCTGTTTTATTTTTGTTAATTTTCACACAATTAGTTCAAAAATGACCTAAATCTCCACAGTTGAAGCATTGTTTATTAGCCCTTCTTTCATAATAAAGAGACCTATCCAGTTTTTCTTCAGGGTTAATTTGTTTTTGTGGATCTGGTTCTGGAAACATATGTTTAGGCTTAATCTGGCTTTCCTTATCTGACTTTTGACTGAGATAATTTCTATTGGGCCTCTTACTGCTGTTCCAACCCTGTCTGTACATTTTTACTTCAAAACACTTAGGATCTCTGATCCCACTAATAAAGTCAGCATATTCAGATGCTTGTTGTATATTTTTGGGTTCTTTATCTTTGACTAAATATTGAAGTTCCCCTGGTAAAATAGAATAAAATTGCCCCAATCTAAATACATTTTTCATTTGGTCTAAGGAGGCCACACCTTCCTGTTCCAACCACTTGTTCAAAAATTGATTCATACACACACCTAATTTGGTGAATAATTCACCAGCTTCCTTAGTAATTGATCTGAACTTCCACTTGAGGTGTTCAGCATCAATCCCAAATCTGGAATAGACAACTTTTCCATATGCCTCAAAATTTCTTGCTTCTTCCAGAGTCATCTGAGAATATATTTCTTCCTAAACTCCTCCTATCTGAGACCTTAAAATGACAATTCTTTCCTCATCTTTAATTCCAAAATCCCAACAAGCTCTTTCAAATGAGAATTTCTTTAAATCAATCTTGGGGGGGGGGGGGAGTTCCCACACTGGAATTATTATTATTATTTTGAGCAGCTAATTCCAATTTCTTCATCTCAATTTGGAATTGCATTTCTCTTTCTCTTTGCTCAAATTCCCTTCTGTTTTCTAGCTCAAATTTCCTTTTCCTGTTTTCTTTTTCCAATTCTAATTGGTTTTTCTTTTTTTCCAATTCTAGTTCCTTTTCCTTCAGTTTAAATTCTTGTTTTGGTTTCCATTTTTCAAAATCTTGGGAGCTTTGAATATTTTCTCCCTTGAGGCAATCAATACCAGTTCCTCAGGTCTCTCCTCTTAAACTTGAGAGACACCATTTCCATCAGCCTCTCGAGGTTCAACTTCCTCCATGACTTTTTTTTTTTGTTCTTTTGGAGGGTATATTTGAGTTAAAGTGGACTTTATTTTACTATTTTTAAAAGGACCTTTCTTTCAGCCGTTTTCTAGTAACTATGTTGCACTTTACTCTGCAGCTCTCTCTGGCTGCTCTCCAGCTCACAACCTTCATTACGATGCCTCCTTGTCTGAGAAATTCCTGCCTCCAGACACCAGAATCATTTTTGTTTTGGCTTTTTATTTTCCTATCACTTCAGATCTGTTTTGACTCTGGCTTTTGTTCTTATCCACTACTGCTCCCTTTCTCTCAGAGCTCTGGATTTTGAGCTAGTCCACTGGCTCTCTCAAATCCTGAGGTAAAAAGAAGTTTTCTTTAGAGTTGGTTCACTATCTTAAGTTCCCCAGACCTGGTTTCAGAAGCCTCGCCACTAAGCCTTTCCACAAAAGCTCTAGCAAGTTACTCACTTCTTTACTAGAGATCCTAACTAAAAGGTACCCACAACTCCAGAAAATTCACTTTCAAACTTTGGTTTCACTGGATTACTTTGTATCCCACCACTGTACACCAGTTGTGACATGCCCCTTGCATCTCCCCAGATTACTGTATTTCACTAACCTAAGGCCCACGCCACATTTCCTTTTACACTGCCACCAGTTCATCTCTGTTAACAATATTTACTTAGAAAGATGGAGGTCCATACTGCATGTAAAATTTAACAAAACAGGTTTATTGTATACAGTTCACATAAACAGGTTCTTCAAAGACTTTAGAGTATTCAGTAGTTTAGTAATAACTTGTTTCACACTTAACTCTCTATAAGTTCCACTCAACTGCCTCCCTTAACTCCTCACAGACTAATTTTCCTCTCTGAATCTCTGACTGACTTCTCACTTCAGACTCTGTCACAATCTAACTCTAACTGACTAACTGACCAACTGCTCTTATCTCCCCCACCCCTCCTTCCTAGTTTCTCTGGCTCCGCCTCCCAAAATTCCCATTGGTGCATGCAAATAACCTCACACATGAGCAAAGGCAGGATGATCACTACAGTTGCAACAATTGAATCAGTGGAACTTGTGGAGAAGTTGACTCACCAGATCCCCACTGATTCAAAGGGCCTATTCTAGTTGCAATTTACTACTGAATTCCAGCTATTATCTGAAAACATATGAATGATATGGTTTTAAAAAGATATTCCAGGGCTTCTGTACTGATTTGAAAAAAGAACAACACATGTCCAGGGCTTTGGACTACAGTTCCCACACATCCTCAGTCCATATAACAGTGTGGTACAGCTAGTTTGGGAACTCTGGATGTCACAATTCAAAAATTTATATTTTTTTCAAAGTTCTAGCAACCTTCCTTGGTGTTCTGCTTATTTTTCCCCAAGGTGAGCATCTACATTATGTTAACACATATTGCTACTCCCAAAACTTTATAGGGTTACTGTAAACACTGATTGCTAATACTGTAAAAATTTACTACCGTGTTGAAGCTCCATCATAAATTTGATAGCCACCGGCAGTGATAATATATTTTCAGTGTGACAAAGGATGGGCTAACAAAATTAAAAATTCCCATAAAGGATATTATTTAGTACATATCAAAAGACTTCACTCATCTCCCTCATTGGCGTTAGGTCAGTCTGATTACTGGAAAAGTACTGGGTAATACATTTAATATAATAATTCTTTTAGCTAGCAATGCAATTAGCCATTTGGCTTTTTGGTTAGGTAAGGTGACTGGCCTTATACGAGCCATAAACAATAGATTCTTGGATGGCTTTGGGATGACTGCTTTTTGAAATTTGGGTGTTCTTTTTTTTAATTTCTTGCTTTCCTCTGAAATTTCATTCAACAGTTGCTCTGAATGGAGAATGATTAGCACACAAATGCTATGTAAATTCACCCAAACACTTCAGCTATCCTTTGAAACAATGGGACATGGTGATGCTGCGGGCTAAACTGCAGAAGCCTGTGCTGCAGGGTCAGAAGACCAGCAGTCGTAAGATCGAATCCACGTGATGGAGTGAGCTCCCGTCGCTTTGTCCCAGCTCCTTGCCAACCTAGCAGTTCGAAAGCATGTAAATGCGAGTAGATAAATAGGTACCATCTCGGGGGGAAGGTAAAACGGCGTTCCCTAGTCATGCTGGCCACGTGACAACGGAAACTGTTTTCGGACAAGCGCTGGCTCTATGGCTTGAAAAACGGGATGAACACTGCTCCCTAGAGTCAGAGACGACTGGACTAAAAATGTCCAGGGGAACCTTTACCTTTATCCTTTGAAACATAAATATAGGAGGCACAGAAAGTTGACTTATACTAACTCAGCCCCCAGGTCTCTCTAAGCCCAGGGCTGGGAACATCAAGTGGCACTGGCTTTCTAATCATAGAACCACAGAGCGAGCAAGGGGCATATAATGCTATTTGAGTCCAACCTCCTGCTTAGTGCAGGAATCCAAATCAAATTATATCTGACATATGGTTGTCCAGTTTTCTCTTTGATGCCTCCAGCTTTGGAGCACTCACCACCTCCCAAGGTAATTGATTCTTTTATCATACTGCTCTAACAGTTAAAAAGTTTTTCCTGATATTCAGCCTAAATCTAGCTTCCTGTAACTTGAGTCCATTATTATGTGTCCTGCAGAATCGAGAACAAATCCTGCCCATCTTCTGAATGACAGGTTTTTGAAAAGTGTTATCATATCACCCCTCAGTCAGTTCTTTCTTAGTTCTTTCAGTATTTCCTCATAATGATCGATTTCCAGTCCCCTGATCACCTTTGTTGCCCTCCTCTGATTTGGTCCCAGTTTGTTCTTAAAGTGTGGTGTCCAGAACTGGACATTGTAGGTGAGGCCTAGCTGGGGGCAGAGGTGAGAAATTCCCTGATATTTCCTGGTGGTCTCTCATTTAAGTATTAACCAGGCCAGGTCCAGCTTAGTTAATTATGTGCCTAAAATCAGGTAAGACTGGATAGACAGTGGTGCCTCGCAAGACGAATTTAATTCATTCCACAGTTAATGTTGTCTTGCGAAAAATTCATCTTGCGAAATGCGTTTTCCCATAGGAATGCATTGAAATCTAATTAATGCGTTCCTATGGGCAAAAAAAAAGTCAAAACAAAGCCAGATTTGGTTTACAAAGGGTTTATTAAGTGCTTTTTAAAGCCATACATATTGTGCAGATGATTTTTAAAAATTCAATCAAAAAACTTTAACTTTTTAAACATTTAAAAATCAGCAAACATGAGGCAGGAACAAAAAATGGAAAACATTTGTCTTGCGAAGCATGGCCATAGGAACATTTGTCTTGCAAGTCATCAACCCTCATTGCCAAAACCATTTGTCTTGCAAGTTTTTTGTCCTGTGAGGCATTTGTCTTGCGAGACACTACTATATTCAGGAAGTTCCATAGGTTTAACTTCTTAAAAGGCCTCCCCTCCTCCAGCCCTTGCCGTAGGCTGATCCAACTGCAGCTTTTGGATAGTAGACAATTGACAAGGCATTTAAAAATTAGTCTTTCTGGTATAGTTCTCGAGTGAATGAAACATGGAGCTATGAATGCAGATTTGAGAACATCATTTGAGCAGACATATTGCTTCAGCCTCTGGGACACTCATTGTCACATTTTTCCACCAAAGAGCTCAAAGCTTGCATACATGGCTCTCCTCCTCACTGTTGTACCTTCACAACATCCTTGTGAGATACATATGCCTCAGTGGTTATGACTAGCCCAGTGGCAGACAGTAAGCTTCATGTCTAAATGAGGATCTGAATTTAGATCTCCTGAATCGTAGGCTTGCAGGCAACAGTTGCTAATTTCTAGAAATGTTAGTTTTTCTTGGTGGTTTCTCAACAATCTGTACAGGATTCCTGCATTGAGCAGAGAGTTGGACTTGATGGCCTTATAGGTTCCTTCCAACTCCACTGTTGTAAATTATTCTATGAACCAACTTAATGTTTTTTTTCTTAACTGATAGCCTATAGAACAATGGATTTTGATGTTTCCCAAGACCCAGGCTTTTATGGCCCTTCCCCTGCTCATCCCTTAGAATTTTACTAACACTCATTTGACTATGTTTCTCCATCTGCCCCAGTGTTTCAGTTTTTTTTGCAAGAGTTGCAGTGTCAGTCAGAATATGGGTGTTATCAGCGTGTCCTTTTTTTAAATTCATAAATGGTTGAATGATCTGTTGGATAGTGGTGTGTCATAATGAATGAAAGCAGTGCTTCCAGCCGCTCCAAAACAGACCAGAGAGACAAAGGAATCTACTTATAATGGGATAGGGCCAACCAATTAATGTGCAGTACATTCCACCAGACCCTTGGGTCAGATTTTGTTTGAGTCTGTTTCCTAGAAAACCTTGGACAGGACTGGACAGGACAGGACAGAGAGTTTTGATAAGTGAACTAGAAAAAGAATCAGGCTCCCATGCAGTAAACTGTTTTTTTAATTCATTACATTTATACCTCACCTTTCTTCCAATTAAATGAACATGGTTCATTTACATGGTTCACCACTTTACTTCATCCTCACAAAAGCCCGGTAAGATATGTCAGGTTGAGAGATTGTGGTTGGTTCTGATTCTTAGCCAATGAGTTTCATGGATGAGAGGGGATTTGAACCCAGGTTTCCAGAGACTAAGTCTAACACTTTTACTCCTTGGCTGAACTGGTTTTTATGGGGAAAAAAGTATAATCATAATAAGCAATGACTAAATTCATTAGTAACTAGAGCAGGCCCATAGAATGAGTGAGGATTTGATGAGTCAACTCCTCTGTAAATTCCATTGGTTCGATGGGTTTACTCTAGTTGTGACTTACTACTGTATTTCAACCAGTATAACTTACAAGGCAGAGAATGAGGGAGATGGAGTTTGTAAGACCGACTGTGGATGATGGATTCCTTTCTTTGGAAAATCTGTTGGGTGTTAATGATGCTCAATGAAGAGGAGAACCCAAACCCTATAATCTCCAGTCATGGCTACAGAAGCAAAAGATTAAGGAGTCTGGAGAACCGTTTCCGGTAATATGAGCACTGTAGTTGTATTGTTGTCACCTTGAATCAGTGACAGAAAAAAAGAAGACGGATTATAAATCCAGCTAACCACTTAACTAACCGAAGAATTTAACAAAAACTAAATTCACCATAGAATAGTAGGATGGAATAATCTCCATAGACCTTCCCAGCTCTCTGATTCAGTACTTTTCTAACTGGTGAAAAGTTCAAGTGCATATGTAGGCTTGAAAACTCAATCAGTATATGCAAAATATTGACACAAACATAACCTTAGGAAGTAGACTGGTAATGAAAATCTTAATGCAGAAGCCCTTTATATTCTGCTTCTGACTTTAAGAGTGTAAGGAGAATGAAATCCCAAATGTGCTAAGCATTCTCTTTCCCCATGTTGAAAAGCTTAAAACAATTAAGGCACTGCTGTTAGGTTCTGTAGAGCATTAAGTGTATTCCAAAGAACAGGATGCATTTATAAGATGTTCACTGTGACCTTGACCAGCGTTCAGTCCACATGATGGCACTCATAAAAAGAAAGTGCAGCTAAACTGACACTGGTTTCATTTTCCAGAATTGGAGGAAGAACAATACTTTTCGACCCTGGAAGTAATTATTGGGGTGACTCATTTGTCAGGTGAAAACAAAAGGCTAATGGATGGCCAGATTTCATCATGACATGGTTTATAACTAGTTTGTGGGACTTGTAATTCATGGATCATTGATGAGCACGACCCTTCTAAAAGCTTCCACACTTGTAATGATTATTGAGTTGGCAGATGTATTCTAAGGATCCGTGGAGGTAAGGAAAATGCATTTCCTATGCTCAGAGCTTAGAAAAGTTACTTTTTTGGACTACAATATGTAGAATCCCCCAGCCAGCATTTAAATGATGAAAGATGGTTCTAAATGGAATTCTAATTGGCAACCAGGGTTAACAATGGCTAGAACTGAATGGGATATGTTTGTTGAGTCCCACTGATTCTGCCCGTAACCTTTCTTTCTTCTTGCATCTGCTTGTTCAGCCTAAAACTCCATTCAAAGGGGTCATAAATTCTCCTGCTCCTAGATGATGTACAGCAAGATGCAGGGTAAGAAGATCCCAATTCCAGTGGCTTTGAGTACTAAAGTATATCGCTGGATCTTAGTTTACTATATTTCGCTTGCTTTGAGACTGCTTTCACTCCTAGTTAAGGCGATATAGATGAGATTATCTTGTTTTACTGTGAGAATTAGCCTTTGCAGTTAGAGCAGATCTTTGGACAGAAACAGACAAGGTGGCAACTTTGTAATTAGAAGCAGAGCTACCTTAAGAAATAAAGGGCATCTGATTATTCACCAAGGTTGTTTTGCAATTCTGCAAGCTGATAATTAGCTGGCTTTTGTTTCAGGACTGGTCATAAGGAGATAAGCACAGGCTTTGTTTGCATGTTGATTGTGGAAACACAGCAGCTGTGGAGACTACATCTCTAGAACAATAATGTTTCATCAGGTACTTAATGAGAAGCTGCAGTCTTGTCTCCTTGCCCCCCCCCCCCAAAAAAAAACCACAGCAACTTGTTCAAGAGCATGCAGTGAGCTTCATGGTGAAGCAGGGGTTTGGAAAGAGAAAGGAAGGATCAACGATGAGCAAGTGCCTTTGCTAGCAGCAGCTCCCGCCTCAAAAAACTCAGCTGCAGCCATAGCCACAGACACAAATGCAACAAACAAAATGAAAGACTTAACCTGATGTTTTGGAGAGAGAAAAAAGCAGTATTTCTTTGGGGAAGACCATCTAACACATTTAGAAATGATCTTCTTTAGGAGGGAAGGTAGCACACTGTATGTAAACACTGTATGTACACTTGTGAGGAGATCAATGAACTGGAGCAAGAACAACTAGGTAAAAAAATAGAGTATTGAGAGAGAACAGTGTTTGTACTGACTTTGAGAAATGGGGAATAATGGGCAGAACTCTTTGGGCCAATCATCTTAATCTCTTGGGTCACAAACAAACATAACAATAGCTTTGCAATTAAAAGGTGAGAAACATGTGAAAGACATGTTCTTTGTATATTGATTTGTACAATCAATATACAAAGGAAGCCACTTGCTTATCTACCAAAAAACAAATAAAATACAAACAAATGGAACCAAGCTAATTAGCAATTTGCGGAGCTGAGAACCTCACTGGAGGATAAACAGATATCCTCTACTTATTAAGACAAGCCGATTCTAATGGCAAAGCTGCCACCTTCCACTGTTAAACCTTCAGATTTATACTCTTCCATCCATTTGGAGAGGAGCTTCTTTGATACAGAGGTGGTGCTGAGATCAGTAAATAGAGGCTTGTCCCCAATGGTATGTGTGCACAAGGGAAGTCAAGTGATATATTGGATTAGTGACCACCCTGAGACATCTTTAAGTGGAGTAACTGAGAAGGAATGTTCTTGTTTTCAGTTAGAACATCACTGTCCATCCTTGAAAGAGGTTCAAAGGCAGCTGTAAAAAGCAAGGTCTAGTGAGAGTTGTTCTACAGTACTTCGTTAATTTAAACCCTGAGGTAATTTGTTCCGGCTTTCCAACTAATAGGAGGGGGGCTGGTGTTTATTTTATTATATACTGTATGTATAATGGAAGATGAAGAGGTCACAAATATTTCTGACATTCTTTTGAAACTTGAATAGGCAATTGTCAAATGGTTTGGGTAACCTCATTTATTATTGTACATATTCCTAGTTTCTCATTAGATCCATTTCTTTCCAGGAGTCTATCCTGCAAATAGATTTTATAATAATCGTTGTGAGAGACTTTAGATTAAGTTAAGAGACATTAGAGCTACTTGAATAAAACTTTGTTTTGCAATTTATTCTTGCATTCTTTCTATTGCCAGTTTGCACAGGTCCTGACCAGAGTATAGTTTTTGTATTGGTTAGGGTTTATTTCTTGTTTGTCTGCATTTTGAATAGTTTGCAGGTCGCTTGAACATCCACTTTTCTAAATTGGAAGGGGTTGTCTAGCCTCTTCTGATGTAGTTCTTTTTAACTGTTTGCTGTTTTTGGTGACGTGTGCAGGCTGCAGAAGACAGAATATGTGATCCCAGGCTTGCCAGAATTGTCCACCCTTGCACAATGAAGTTGTGGTCTGGATTGAGCACATGGATGATTCTGTAGGTACTCCTTGCTGTTACCTCCAGTGAGAGATGTGGGGTGGCATAGGGCCATCTCCTAGCTCTATGTTCTGGATTTCTCAGGAAAGCCCTCTCTGTTGAAAGTCAAAACTATTTACACCTGTAGCGAACAGCCCTGCCCTCACATGTCTGTCACCGCTGAATAGTGGAGAAGGAGCCAATGAGAGGACGGAAGGTGGAGCCAAAGGGGGAGGGGGCTGGATATAAAGGCTGGTGTATGGCGTATGAGGGGAGATTCTGTGAGTGAGAGACGGTGTGAAACTTAAAAGTGAACTTAGAATGAGTTAGAGGTCTGTAAGAACGCTGAATGGAACAGGGAGTTAATAGAGATTTGAAGTTAAAGTAGAACTGATTCAAATACAAGTGATTAGCAACCTATGATTTACTTATCGAATATTAATCATATGTTAGTTTCCCTGATCTAATAAATGAGTTAAGTTTTTAAAAGCACACATGTCTCCTTGATTGAATGGTATTGAGGCAACAATAGCTGGTGGCAGCAAAGAAAGAAGAAGGGTGAGAATCTCGTGAAGGCCTGGGGGAATAGGGGCTTCAGAGGAGATTGCCACAATACTACACAACTACTCTTGGCATTAAATCTCCCAATGTCTCAGGTGTGGCAAAAAACTCTCATTAGTATTGAAGTGAGTCCAATCTGTTTCTGTTAATGGCTTGAGGGAAGAGTACCATCCAGTCCTTTCCTTCCTCCAGCAAAATATCTTGATCTGGCTCTAGTTCTATCCGTTCACTTGTGCCTTGCCGCTTTCATTTTTCTCCCCGGCTTGCAAGAAGCTGTACATGAAAAGGTGATATGCTCTGAGATAAGCTACCAGGGTCAAACTCAGTGTGTTTGAATTTGAGGGGAAGAAATAACAAAAGCTCAAGGTAGGTTGCCTAGGAGATCCAAAGCATTCTGCTCTGTTAAGGCATTCTGAGCTTCTCTGGAACAGCAAAAATGTCCTACTTCTGGTTGCAATTAAAGCTGAAAATTACTCTGTAACATTTTAGGAGGAGGATGGCAAAACCCTCACAAGAAAGGTCTTTCAGACAAGGTCAGATGAACTCTCTGCTACCCATCTCATCCTTTTCAAAGCATGAACATTTGTAGTGCATGGAACAATTGTTCCCACATTCTTTCTCCTCCAGTCCTCCATCTAGGGTGGGGCGGCTTTACTGCCAGTGAGTCCTTGGTGAAGAGCAAGATGAACATTTGAACTTGATTTCACCCCTCTTCTCCCTGAATTCCACTATTTCTTATCATCTGTTTAGCACCTGTGTTATACTCAATGCTCAGAGGACAGAATTCATATCTTCTTATGTGCAAAGGACATGTAATTGCATTAGACATGCAGAAATGAGATAGAATCAAGATTTGAGAACTGGAGGATGCGGAAGGAATGTGGCAATAATGTGGGAACAAACTAGGGGTTTTCTAGGTGGAACATTTGCTCCATTCCACTTTCTATCAGAAATGATTATGTAACTTTAATGTTGACAACGAAGAAATCAAAATTGTTACCAATTTTCTGTACCCCAGTTCAACCATCAATCCAAATGGAGAGTGCAGTCAAGAAGTCAGAGGAAGACTGAGACTAGGAAGGGCAACAATGAAGGACTTAGAAAAGTTCACCAAGTGTAAGGATGTGCCATGGGACACAAATTGAAGATTTTCCACCGTTGGATATTCCCAATCATTTTGTATGGATGTGAAAGGGAAGTGAAAAAAGCTGAGGGGGGGGAGTGATTCATTTGAAGTATGGTGTTGGAAGAGGGCTTTGTGAGCTGGTACAGTGGTAAACTGCTTCACGGATTGCTGCCTTGTCATGGTGAAGGGGCTTGAGTAATTCAGAGAAGCTATGGGCTATGCCGTTCAGGGACACCCAAGATGGACAGGTCATCGTGGAGAGTTCCGACTAAACGCAATCCACCTGGAGCAGGCTTTGACAAGCCACTCCAGTATATTTGCCAAGAAAACCCTGTGATCAGAAACAAAAGGCTAAAAGATATGATGCTGGAAGATGAGCCCCTCAGGTTGGAAGGCATCCAACATGCTACTGAGGAAGAGCGGAGGACAAGGACAAGTAGCTCCAGAGCTAATGAAGTGGTTGGGTCTAAGCTGAAAGGACACTCAGCTGGAAGTGAAAGGAAAGTCCGATGCTTCAAAGAAAAATACTGCATAGGAACCTGGAATGTAAGATCTATGAACCTTGGTAAGCTGGATGTGGTCAAACAGGAGATGGCAAGAATAAACATTGACATCCTGGGTGTCAGTGAACTAAGATGGACGGGAATGGGCGAATTCAATTCAGACGATTATCATATCTACTATTGTGGGCAAGAATCCCGTAGAAGGAATGGAGTAGCCCTCATAGTCAACAAAAGAGTGGGAAAAGCTGTAATGGGATACAGTCTCAAAAATGATAGAGTGATGTCAATAAGAATCCAAGGCAGACCTTTCAACATCACAATAATCCAAGTTTATGCACCAACCACCATTGCTGATGAGACTGAAATTGAACAATTTTATGAAGATTTACACCTTCTAGAACTGACACCAAAGAAAGATGTTCTTCTTATTCTAGGGGACTGGAATGCTAAAGTAGGGAGCCAAGAGATAAAAGGTACAACAGGGAAGTTTGGCCTTGGAGTTCAGAACGAAGCAGGGCAAAGGCTAATAGAGTTTTGTCAAGAGAACAAGCTGGTCAGCACAAACATTCTTTTCCAACAACACAAGAGGTGACTCTATACATGGAAATCACCAGATGGCCAATACCGAAATCAGATTGATTATGTTCTCTGCAGCCAAAGATGTAGAAGCTCTATACAGTCAGCAAAAACAAGACTTGGATTATGGCTCTGATCATCAGCTTCTTATAGCAAAACTCAAGTTTAAACTGAAAAATGTAGGAAAAACCACTGGGTTAGTCAGGTATAATCTAAACCAAATCCCTTATGAATACACAGTGGAAGTGAAGAACAAACAGATTTAAGGAACTCAATTTGGTGGACAGAGTGCCTGAAGAACTATGGATGGAGGCTCGTAACACTGTACAGGAGGCAGCAATAAAAACCATCACAAAGAAAAGGAAATACAAGAAAGCAAAGTGGCTGTCCAACGAGGCCTTACAAATAGCAGAGAAGAGAAAGAAAATAAAATGCAAGGGAGATAGGGAAAGTTACAGAAAATTGAATGCTGACTTCCAAAGGATAGCAAGGAGAGACAAGAGGGCCTTCTTAAACGAACAGTGCAAAGAAAGAGAGGAAAATAATACAAAGGGAAAAACCAGAAATCTGTTCAGGAAAATTGTATATATTAAAGGAACATTTTGTGCAAAGATGGAAATGATAAAGGACAAAAATGGGAGGGACCTAACAGAAACAGAAGACATCAAGAAGAGGTGGCAAGAATACACAGAGGAATTATACCAGAAAGCTCTGGATGTCCCGAACAACCCAGATAGTGTGGCTGTTGCCCTTGAGCCAGACATCCTGGAGAGTGAAGTCAAGTGGGCCTTAGAAAGCCTGGCTAACAACAAGGCCAGTGGAGGTGATGGCATTCCAGTCAAACTATTTAAAATCTTAAAAGATGAAGCTGTTAAGGTGCTACACTCAATATGGCAGCAAGTTTGGAAAACTTAACAGTGGCTAGAGGATTGGAAAAGATCAGTCCACATACCGATCCCAAGAAAGGGCAGTGCCAAAGAATGCTCCAACTACTGTACAATTGCACTCATTTCACATGCTAGCAAGGTTAGGCTCAAAATCCTCCAAGGCAGACTTCAGGAGCATGTGGACCGAGAACTCCCAGAAGTACATTCTGGATTTCGAAGGGCAGAGGAACTAGAGACCAAATTGCTAACATGTGCTGGATTATGGAGAAAGCCAGAGAGTTTATTTATTTATTTATTATTTTATTTTATTTTATTTTTATCCCGCCTATGTGGCCTTGCGACCACTCAAGGCGGCTAGCGTTCCAGAAAAACATCTACTTCTGCTTCATTGACTATGCAAAAGCCTTTGACTGATCACCTTGTCTATCTCCTGAGAAATTGATATGTGGGACAGGAAGCAACAGTTAGAACGGGATATGGAACAACTGATTTTCAACAAAATTGGGAAAGGAGTACGAGAAGGCTGTATAATGTCTCCCTGCTTATTTAATTTATATGCAGAATACATCATGCAAAAGGCTAGACTGGAGGAATCCCAAACCGGAATTAAGATTGCTGGAAGAAATATGAACAACCTCAGATGTGCAGATGATACCAGTCTGATGGCAGAAAGTGAGGAATTAAATAACGAGGGTGAAAGAGGGAGCTCAACATCCAAAAAACTAAGATCATGGCCACTGGTCCCATCACCTCCTGGCAAATAGAAGGGGAAGATACGGAGGCAGTGACAGATTTTACTTTCTTGGGCTCCATGATCACTGCGGATGGTGACAGCAGTCACAAAATTAAAAGACGCTTCTTCTTGGGAGGAAAGCGATGACAAACTTAGACAACATATTAAAAAACAGAGACATCACCTTGCCGACAGAGGTCCACATAGTCAAAGCTACGCGATGTATGGAAGTGAGAGCTGGACCATAAAGGAGGCTGACTGCTGAAGAACTGATGCTTTTGAATTGTGGTGCTGGAGGAGGCTCTTGAGAGTCCTCTGGACTGCAAGAAGATCAAGCCTATCAGTTCTGAAGGAAATCAACCCAGAGTGCTCACTGGAAGGACAGATCCTGAAGCTGAGGCTCCAATACTTTGACCATCTCATGAGAAGAGAAGACTCCCTGGAAAAAGACCCTGATGTTGAGAAAGTGTGAAGGCAAGAGGAGAAGGGGAGGACAGAGGACAAGATGGTTGGACAGTGTCATCAAAGCGACCAGCATGAAATTGACGTAACTCCGGGAGGCAGTGGAAGATAGGAGGGCCTGGCATACTGTGGTCCATGGGGTCACAAAGAGTCGTACATGACTTAACGACTAAACAACAACAACGCAGCAGTAAAGCCACAAAGAATTGAAAATTGGGATCTTCTTACTCTGCATCTTGCTGCAAGTTATCTGGAGCAGCAGTAAATGAATTGTAGATCAAATCAAGCCTGAACTCACTCTAAAAGCTGTTGTACTTTGGGCAGATCATGAGAAGACAATTCACTGGAAAAGTTGAAAATAACAGGAAAAGAGGAAGACCAGATAAGAGATTATTGACTCAATAAATGAAACCACAGGGTTGAGTCTGCAAGAGCTGTGGATGCCATGAGTTGCTGGAGGTCACTAATTCATAAGGTCACCATAAATCGGAAGCAACTTGACTGCCTATAACAACAGCAACTTTATGTCACTTCACATCAAAGGTGCAGAGGATTTATTTGGATTTGCATCCAAATATCCTCTTAAAAACCCTTGCTAATTTGCTCTAAGAAAGATGCTTCTCTTTCGGAAATCAAACCATGCTTTCAGGAGGAGATCAAAGTCATGAGGAAAAGTATTGAAAAAAGCCAAATGAAAGAAAGATATAGGGAAGGTCGAAGAAAAAGACTGACCCCACCAGTTCAGAATCTGGAACTTTAAGGAGAAGAGGAGCCCTGGAAGAACCTCCAGATAAGATGAAGATAGTAGAAAATCAGAGTATTTTAGTTTGGAACTATTGTTTAGTGAATTTGGTGTTGGAGGTCTTTATAGTTTTCATTGTTCCCTTGCAATAGGAGTGAATGACTATTAACAGAGGAATCCTAATTCAAAGATATTTGTCGGTAGGGAGCTTCTACCAGCAAAAATCCTCTTCTGAAGCCTGTCAATTCCTGGCCAGCACAGTTAATGGTGAAGGCTTCTTGGAGTTTTAATCCAAGAACATCTGGGGACCTCCGGTTAGGGAACCATTGCTCTAGACATTGGGTGTACAACCACCCTGTACAACATGGCCACACACAGGGTCCCTTCTCCTGTACTATCCTTGAGTGGATAATCTGAAGCAATAAACTTAATTTTTATTTTATTTTTTAAACCCTCAATTATGACTTTTTTGAGTAATCACTCCTGCTCAATAAGCATAAACTGAGCACTAGCCTTTTCCATTTTGCTAATAAGAATGGCAAATATTCTTGTCAGTCAGTGGTGATGGGTGTAGCTCATGCACTACGTACAACTCCAAGACTATTTCTCTGCCCCCTTATCCCTTGGAGCTCCCAGATTGCCCCCACTCCATCTGAAAGACTGTATGTCTTGTCTCTTCAGTTTTGATTGCTTATCACTTCTAGTCATGTTGGGATATTTCTCAGCTTGTTGCAGCCGGTGGGTGGTGTTACATACAGCACTGATGTTACCTGTCTGTCATGGGTTTGGAGGGAAAGTTCCATCCTATGGGGAGTGGAAGGCGGGACATCAGGAGGAGGGGCTGTACTGTATAAATATGTGATGCGTGTGTGGTGAAGGATCAGACTGAGAGACACTGGGTGTGACGAAGCAGCAGCTGGGAAGAAGAAGCTGTTGTGGGAGTCTGTGTGTCAGACAGGGTACTTCTGTGTGTCGGAGTACCAACCTGATAGGTTCAGGTGTCTGTGGGTTAGCCAGAACTGATAGGTTCAGGGTCTGTGCTTTAAGTTAAGGTTCTGAGTGAACCAAACTGTGTGTATGTATGAGTGAAACCAAGCCACGTTACTTTATGTTATTCACCTGATTGTTTTATTTTCCCTGTGTGTATTTAAAATAAACCTTATTCTTATTATTGTTTGAAAATCCATCCCTGGTCTGTGTGACTTCTTACAGGGAATGGTTGGTGGCAGCTTAGTGAAACTGTGTGACATATCCCAGTAGGTCTGGGTTTGCCACATTGATTGGTGTCCAGCGTGTGGGATACGACTGGTCCAGTTGTCCAGCGGTCCAGCAAAGCCTTGGCAAGTGTGCCCAGAGCAAGGGGGGTCTAGTCAGGGACAGTCTGAGGCGCGTAGGTAATCTTCTAGGTGTACCTCACGGGGAGGTGCGCTAGTAGAAGAACGTGCCAACTGGGGAGACTTAGATTAAGGTGCTCTGAGGCAGCCTAGTTTTGGCGGGAAAAAGCTGAGGCAAAACTGCGTAGTAACAGTGATCTAGCTTGCCAGCTGAGAGGCCCAGCAGAGGGGGGTAGGCTCTGACTCGATACTGTTGCAAGTTTAGTGCTGAAGAACAGCAGCAATCTCTAGGGAGAGCTGGTTCTGAGGCAAAAAGGAAAAAAATGGTCGTTTTATTTTGAGGCTTGACTTTTTAAAGCAGCCGGTTCTGAGGGGGGGATTATGCCCTTGACTCGAAGCAAAGTAGCAGACATGAGTGAAGTGAAAGACCCCCAGATTGACCAAGGTTCTGAGGATGAATTTGGCTCAGTGCAAGGTGACAGCACAGGAGAGCAGGACCCAGAACTCAGAAAAATACTCCTAGCCCAACAGCATGAACTGAGGGTGAGGGAAATGGAGGAAAGGGAAAGAGAGAAACAGCGGCAATTTGAATTAGAGAGAGAGAGAGAGAGAATGGAGAGGGAAGAAAGAATGGAGAGAGAGAAAATGGCGTTTGAATTAAGAAAACTGGAAATGATGAACCAGAACAATAATAATAATAGGGATTCTGAGGGAGGCCAACTGTCTAAAGCTGACCTGAAGAAATTCCCTGTGTACCACAAGGGAGATTGTCCTGAGGTGTTCTTTTCCCTAGTGGAAAGAGCGTTTGTGGACTTCTCAGTGAGGGAAACTGAGAAGATGACCATCATGCGATCTTTAATCAGTGGTAGCCTGGCTGAGGTTTATGCCGAGATGCCTGAGGAACTGATGAAAGATTTTGCAGAGTTTAAAAAACTGGTGTTTGCCAGACATGGGATAAATGCAGAACAGCTGAGACAAAGATTCAGGTCCCTCACAAAAAAACCAGAACAGACTTTTACCCAAGTGGGGGCCCAATTGGTGAGGCTGCTTGAGAAATGGCTATCGCAGGAGGGGATAGAGACCTATGAGCAGCTTAAAGACTTGATAGCACTGGAACAGTTCTATTCAGTCCTGCATGGGGAATTGAAATTCCAGGTGAGGGAAAGGAAACCGAAGTCTGTGGCAGCAGCCGCAGAGATCGCAGATTTTATTTCCCAAATAAGAAAGCCCTTGGGTGAGGGGAAATCTGTAGGTAAACCCAAAGAAACCTACAGCAAGTACTCTCAGGGACCAGGGAAAAGCCAGCAAGGGGGAGGGGCCCATGGTGAAGGGAAGCCCTCAGACATGAAACTAAGACCTCAGATTTTGGAGGGAAAACCAAAACAAGATGAGAGAGAATCAAAATACACCAGAAAATGCTATTTCTGTCAGGGAAAGGGTCATCTAATCTCAGAGTGTGAGAAATTGAAGCAGCTAAAAGGAATGGTGCCTCAGAATTCTAGTGGGACCAAGCCAAAAGCTGTGTTCTGTGTCCAGAAAGAGCAAGGCTCAGTGTCACTGAGGGAGCCTGTTGCCATGGCTACTCAGTCTGGAACAGCTACCTCTGCTGATCAGGCTGAGGAAAATGGTCCTCTTGTGGAAGTAAAGCGCTGCTTGCTGATAAAAACAGATTCTCAGTTGTTTGAGACGGCAGGGGTGGACGTAGGAATACTTGACCGTCAGTATAGGGGGCTGCGGGACACTTGTTCCCAGGTAACCCTGTGCCACCCAGATATTATTCCTCGGGAGTTTATAATCCCAAATGAGAGCATAAAGGTGGCAGGGATTGAGGGGCAGGTAATCTCTCTGCCAGTAGCAGAGGTACCTGTCAACTTTCAAGGCTGGAGGGGAGATTGGCGGATAGCGATTTCATCGACTCTGCCAGCAGCCGTGCTCGTGGGAAATGACCTGGCTGAACATGTGAAACGGGTGCTAGTGATTACACGCTCACAAGCCACCACAGGGACAGTTCAGGGGGGTAATGATGAGCCAGAGACGGTAGCAGAGGGGAGTTCAGAAGCTGTGGTGGAAACCTTAACCACAGACAGCAGATTTGGACAGGAGCAAAAGGCAGACGCCACTCTCCAAAAGTGTTTTGAACAGGTGACTGACGCCCAGCTAACACCTGAAACCCCAGTGAGATTCCTGGAGAAAAAGGGGATTTTATATAGAGAAACCCTGAGGAATATCTCAAAAGGGGGAGATGGGATCAGAAGTCAGCTGGTGGTACCTGAAAAGTATCGCCCCATGATCTTACAAAGGGGGCACTCTGACATGTTTGCTGCACACTTAGGGGTGAACAAAACGCAGCAGAGAATCACACAGAATTTCTACTGGCCTGACATAGGGAAGCAGATCAGGGAGTTCTGTAAACAATGTGATGTGTGTCAAAGGCAGGGGAATAACCGCGACAGGACCAAAGCAAAGTTGTGCCCTTTGCCTGTGATTGACACTCCGTTCAAATGCATAGGGGTGGATATTGTGGGACCTTTGCCCAAGGCCACAAAGAGGGGGAATAGGTTCATTCTAACCATTGTGGACCATGCCACAAGGTATCCTGAAGCCATACCCTTGACTAACATTGAAACTAACACAGTGGCCGATGCTTTGGTGGGGTATATGTCCAGGATGGGATTTGCCTCAGAGATAATCACAGATTTGGGCGCATCGTTCACATCAAAGCTCATGAAACGCTTATGGCAAATCTGTGGAATTAAGCACAAGGAAACCACTGCCTATCATCCGGAAAGTAATGGGTTAACTGAGAAGTTCAATGGGACTCTAATGCGCATGATTAGGGCTTACTTGGCAGAGAATCCAAACAATTGGGACCAGAAGCTGCAATCCCTTTTGTTTGCTTATCGATCAGTGCCACAAGCCAGTACCGGGTTCAGTCCATTTGAACTTTTATTTGGGAGAAGGGTGAAAGGGCCCCTTGATTTGATCAAGCAAGATTGGGAGCAGATCACCCAGGATGACCCACAAGACGTTGTGACTTACATAGACACCTTGATGAATGACCTAAGGAGAAATCTAGAGCTGGCAGCAGAAAACCTGCAAGCTCAGAAGGTCAGACAGAAAACATGGTATGACCACAAAGCTAGAGAGAGGCACTTTGACCCAGGGGAGGAAGTGCTTTGGCTTAGGCCCTGCAGAGAGAATAAACTGCAGCTCAAATGGGCAGGACCATATAGGGTCATTTCCAAGATGTCAGACCTGAACTACCTAATAGAGCAGGAGGAGAACCAAGCAAGGAGGGTGGTTCATGTGAATGCCCTAAAACCCTACTACAGAGGGGAACACAGGGTTTTATTCGCGATAAAAGCAGCTGAGAGTGAGGAAGCTGAATTACCCTTCTGGGAGGGTAGAGGGGAAGTAAAATACAACCCAGAGGAGGTAAAGATCAGTCCTGCACTCACCCAAGACCAGCAGCAAGAACTAAAAATGCTGCTTAGTAAATATCAACAGGTGTTTTCCAACAAGCCGGGGATAGTGAAGGGAGTGATGCATCGGATCCACACAGGGGATGCACCCCCGCAGGCAGTATCCCCATACCGAGTAACGGGACCCTATAGGGACAAGGTGCGGAAGGAGTTGGACGAAATGCTGAGGGAGAACATAATCGTCCCCTCTTCTAGTCCTTGGTCCTCTCCGATAGTCCTTGTGGACAAGCCTGATGGGAGCATTAGGTTTTGTGTCGATTACAGGAAATTAAACCGTGTAACCACTCCTGATGCCTACCCAATGCCCAGGCTAGACAACCTGATTGAAACCATAGGGGGTTGTCGGTTCATCTCATCATTGGACCTGGTAAAGGGATATTGGCAATTAAGAATTGATCCCAGGGATCAAGAAAAGACTGCCTTTTGCAGCCCTTTTGGTCTCTATGAGTTTCGAGTCCTGAGCTTTGGTCTCAGAAATGCACCAGCCACATTCCAAAGGCTGATGGACCAGACCTTGGCAGGGCTCAGTGACTTTACAGTGGCCTACATTGACGACATAGGGATCTTCAGTAATACCTGGGAAGATCACCTGATACACCTGGAGTTAGTGCTGCAGAGGTTAAGTGCAGCAGGGCTAACCGTAAAGGCCAGCAAGTGTCAGCTGGGTAGCCCAGAAATAAAATACTTGGGTCACATGGTAGGGGGAGGAGTGATAAAACCCCTGGAGGCCAAAATAGAAGCTGTTCGTGATTGGCCTAGACCCAATACCAAGAAAAAAGTCAAATCATTTCTTGGGTTGGTGGGCTACTACAGAAAGTTCATCCCGAGGTTTAGCGAGATTGCGGCTCCGCTGACCGATCTGACGAGGAAGACGGCTGATGACCGCATCCCGTGGACCAGCGACTGTGAGGCGGCGTTCCAGAGGTTGAAGGAGGCGTTAATCAACTATCCAGTCCTGCGTGCTCCAGACTTCGACCGGGAGTTCATCATCTACACCGATGCGTCTAACAGCGGGGTAGGAGCAGTTCTGTGCCAGGAGGATGAGAATGGTGACCAGCATCCAGTGTCCTACCTGAGTAGGAAACTTCAAAAAGGTGAGAGACATTTGGCAACCGTGGAGAAGGAGTGTTTGGCCATAGTCTACGCGATCCAGAAGGCCAAGCCTTACATCTGGGGAAGACATTTTATTCTGTGTACTGACCATTCACCATTGCAATGGTTAAAGACAATGAAAACCCACAATAGCAAACTTATGAGGTGGGCTTTAAACCTACAGGACTATGACTTTGAAGTGAAGGTGGTCAGAGGGTCAGTGAACTGTGTTGCTGACGCCTTATCAAGAAGACCTGAAGATTGAAGACGGCGAAAGAACATGGACTATGTGTATATAATGAGGACAAAAAAAGTTAAATGTACCTGGTTTTGAATTTGGTTTGTATAAATAAAGGTAAATTGATGTAATGTATATGGTAAAATGTTTAAATGCATATTTGCTATGGTTAACTTGGAGTGTAAGTATGAGTAAGTATAATATGGTATGTATAACTGTTTTTGTATGTTTTATACAGGTTGTTTTTTGGTGAAAAGCACCTTAGCTTTCCCCCCACAAAACAACTTATAAAGAGGGGAGGTGTTACATACAGCACTGATGTTACCTGTCTGTCATGGGTTTGGAGGGAAAGTTCCATCCTATGGGGAGTGGAAGGCGGGACATCAGGAGGAGGGGCTGTACTGTATAAATATGTGATGCGTGTGTGGTGAAGGATCAGACTGAGAGACACTGGGTGTGACGAAGCAGCAGCTGGGAAGAAGAAGCTGTTGTGGGAGTCTGTGTGTCAGACAGGGTACTTCTGTGTGTCAGAGTACCAACCTGATAGGTTCAGGTGTCTGTGGGTTAGCCAGAACTGATAGGTTCAGGGTCTGTGCTTTAAGTTAAGGTTCTGAGTGAACCAAACTGTGTGTATGTATGAGTGAAACCAAGCCACGTTACTTTATGTTATTCACCTGATTGTTTTATTTTCCCTGTGTGTATTTAAAATAAACCTTATTCTTATTATTGTTTGAAAATCCATCCCTGGTCTGTGTGACTTCTTACAGGGAATGGTTGGTGGCAGCTTAGTGAAACTGTGTGACATATCCCAGTAGGTCTGGGTTTGCCACAGGTGGTTGTATGCAAATTAGACCAGCAGTTGCACGTAAGTTACTATAACATACAGCCTGAAACATTGTAAAGCTCAGAGAGTCCTCAGCCTAGGCTTGTCAGCTGTCTCCTGGGAGATGATGTCATGCCATTCCAGTCTAGCATCATGTGCTGGTAGCAATATTTGGCCAAGTCATTAGCCCATCAGCTCCATTTATGCTAAAACCATCAGACACATTCCGCTGAGTGTCTCAAGCCTATTGATGATTACGGGAAACATCAAGCCTCTGACCGGATCCTTCCCACTCATCAGGGTGATGATCTGATGAACCAAATGGGACATTCCAGGGCAAAAGGGCCCTGTTTTAACCCTTATCTAGCAAAGGCCAGGAAAGTCCTCTTGCCATTTTTCAAATGGGATGAAGAATCAGAACCAAACACGAATGACAACCTTTTTTTTTTTTAACATGATGCTTTCTGCTCTTTCCCCCACCCAGAGAGGGCATCGTGGGAGGCCAGCTCTCTTCCAACCTTAAATTGCCATGATTGAGACTTCTGCAAAGAAATTAATTAGACCTCATTACAGCTATTCAGATGTGGAGCACAACATGCTGGAAATGATGCAGACTCAAAGAGAGGGGGCATCTGTTAATTCGCAGGGACTGTGTGTCTCTCAGAACGTAAAGCCCTGAATCATAGAACCATGGAAAAGGATATTGAATGGAAGAGATTATAGACTGTTTGACACATAAGCATAACAAAGCCACAACACAGGGACAAGCCGATGGTCCAGCTGTCCAACTCTGATGATTTAACAGAAGGCAGGTGCACCATCCAGCAGCTGACTCAACAAGTTCTTCTCTTGTGTTTAAGAATTAACTTTAAGTGATCCAGTGATGATCACAGAATCATAAAATCACAGTACTGTAGAGCTAGAGGGGGAGCCCAAGGACCATTCACTCCATACCCTTGCTAAGACAGAAATCAACAGATAAAGCATCCTTGACGGATGGCCACCTAACCTCTATTAAAAATCTCTTATAGATTCCACCACCTTGTGAAATAGGCAATTCTGTCTCGAGCTCTTAGTTTATGGAAGTGGTTCCTAAATTTTTAACTCAAATCTTATTTCTGGTAGTTTGAATCCATCAGTTTGTTTCTAACCTTTGGATCAGCAGAAAACTGTCTTGCTCTGTCTTCCACCTGACTGCCCGTTTATATTTGAAGATGACAATCATATCACCTTTTGGTCTTCTCTTCTCCAGCCAACTTATGCAAACCAATAGACCTACATCAAATTACTACTCCCAACTAAATTAGCCCCTTTGAATCAATTGCTGAATGATGAATAAATGCATATGCCAGTCTTTTATATGGAGATATGAACCTTGAATATATTAAAAATAGGTAACATTCATCCAGTTCCTTAAATCTGAAGTAGCACCATTTCTTTATCCTTGACTCTAGGAATGAGAACTCCTTTGAAATTCACTTTCCTTCATCTTATGCACATGTCATTTCTATATCTCTTTAAATATCATCGGAACTGCAGAGTTGGACGGGACCCTATAGATCATTGAGTCCAGCCTCTGTCAATGAGGCACAGTGAGGAATCAAGCTTCACAACCAGATACTTAAACCACTGAGCTATCCATCAGTTCATTTTAAATATATCTCATAGAATCGTAGAATAACTGAGTTGGAAGGGCCCTGTAAGGCCATTGAGTCCAACCCCCTACTCAATGCAGGAATCCAAATCAAAGCAGATCTGACATACGGTTGTTCAGTTTTATCTTGAATGCCTCCAGTGTTGGAGTGCTTACAATCTCCCTAGGTAAATGGTTCCACTGTCATACAGCTCTAATAGTTAAGAGGTTTTTCCTGATATTCAGCCATAATCTGGCTTCCTGTAGCTTGAGCCCATTGTTACATATCCTGCACTGTAGGATGATGGAGAAGATCGTGCCCCTCCTCTGTAGGATTATCTTTCAAATGTTTGAAAAGTGCGATCATACCTCCCCTCAGTCTTCTTTTCTCAAGGCTAAACCTGCCCAGTTCTTTCAGCCTTTCCTCACACGGCTTGGTTTCCAGTCCCCTGATCATCCTTGTTGCCCTCCTTTGAACTTGCTCCAGTTTGTTGGCATCCTTTTAAAACATGGCAAGTATAATTCCCAATACTATGCACTCAAAGAAGAAAATTTGGTTGTTGTTGGGCTTCACCTCCAATTAGTCGCACCCAAGGGTGGTGGTAGCTGCAGCCCAATGGCATCTGCAGGGCAAGGGGTTCCTCACCCCTGCTATGCACGCTTACGTCCAAGTAAACATGTGTGACATCCCTGCCTTCATGGGTGGCTGGCTGTTAATCAGAGGCTGGCTGTCAATTAGTCAAGGATGTTGTAGGGACATCCTGCTTTTGCAGTTGGTTTGACTCCAGGACACTTAAGGTCCTTTCCACCTCTATATTTCTGTCATCCTACAGTATTCATCACAGGATGCTTTTTTACAAGTCTCCAGCCATTGCAACAGCTTGAATGAAAATGGGTGATGCCAGATGACAAATACGGTGACACCTCCTTAGGACATTCCAGCTCTTTTGGCCCTACAAAGGTTACATGAGGATGAGCTCTGCCATATGTGAGGGACTCTGGTATGGTCACGTGCCGAGTGCAATTTTAACAAATTGCTTCCTGGCCCTGTGGGGTCCACAGGGGAAAACAAAGCCCGACTGCCCTAATTGAGACACTTCCCAACAGACATAGCTAGTGAGACAAGGAGAAGCTGCCAGCTCTGCTGGCTTGCCATACGACATTGAGCCAGGCGCTTGAGAGGGCAGGGAGAGCTATGGATGGGCCAGAGAAAATGCATTGGTGAGGACCAACGCCAAAGGCTGTCTGTTGCCAAAGATTTCAGGTACTTAGAAAAATAACTAACTCATTCTTCATTGTTAACTTGGACAAGGTATATCATAAGCCATTTGGTCTGATCCCCACTTGTCGTAGGAAGTCCGGATCTAAAACATATTCAATAGAAGACTTAACCTCTCCTTGAAAGACCTTCCAGACATAGAAAGCTCATTATCTTTTAAGTAACTTGAACCGTTTTCGAACTGCTCCAATCATTGCTAGGTTTCTTGTAATATTCAACTAATTCTGACCATCTCCAATTTTAAAGAAGTCTATCCCCTCCTCTGTGTGGTATTTCTTCAGACATTTCAAAAATATTACCATGTCTCTTCTTGTCCTATCCAAGCTAAACATACCCACTTCCTGCAACCTTTCTTCACAAGACTGCTTTCCAAACTATTAGCCAGATTTGTTGACCTCTTTTGAACGTATTCTAGTTTTTCTACATCCTTCGTAAAATGGGCACTCATAACGGTCCCTACAAAGCAGGGGTAGGTATCTTCTGGGGAGATTTGATCAAAATACATCATACCATGGGGATGGTATAAAACTGCACCCACATCTTGTTGGCAACAGCATGGTTAAATGATCAAAAACAGTATGGTTGGAAATTTTTTACAAAATCAAAATGTTCACAGTTTTAAAATATCATTTGGAATTTTCCCTTTCTCAGTGAACAAGTATTTTATACCAATTAAAATGAGTAGTGTTTATATTGCTCGTGGTCATTAAAACCTCTAATGGACACGAACAGAACAAGAAGTTTTTGTGTAGATAAATGGCCCTTAGCGTCTTTTTTAGAAGATTAGTTACTGTAAAACATGCCTTTGATTTCATTGCTTCTCTAGACAAACAGTTCATTTCACAGTAAAAACTATTTCTGAACTGGACTGCTTGTATTATAAGAGCAGGATTATCTCAAAATATTTTGCTGCCTCAGATAGAGGATGTGTTCACTCTTGACTGCACAGAAGATGGCTGGGACTGGCATATGGAATGTTCTACTCTTCCTGATAGGGCAAAAGTTCTATCCTTCTCAGTCCTGATTTCCCTAGTAGTTTGTTGGGCTTACTGTGATTCATATCAATGCTAGACTTGAAACGGTGCCTTTTTGATCCATTCCCTTAAGGGAGCTTCATTATTTCTTTTGCTATAAGACTAAAAAATTGTGTAAATTAAAATGTATTGATTTTATTTATTTAAACTATTTATATCCCACCTTTCTCCTTAAAAAGGACCCAAGGCTGCTTACATCATTTAAAAGACAACATTTAAAAGCTAAAAGCAGTAAGTATACAAATATTAGAAAAAGAATAAACAAGTATATTTTTTTAAATGATAAAAATAAATACTAAAACACAGTGGAACAGCAGAGCACAACAATCCATTTAAAAATCCCTCTCAGTCCCACCAGTCATTAAGGAAAAACCTGCCTGAAGAGAATGGTCTTTGCTGCTTGTGGAAGGACAGCAAAGAGGGGGCCAGTCTAGCTTCCTGTGGGAGGGAGTTCCAAAGTCTGGGAACAGCAGCAGGAAAGACCCCTCTCCTGTGTCCCCACCAAGTGTGCCTATAACAACTTCTAGTTTGACATGAAAGTGATGTTTTTGTAGGAAGTGCCACAGCGCTAAACTCTACCCACAGAACAAAATAAAGCAAAAGGAGGAAGGGGGGAAAAAAACAGGAAACAGTACAACAGGAAACAGTACTGGGTATGAATTCATCAGCTCACAGCCCGCTACCTCCATCTCAATAGACCCTACCTTGGTGAGGTAGTTTTCACCACCAAATCTCAGAAATCTACTTAGGGGCCTTAGGGAAGATTGTTTTCATTTTATTTCATTTTAATCACTTGGGACTCAGGACTTGGACTCAAAGACTTGGACTCAGGACTTAGAGCCAAAGACTTGCCAATATAGATAGAAGGTGATAGAAGGTGGCCATTTAATCCTTCCTATGGCTCAGTATCCAGTGAGAGCTGGACCATCAAGAAGGCTGGCCACCAAAGAACTGATGCTTTTGAATTGTGGTGCTGGAGGAGACTCTTGAGAGTCCCCTGGACTGCAAGGAGAACAAACCTATCCATTTTGGAGGAACCCTGAGTGCTGACTGGAAGGACAGATCCTGAAGCTGAGGCTCCAATACTTTGGCCACCTCATGAGAAGAGAAGACTCCCTGGAAAAGAACCTGATGTTGGGAAAGTGTGAGGGCAAGAGGATAAGATGACAACAGAGGACAGATGGTGGGATAGTGTGAAGGCAAGAGGAGAAGGGGACGACAGAGGATGAGATGGGTGGACAGTGTCATTGAAGCAACCAACATGAATGTGACCCAACTCCAGGAGGCAGTGGAAGACAGGATGGCCTGGTTTGCTCTGTTCCATGGGGTCACGAAGAGTCGGACATGACTTAACGACTAAACAACAAACAAAAATGGCTCAGTATCAGTATTTTCAGCCACCCTCGGGGTGCAGAGAGGGCTGGCTGGATAGTTAGGCATCTGAATGCAGAGCCAGAGGTCGGAAGTTCATTTCCCCACTGTGCCTCCCAGAAGAGCCAGCCTGTGTGGAGATCAACACACTTTAGAGCTGTGGCACCCAACTGTTCTCAGTTGTAACCCTCTTTTACACTAGCGAAGTAACCTCGGACACCCTCCCCATGTTTGCATAAAAAGGCCCCTTCTTAGAAAGTAGGGGCTTCTTTCTTGCCCAAAGGGCCTGTTTCTCGTTCATACATATACACACTACATTTGATATTCCACTTTGAAAGGTCAGGGAAGAAATTATAAAACAGTCCCTGACTTCCCGGAAAACACTTTCTGACCTTCTTGGGGGTCACAACCCGAAAATTAGGAAGCATTGATTAAAGGATGACAGAAATACAAGAAATATTATTCAAATTCCCTAGAAAATCTAAGTGTCGAAAACAGCAGCAACAACGGCAAAAACAATAAGAAAACATCCCAAGGACGACTATGCATGCTCAGTCCTCACAGAGCGGAAATGTGGAAAGCAAAACATGGAAAACTGGAGATTTTTGACAGAATACAAAAACGGGCAAAGCGTACCCAGCTAGGCTGAACTATTAGGTTAACTTCAGTTAAGATGAGGGCAGCGAACCTCATTCAGCTAAAGGGGCAAATTCAGTTCTAGAGACGTTCTTGGGGGCCCCATTTCAGGGCAGGGCAGGGCAGGACCAGAGGGTGAGCCCCAAAGTACCTATATATTTTGGTTGAAAGTTCTTAAAGCCAATAATGAAACCTTGGCAGATGGGCTTTTAAAAAACAACAAACACCAAAAACAACAAATCACAATATCATGGGACATAGGGAATAACATAGGAGAGCACTGAAACATTTTGCAATAATACAAAATACTTTGGATTACAGTATTCATTAATTTGTTCCAACTTATTTGTTTGAATATCAGTGGGAAGATCTGAGAACAACTGCAAAGAATAATTAATGCCTTCAAGGTTGTAAGACAAGCAGAAAAGAGTTTAAAACATGGTTTGTTTTTACCATATGAAAAACCTGCCTTTTCTTTTCACTAGCAGAGATGGCTCTGAAATACAATGAAGATTTCAAAGTTGCATCCACAGCAGCTTTGCTTTGACCTTATCCAACCTCAGTGAACTCACTGGGGTTCCATGAATATGTATGGATATAACCCAAAGCTAAATTTGGCCGTTTATGTGAGAAATTATTTCCGTAGCTGGTAAGCACAAGCAACACTCTTATTGGCAGTGGGATTCACAAATTATTTTTACACTGCTTCTAGGAAGCAGCAAAGATTTCATGAATTTCCCCCTCCGTTTTAGGACAGACATGGCCACTGGAAAACAGACACAAAAATGGCAGTGCTCTGAGCGATAAAATTAATTGATTCAACACATGATTGGTTTTGCAAAACTAATTCGAGAGTTTTCAATGGCTGCTGTACAGCTAGAGTTAGACACTGATCAATTATTAAGCTTGCTTTGAACAAAACAAAAACAATAATGTCACTTGTTATATCATTACCCGGCACAACGAATAGCTAATTGCCACGCTTCCAGTCCTCTTGCAGAGAAAAAGAGATAATATATAGTAGGTAACTGGATAACTAGTGGTTATATTGTCATGCAACAATATGTGTGGCATAACGCACCTGCACATTTTACCACTGTGCGCACGTATGTGCTTTGAGCATTAGCAACACATTTTAAAATATAATGATTGTGTGTAGTCAAGTCAGTTTTATGATTTATGATGACCTTCCCAAATATAAAGTACTTCAAAATGGTTGTTATGGGTTTTTTGGGCTCTTTGGCCGTGTTCTGAAGGTTGTTCTTCCTAACGTTTCGCCAGTCTCTGTGGCCGGCATCTTTAGATGTCCTTGTACACCAACCCACTGAACTATACCAGGACAGTATCCCATTCAATGACTTTTGTATCCTACAAACGTTTGTGAGGAAAATAATTAGAACATGGAATATTATTGTTTCACAATACAGGCATAGCTGGCTATTCATCTATCTGTGTACATTAGACTAAGTAAATAGATATAGTATTCTGGGATGTGGCAAGTGGCCCTTGCCCCCCTTTTAGAGACATCCATGTCACCAGCAGTTGCATTTAATACGCAAATCCTGCAGGAGAGTACAGCTAGACCTTTCCCCATGTAATGATGACCTTGGCTCTTATTTTCAGTCATAAACTGCTTGAGTAATTTTTCAATCCTTGCTCTACTGTTAGGAAATGTAATGACTTCTTGAGATTGGAGAAAGAGGCTTCCATCATAGGATAGCAAATAATCAGCACTTAGTTTTTTATTACCCTGTTCCCCTGAAAATAAGCCCTAACCTGAAAATAAGCCCTGGTATGATTTTTCAGGATGCTCATAACAGAAGCCCTACCCACAAAATAAGTCCCAGTTAAGTGAGACCCCACCCTCCACCACTGTGCAGCAACCAAAAGATGACATGACTGTATTTGAATAAATGTAGATTGTTGTCCGTGAAAAAAAATAAAACATCCCCTGAAAATAAGCCCTAATGCGTTTTTTGGCGCAAAAAATTAATATAAGACCCTGTCTTATTTTTTGGGAAACACGGTATTAATAACAATGCACTGTAGAGTCTATGTTGACTCATGGTGACCCTTTTCAGTGTTTTCCAGGTAGAGAATTCACAGAATTTTTTTATCATTCCCTTCTTCTGGGGGTGCCGAAGTCTACGGAGGCTGACTGTACTCATAGGAGGCACGGTGAAAAATTGGACTCTCAACCTCTTCACTATGCAGCCAGATACCAAACCACTGAGCTCTCTAGCCAGTTTAGTTTACTAACACTTTTCAAGACCAGGGAATTTTGAGTACTTTGAAGGTTATTGATCTGAGGATTATCAGGTCTCAGGTTTTGGCCCTGAGGCACAGGCCTTTATTTAGGTAGTGGGACACTACCAACATGATAAGCTTATATTTTGTGGCTCAGGCATTGCCATTTAGACATGTTCAGAAGCACCCCATCTTATTTTCTTGCATGTTCTGGGGGAGGTTGCTGCTGGGATTCACACACAAACCTTTAAATTCATTACAGATTCTCTACATTATCTGTCTGTCATACACATCCCACTTGGCAACGATCATGATGGGTTTGCCTCTATCATTGATGGGTTCGCCCTTCTTATCTCATGAGGGGCCTCAATGACATGCGAAGGGCCTTTCTCTTGGTTTCAGGCGTTGACCCTGATAACTCAATACATGGTCAGCTGTAGGGGGTCCCCTGTTCAGCCCCATACAATATGGCCATTGGTCAGAAGAGACAGCCTTAGTAATCCAAAAAAACCTCTGGTGGCCTACAAGTTGCCCACCCTGTATATGTTTTCTATCCTTGGTCATCAAAGGTCATCAAAATGCTATGTCGTATCTCTACACTGCTTTTTTTTATTTGAAAGTTTACTACTCACAGATCATCCAGGGTTTTTACTCCCTCGTTCTCCCTTTTCATCTGTTCAGTACAGCAGTGTTAATGTTTTTGAGGGTGAGAAGCACTTATTGCCATGAATAAACTGTGGAAATGTATCTTTCAAATAAAGTTTTTAAAGAACTGGCAGTTCTGAACCTGCTGTTGGCTGTGCTTTCCCCAGCTTGAAAAAGAGCCCAGCGCCAGAGACTGTAAAGTGAGTCTTCTCTGCCGGGCATGGTACTTGAGGATCATAAAAGGAAAGTCAACATTTGAAACCAAACATTGGATTTAAATATTACAGACATCAGAGATGGCCTTGTCTTTCACTGGCAAAATTGTTTTTCTGTGCTGCCTGGAGGTGGTCGTTGACTTGGTTTCACAATGCAGTAACACCATGGCCAAGATTCGCCTGGCACGGACGAGCACCTGAAATTCATCCATTCAAATTAACAGCTGGATTCCAATTCTGGTGATGGTTATTTCATTCAGCTTTTTTAAAAAAAAGCCTTGGTTGAGACAACACAAGTGGTGTGGCATGGTTTTCACCTGGCTAGATGTCCCACACCACTAGTGATATTTACATGTAGGATGACATGACAGATCACAAGGAAAGGAACAATATCCATGCCTCATTCCATTCCCTTTCCAGCTGCATCAAAAGAACTGGATGTAAAGTTGATACTTGGAGAATTCCCCCAGAATGGTTCAGCTTTATTCTCCTCTTCTCAACAGGTTGAAGAATAATGTCTGAATCTTAGAATTCTTTGAAAAGGCCAACAGGCATGTGGATGAGGGTGAACCAGTGGATATTGTCTGCCTGGATCTCACCAAAGGCTGCTGAGAAAACTCTACAGTCAGGGGATAAGAGGGCAGGTCCTCTTATGGATTGAGAATTGGTCAAGAGCCAGGAAACAGAGAGTAGGTGTCAATGGGCAATTTTGATAATGGAGAGAGGTCTCGTGGCGCAATGGTTAAACTGCTGTACTGCAGCCAAAACTGCACTCACGACCTGGGCTTCAATCCCAGGTAGCCGGCTCAAGGTTGACTCAGCCTTCTATCCTTCTGAGGTCGGTAAAATGAGTACCCAGCTTGCTGTGGGGGGGGTTTGCAATGTGTAGCCTGCATAATTAACTTGTAAATCGCTCAGAGAGTGCTCGAAGCACTATGGAGTGGTATATATTTTTGAAAAGCTGTGTGCCCCAGGGATCTCTCCTGGAACCGGTGCTTTCCAACCTATTCATCAATGACCTGGAGACAGATAAGCAGTGAGGTGGCCAAGTTTGCAGATGACACAAAATTTTCCAGGTGGTGAAGACCAGAAGGGATTATGAAGCGCTCCAGAGGGATCTCTCCAAACTGGGAGAATGGGCAGCAAAATGGCAAATATGTTTCAATATAAGAAAATTGAAAAGTTTGGGGCAAAAAAAAAATCACAAATTTATTTATCAGCTGATCGGTTCTGAGCTATCTGTGATGGATCGTTAAAGAGATCTTGGTGTCCTGGTGGATAGCTCGATGAAAATGTCAACCCAGTGTACGGTAGCAGTGAAGAAGGCCAATTCAATGGTAGGTATCATTCAAAAGGGGATTGAAAATAAAACAGTCAATATTATAATGCCATCATACAAAACGCTGGTAAGGTCCCACCTGGAGGATTGTGTGCAGTTCTGGTTGCTACACCTAAAAAAAAAGACATAGTGGAACTGGAAAAGGTGCAGAAAAGAGCAACTAAAATGATGACTGGGCTGGGGTACCTACCTTATGAGGAAAGGCTACAGCATTTGGGGCTCTTTAGTCTAGAGAAAAGGCGTTTGAGGAGGGGGACATGATTGAGACTTATGAAATTATGCAGGGGATGGAGAAAGTGGATAGAGGGAAGTTCTTTTCCCTCTCACGCAATACCAGAACTGGGAGACATCCACTCCAATTGAGAGTTGGGAGAGTGAGAACAGACAAAATAAAATATTTCTTTACCCAGAATGTGGTTAGTCTGTGGAACTCCTTGCCTAGGATGTGGTGATGGCATCTGGCCTAGATGCCTTTAAAAGGGGATTGGATAGATTTCTGGAGGAAGCTGGACTAGATGGGCCCTTGACCTGATCCAGCAGGGCTCTTCTTATGTTCTTATTTAATCTGATTTATCAAAACTACAGGAGACTAAATCTTAATGCTAATCTGAGGTTGAGCAGATTTATTGAACCATGTGTTGAACATAAGCCAACACTTATGTAAATATCATTAAGTCAATGGATCTACTCTAGTCTCCCAGGGGATGTGGTGCTGCTTCAGGTTAAACCGCAGAAGCCCCTGTGCTGCAAGGTCGGAAGACCAGGCATCGTAAGATCGAATCCACGCGACGGAGTGAGTCTCCTGTCAACCTAGCAGTTCGAAAGCATGTAAAAATTTAAGTAAATAAATAGGTACCACCACAGTGGGAAAGTAATGGCGTTCCATGTCTAGTCGCACTGGCCATGTGACCACGGAAATGGTATACGGACAAACGCTGGCTCTTCGGCTTGGAAACGAGGGTGAGCTCCGCCCACTAGAGTCGGACACGACTGGACTAAATATCAAGGGGAACCTTTACCCTTACCTTTTACTCTAGTCTCCTGGAAGGGAAGGCAACCTTTGGATCTCCAGATGGTTTAGACCACAACTCCCCTGCCCCTTACCATTGGCCACTCTAACTGGGCCTGGTGGGAGTTACAGGACAAAACACTTGCAATGCTGAAAGTGCTCCACCTTGATCTACACTAGAGTTTGGGTGGGAGAAAAATTGTTTCTGGACTACAAACTGCAGAATCACCCAATGAGCATGGCCACTGGGCAATTCTGGGAATTGTAGTTCCCAGGCTTACTCACAGGCTTACTCTGCTCAATGTAAGATAAAATAATCTGTGGTCTTTAACTCAAAAATATTAAATACAGGCAGCAGAAGTTCTGTTACTCTTTTGTGGGGATGCAGGGTATATACTGGGTTCTTTAGAGAGCAAACACTAGCTTCAGCCTGCCTTGCACCATCAGGTATCCCAGCAGGAAGAAGGGGAGACCACAGACAATCCAAAACGGGACACTTGCATGGCAGCCTAGTGTCCTTCTTTCTTCAGGAGGACACCAAGGAACCCCCCCCAATCTGGTGCTGCTCTCAGGGCTACAGTTCCCAGATCTGCTGCATTCCTTCAGAGTGGGCAACTTCTTACTGCAGAAAGAGCAGGGCAGCATATCTCATCTGTACCAACTCTTGGTACCCCAGCACTACAAGCCATGCTGGGCACCTACATCAAGCTGCCCTTGAATCCTCTGTAGCACATCAGAAGAACTCAAATGTCCGGGTTTCACCATGTCTTCTACTGAGTAGACAAGGTGCCTCACCAAGGGTGCTGTGTCATGAGCTTCTTCAATTCTGAAGCCAGCTAGGAGGGAGGGTTGCAAGTTGTGCAAGAAGCCAGCTAGGAAGGAGGGCATCCTTTGCATTGGCAGAAGGTGTGACTAAATGGTCCTTAAGAACCCAGGTGGCGTCAGTAGTTCGCACCGCCTTTTTCCACCTTTGGCGGATTGCCCGGCTGCGACCCTACCTTGACATAGGGGCGCTCACTACCTTGGTACATGCAGTCATAATCTCAAGATTAGACCACTGTAACGCACTCTATGTGGGGCTGCCTTTGAGGCTGATGCGGAAACTTCAAGTGGTGCAGAATGCAGCGGCCAGACTCCTTACTGGAGTGAGAAAACACCAACATATTTCTCCTGTTCTGGCCAAGCTGCACTGGCTGCCCGTCCGTTTCTGCATTGAATTCAAAGTTCTAATGCTTACCTATAAGGCCCTAAACGGTTTAGGATCTTGATACTTGGTGGAGCACCTGCTCCCACCAAGATCTACTCGGATCACCCGCATGAATCAGGAGGTGAGGCTGAGGAGCCTGACGCCGAGGGAGGCCCGGAGGGAAAAGACTTGAAGCCGGGCCTTCTTGGCGGTGGCTCCTCGCCTTTGGAACAACCTTCCTCCGGAGATTCGTGAGGCCCCCACGCTGGGTACTTTCAAATGCCAGCTGAAAACATGGATGTACATCCGGGACTTCCCTCCTGTCAACTACTGCTTTCTTTTGCTTTGCTATTTATTATTTATTTATTCCTGCACTATTTGTTATTGTTGTATGCTAATGTTTTTATGTTTTTTAATTGTTTTGATATTCTGTAAACCGCCTAGAGTGGTAGAATATACCAGATGGGCGGGATATAAATTGAACAAATAAAATAAAATAAAATAAATAAACTTTACAGTTCGGTGATTCTATGATTCTAACTTATCCTTCTCTGTTTACCTACGTGGCTTAGCAACCTGCATGTTGGATCCGAGCACCTTATCACACCCTGGTCTCCTTTAATCCAGTTCTTCTGCTTTCTCTGAATTCACAATGGAAAAATACAGATTAGAGATGGGGGTATTCATATTCAAATACTGTACATTTGTATTTGTATATATACAAATATGAATTACCCATCTGTCTCTAATACAGATCTGTTTCTTTCACTTAGAGCTTTGTGAGCTTCAAGGTGCTTGAGAGTGGAATGACCATGAGAACTTCAAACATATGTAGATCGCTATGTTACCAGACTGCATATTATTGCATTTTTAAAAGCTATGCACTGGCAAAATTCCATATTGCTCAATGGGAGTGAAAAATATATTTTTAATCTGTCCATGTTCCAATAGTTTAGGAGGAAAGTGATTATATTACAGGAGAAACAGATTCATCTGTCCTACCACTTTGTTTCCTGAGGCAAATGAGTTAGTTCTTCCCCTGCCCCATACTGCTATGATTGTGGCAATTGTTTCTGCCTAATGACAATGACTAATGCTTCCACTTATTTTATGCCTTTCTGACTGCTTTGTTAAGTCTTGGCATCCATCTTTTCTGTGGCCCCAGCTCCAGCTGGCCCCACAGCTGACCTTATCAGCTATTCTCAGCAGCACCGTGACTCAGAAAAGGAACTAAAACCTCTAGCACTTTCTAATTTGGTCATCTCTGAGAAGGAGGTGCTTTTCTGGAACAACCAAGCATTGTTTCTGGGAATGTCGTTGGTGTTAGTTATGATAAGTTCACCCTGGGGAGCCATTTTAGGATGTGTAATTTCCAGTAGAGTGACTGAGGGTCTGTACCTTCAGTTAGCCACTTTGGCTGACACAAGGCACAAGAATGCAAAGAAATGAACAGGGCCATGTGAGTGAATGGGGCAGTCTGGCAATAAATGAAAATATTCATCAAGTTAAGGAAGCAGGGGCAAATGCAATGGAGCAGTTTCAAACCTGCAGATTGGAAAGTCCCTCCCTCCCTCCCTTTAAGGAAATTGGTTACTCGATTACTGTTGGGCAATCAGATGACCCTTCTCCTTATTGTTGTTCTACTCACAAAGAATAATTTATTCTGCTGTTCTTTATTAGTAGGCTAGAAGGATGCAGGGATATACTCTTGACTTCCCCCTAGTGAATAATTTTGACACTGCAAGTAGAAAACTTTTTTTTTAAAAAATAAAAATGATAGGAGACAATATTTCCCTTGCCCCTTAGAACTGATAAGAGAAGGGCATAAAATTTGAAAAATTCTTGTCAAAAATGTCTCTAAAATGTCTTTAAAAGTAATTTCAGAAGGCAATTGAGAAACATTAGTAATTATATCAAAAGAAACTGGAACAATTTGTTCTGTTACTTTTGAAATATTACTGTTACATCTCCTTTACCTAAAAGCAACAACTTTGAGGTAGCTATGTTACTTAACACAAGTTAATTCTAAGTTCTGCCCGAACCCATTGTTGCAATGGCAAGAGCTATATATTTCAGCGTATATCATTTCTAGGGATGATCACTGGAAACATCCTTTTTGTGGTGGGCTCCTTTTTTTTTGCCCTTTTTCCAGATTACTTCCACAGTTCCATGCTTTGGCAAAACTTTTACTTATAGTTTAACATCTGGATGGAGATCATTTGTGTTTCAGATTTCAATTCACGTTTCAGGATTTCAGATCTCTTATTTCTTGCCCACTCCAATAAAAAATTAATTTGGGATTTGATAAATCCAATTAATTGTAATTTGTATTTATTAGATCCAAATGAAATCTCGGCGAGGCCATTTCCCTCTGTTTGGATTAAACGATTCTATTAGTGTGGTTCCACTTGAAGTCCGAAAACTGAGAGTACACTTTAGCACTGGTATATACTGGTGCTACAGAGGACATTAAAACAAACTACTGGGAAATTTGACAGGTTGGGGTTGTTTAATTTGTTTAAAAGATAGATTGTGCTCCACATTTCCCAAAGACGCCCTTATCGCTGGGTCTGTTGGCACACTCTATGCACAAACAGGCACAAGTGGTCATGGCATACCATTACCCACTTTCTGTCCTGTTGGCATGCACAACTGCCTTCTGTTACATTATGAAGCATGGAATATGTAGAATACATTGTGGAATATGAAGTGGAAGAGCAATGAGCACATGTTGGGAAGCCCACCTACCACACAAGAACATCTGATAAGAGCATTAGAGACTTATGGTTATCAAGAGTCTAATGGTGAAGAGACCTGTTTTGGACCAATAGAAAGGCCTCTTGCTGTGAGATGGAGGGTAAACATGGGAAATCATCACTCCTGGCATGTAACTATTTGTGGAATCCTTTTTCACTGTTCTTCTAGGACTGTCCTGGGACTGTGCAGTTTCCCCAAGGTCACACAGGCTGGCTGCACTCTTAGGAGGCATGGTGGGGAATCAAACTCCCAGCCTCTGGCTCTGCAGCCAGATACCTAAACATGGACCCATCACACAGTTTTATTACCTACTTACCCCCAACCCACTTTTTTTCTCTTTCCTTTTCTCCTTTCCTTATTTTTCTCATCTTCTTACCTTTACCCTTTCTTTTACTTTACGACTCCCCATCAGAGTGGACTGTGGAGATCTTGGAATGGGAGAAGCAACAGGTTCTTAATTAGGGTAACTGATCCTGTCACTCGGCAATGGCTTTCTTTTCCTGCACTCTTCCGTATGCAATTAACTATCAGTGGAGAAACACCGATGCAAAACCCACAGGTTAAGTTAAGCACTGATTAAATTGCCCAATTACTTTAGAAAATGTCTAACACTTTATTGTAATGCTCTGATGTCAATCTCTGATGTGAACTGACCATGCTAACTGCAGTATCCATTTGATCTCTCAATGGTGTTGACACTGATATTTTGCTTACATAGTTGATAGTTGGGTATTAGCATTCAGTCTTGTCTAAGTAGTGGTTCGCACATTAAAACAATCTATACATAGGCATTTTCCCTGCCCAGCTCACAGGTAGAAGGCACAGGGGAAGAGGAACACAAAATATGAGATGGAGTGGTTCCCTGAAAGAAGCCACAAGCTTGACTTTACAAGATCTGAACAGGGCCGTTGAAGACAGGACATTTTGGACATTATTCATGCATAGGGCTGCCATATGTCAGGGGCAACTTGATGGCATATAACAACAAAAAGCTCACACAACTCATACCTGGAATGTAAGGACATTTCCAGAGAGCGACTTATATTAAAAATAAAAATAATGTCTGTGCACTTTTAGGACAGTGTATGCAAAACAGTTGAGTTGGCTCATCATATATATGATGAGCCAACTCAACTGTTTTGCATACACTGTCCTAAAAGTGCACAGACATTATATATTGACCAGTAGGGGGCTACAGACTATTGCTGTGACCCAAGATCTTCATAGTACTGTAGTATGTGACCAAGTTATGAAGTGTAAGCACTAGGAGTATACATTCAAATGAAGGCAAAATCTTGTAGCTGTTCCTTCACACGTCTTCCCAAGCACCAAGAGAGGGGAAATTGAATAGATGGTACTTGATTCTCACCAGTTCTGGACAACATACTGTAAAAAGGATACCAACAAACTGGAACAAGTTCAGAGGAGGGCAACAAGGATGATCAGGGGGCTGGAAACCAAGCCCTATGAGGAAAGGCTGAAAGAACTGGACATGTTTAGCCTTGAGACAGGAAGACAGAGGGGTGATATGATAACATTTTTCAAATACTTGAAAGGTAGCCCTACAGAGTAGGATCTGTTCTCGATCACCCCAGAGTGCAGGACATGCAACAATGGACTCAAGTTAGAGACTTATGTACAGAAGACTGAATAGTAAATTACAGTACATTACAATGTCATGCAAAGTATGACATTGTAGTGCAGGACATGCAACAATGGACTCAAGTTACAGAAACCCAGATTTTGGCTGAATAACAGGAAATACTTAACAGCGTGACAATGGAACCCTTTATCTCGGGAGGTGGTGAGCACTCCAATGGTGGAGGCATTTCAAGAGAAAATTAGATATTAGACAACCAACTGTCAGATATACTTAACTTGGATTCTTGTGTTGAACAGTGAGTTGGACTTGATGGTCTTATGGGCCCCTTCCAACTCCATTATTCTATGATTCTAGACCAGTGGCTTGCAACCTTGGGTCTCCAAATGTTTTTGAATGACAGGTCCCAGAAATCCTGGTCAGCAGAGATAGTGGTTGAAGTTTTAGTCCAAGAACATCTGGGGACCCAAGGTGGTGAACTACTATTATTGATACATATTATTCAATGAAGGACTGCCAGTTTAGAGTTGCTAACTCAATATATAGAGTTGTATAACATCCTCCACTGAAAATGTTATACTTTGCATGACATTGTAATGTACTGTAATTTACTATTCAGTCTTCTGTACATTTTTTTTAAATCCACAGTGGATACAAATTATTCTTGCAGAAGAATATATAGGCTTTTTCTCTCTCTGTGTTGGTCCACAACAGTTCAGCAACATCAGGAAATTGCCCACCCCTGTTTTATGGAAAGATTGTGGAAGAAACGAGAAGCTCAAGGGAGGGGAAAAGGAAAGCCCTATATACCTTTTCACAGGTCTTTGTATAAATGAGTGTGGAAATAAATGAGAGGGGGGCACGGAATCTCAGTACAGATCGTGATTTTCAGCAACAGATTGTGGCTTAATTTGCACATAATGAGTTCAGAAGTGCAAGATCAGGCTGTACTATTGTAGCCTATTACTTGATGAGGCCATTTTAAAGAGCTAGCTCTCATGTAGAACCTACATATCCTGCAAGTAATAGAAAAGAAATCAGGGATAAATAAACTGGCCTGGTCGTACCTTTCAGTGCTCAGTTTACACTAGCAGCATTATACAGTGTCCAAGCAAAATCAGGGAGCTGGACAGGGGACAGATTGTATTTGTCTTCAGTGTGGAAGGGATTGTCACTCTTGAATTGGCCTTCTCAGCCACACTAGACGCTGTTCTACATCCTCTATACAAAGCACATTACCATAGTCTCTCAAGACTGAAGGATGCCTGCACTACACTAACTAAAAGCAAAGCAAAGGAAAAACAACAACAACATCCTTTCTCCCCTCAGTTATCTGAAGTGGGATAGTCGTATAACCTTCCAAAAACTTTTTTATTCCCACTTTCTTTTTGTGCCCCAATTGTGTACCTTCCAGCAGCAGCCCAGCTAAACTAGAGCCTTAGCAAGTTATTGTCGTTATTTCATTGGCTGTGTGTCTAGAAGAGGGCAAATCCAGCGCCGTCCTTCCATGAGGCTACATAAACCCTAAAGGCAACAGCAGGACCCATGTTGCTACAACATGAAACAGCAGCTATGAAAAAGAACCAGTACAAGAATGAGGTCCGAAAATGTCACTCTTGTACAAGCCCTTGTGTTCTGTTACATAGATCTTACACAAGTGTCTCTGCATGATGATAACTGACATGTCTGTTCCCTTGCAGTTCATTGTTTTGTATACTTGTTTAGAAGAAGATCTGGCCTTGTAATTTGGGACAGAAGAATGCGTCATCACCAGCCTATATTCGTGACAGAGAATCTGATCTGCATTGGATCCTATTTCATGTGGCCCTATCAAGACTGCAAGATAACAGAGTGTGTGGGACCCTGACAGTGAAAGACGTCATGTGTTTGTTGTTAGTCCACCGAAGACCGAGTTGCTTGTTTGCTGAAGTTTGGAAGCCCAGGAACTTCGTAACACTCTTAGCAGCCAATCCATTGACATGGCATAATTCTGTCCATGCTTGTTTACCAAAAATGAGCAGGTTTCTCTGATTCAACGGAGACTAGTAGTTCCAGAGCTTGGAAAAATTATTTTTGGATGACACCTGCCACAATCCCCTGCCAACTTGGCCACTGGGGAAACTCTGGGGATGGCCGTCCAAAATATAGTGTTTCCAAGCTGTGGTTAGGTTGAAAGTCCTATTGAATTTAGTGAAAATTGCCTCTGAGAAAACCTGACAACAGGCAGACACCTGCATTGATTGATCTGTTTGGGTATTTTCTTGTCGGTGGTTTGGATCCTACAACTAGAGAAGAAAAATTGCCTAGGTAGAAAACAAAAGCTACTGAATAAAAACAAGGTGAAGGAACAGCTGGCTTCTGAGATACACTGATTCCACTAGGCAGGCCATTGAAGAGCTCAGATGAGGTGCAGGCCGTTCCATATTTTGACCCCCTTCTTCACCGTTTGGCAAGAGGGTTAAACAAATTATAGTAATGTAAAAGTCTTTGACTGTGTGGACCACAGCAAACTATGGCAAGTCCTTAAAGAAATGGGAGTCCCTCACCACCTTGTCTATCTCCTGAGAAACCTATATGTGGGACAGGGAGCAACAGTTAGAACTGGATATGGAACAACTGATTCCCAACAAAATTGAGAAAGGAGTATGATAAGGCTGTATATTGTCTCCCTGCTTATTTAATTTATATGCAGAATACATCATGTGAAAGGCTGGACTGGAGGAATCCCAAACCGGAATTAAGATTGCCGGAAGAAATATCAACAACCTCCAATATGCAGATGATACCACTCTGATGGCAGAAAGTGAGGAGGAATTAAAGAAACTTGCAATGAGGGTGAAAGAGGAGAGTGCAAAAAACGGCCTGAAACTCAACATCAAAAAAACTAAGATCATGGCCATTGGTCCCATCACCTCCTGGGAAATTGAGGGAGAAGATATGGAGGCAGTGACAGATTTTACTTTCTTGGGCTCCATGATCACTGCAGATGGAGACAGCAGCCCCAAAATTAAAAGACGCCTGCTTCTTGGGAGGAAAGCAATGACAAACCTTGACAGCATATTAAAAAGCACAGACATCACCTTGCCAACAAAGGTCCACATAGTCAAAACTATGATTTTTCTAGTAGTGATGTATGGAAGTGAGAGCTGGACATTTTGAATTGTGGTGCTGGGGGAGGCTCTTGAGAGCCCCTTGGGCTTCACGGAGAAGAAACCTATTCATTCTGAAGGAAATCAACCCTGAGTGCTCACTGGAAGGACAGATCCTGAAGCTGAGGCTCCATCTCATGAGATTCCCTGGAAAAGACCCTGATGTTGGGAAAATGTGAAGGCAAGAGGTGAAGGGGACGACAGAGGATGAGATGCTTGGACAGTGTCATCAAAGCTACCAACATGAATTTGACCAAACTCCAGGAGGCAGTGGCAGACAGGAGGGCCTGGCGTGCTCTGGTCCATGGGGTCACGGAGAGTCGGACACGACTCAATGACCAAACAACAATGCAAGGAATAGAATCTAATTTTCTTTTTATTTGTAGAATGCATGACCTTATAATTTTATTAAGCTTTACATTTAGGCACTCTGGCTCAACTTGTTTGTGTATTGTAGTGCATATAAAAAAAAATAATAGTCTTAGAACTGCAAAGCTGGAAGGGACTGTATGAATCATGGAGTCCCATCCCATCAAGGAGGTAAAGAGGGGAATTGAACTCCCAACTTCTGGCACCACAGCCAGAGACTTAAACCACTGAGCTCATGCACCTTTGGCTGAGGTGAGGTCCCTGTGAAGCGAGGTCAAGTGGCTCTGCCGGAACCTCTGTCTCTTGTAGGGCTTACCAGTGGACTAGGTTTATTTATAGGCAATGGTGAATGTTGTAACTAGCTGTGAAAGTGCAGATGCTTAGGACTGATGGATGAGTCTGTCAGCTTCACTTCTCCTGCACTTGATTTTTTTTTTTAAAAAATGCTCCAGACCTTTCAGATGGGTTTATGAGAAATTTGCAAATGTAAATGTTCTTATCAAAAACAAACTGAACAAAATTCTCAGATGTCTGCATGGGGTCAAGTGCAAGTATAGTCATCCCCAGTATGTCTCTTTCCTTCACAGGGCTGTGAAGAAGGAGAGCTTTGGCAGAAGAGTGAAACACTATTTCAGTACCTCACACATCAATGAACACATGGAAATATACTTTTAAGGCTTTTGAAGATCCAAATACTCAACGCTCTCCATCTTGATGGGTAGGCGTTTCTTTTTCTGCCACATTTAGTTTTCTGTTGAATTTGAATAGCAATTTCAAAACTGGAAAAAGTTCTCTCTCAGCAAAAAGAAACCAAGCCAAATTCTTATCCATTCTCTAGTGTATCAAAGTGGCTGGCATGCATAGGTGTACCGTTTTTTCATTGCTCTTGTGCAAACTGGTTGTCAGAGAATATGACACTGGACTGAGGTAACACTGGGTTATATGAAAGCACTGTTGTAACTGCTGGACCTGTGACTGTTCTCATACACATAATACAATCAAATGAGAAAGATGCAAGCATTCTGAATCTTGAAGGCTATATACAATCATCCCAGCTAGAGTACAGTAGATTGAGAGAATTGGTAGGACTTTGCAGGGGACTACACTGGAAAATACTGTGCAATTTGCTGCAAAATCAGCACAGATGAATTTGAAGTATTTTTCAATGATCACATGATTCGGCAGTCAATGTGAATCAGCCCATCTTTTTTCTTTCCAATCCAGACATTTTCCCTCTGCTGCTGAGGGTTTCTACTTTTTTCTAACTGCAATGATTTGAACAATGTTTTGCCTGTGTGATTGTTCCTTTTGTTCTACAAAAGGAATGAGAGGCATGACGTTTGATGGTTTTCTGGTGATGTCGTAAGCATGATGTTCTGCATCACCTGTCCCACAATCTTTCTCCTTAGTTGCCTCAAACAATTTTTTTGTTTGTTACATTGCTACATTATTTTAGCTCTATATCACCTCCACACAGAGTTTGCTACATAATTTCAGCACTAGATCATTTCCACACAGAGCCTGCTACATTTTTTAGCACTAGAGCACCTCCACATATCTGTGTAGAGGTGATCTAACACTAAAATAATAAGCCTGATTGTGCATCTTTTCCAGATTTTGTGGAACTTTGCACCAAGCTGGGTGAACAGATGCTACTTGCTGGTAGCAATGGGTGGGTCCTACCACTAAACTAAACTAAACTAAACTAAACTAAACTAAACTAAACTAAACTAAACTAAACTAAACTAAACTAAACTAAATGAAACTAAACTAAACTGTGCTGCAAGGTCAGAAGACCAGGAGTCGTAAGATCAAATCCATGCGACGGAGTGAGCTCCCATCGCTCGTCCCACCTCCTGCCAACCTAGCAGTTCGAAAGCATGTAAAATGCAAGTAGATAAATAGGTACCACCTCCGTGGGAAGGTAACGGTGTTCCGTGTCTAGCCGCGCTGGCCATGTGACCACAGAAACTGCCTTCGGACAAATGCTGGCTCTACAGCTTGGAGACGGGGATGAGCACCGTGCCCTAGAGTTGGACACAAATGGACTAAATGTCAAGGGGGACCTTTACCTTTACCACTAAACAGGGTGTAATGGTTTCCTGTTTCTAACCTGGCACTGCCCATCTTGTGTACCTTGTTGCCAAATTGCTTATAATGGGCTATGTACCCGTTTTTATTCCTCTAGCAATTTCCACACAATTGAGAATACCAGTTCTCAGTCATCCCAAGTCCCTACCACTGCCCTGCCCTGCCCTGCTGTTCTACCTGTCCCATCCCTCCATTCCCCAGCACCCCACCTGCAGATCACCACCATCCAGCAGGCATCTTTCTAGCCTTGCCCAAATACCACCAGCACAACAGGTGCACCCCAGGTAGCAGGGCAGGGAATAAGAACAACAAAACCAGTGTAAGCTTTGATTCAAATGGTTATATTCTTCTGTAAGAAAAATGGAGTCCAACAATTATAAATACATATACTGTACATTAAAATGCAGATTTCTTTTAAGGCAACTATTTACAAGGGAAAGGAACTGCAGGCTCCTTTTGATGGTAGCAGCTTTATCTCCAGGTGATAAATGAGGGGGGAAAACCCCAGGAAAATGAATTAGACACACACAAAAATCTTTCTTTTGTCAAGTTATTATTATATACAAGCCCTTATTTCCACCACTCCCCTCCCCACATGGAATATGGTTTGCCTTTTGACCTCTTCCACTAATAAACCAGTGTGTCCCTGGGGTTGTGTACACCTGCTGCACATTCTGTGAGGGCAGGAACGGACAATCTCTGCAGAGGGAGTTTGGGCTCCCTCCTCAACTCCCACTGCCTGCACTGCAGCCTTGGCGTGTATTCTTCCTCGGACTTCTCTTTGGCCTGCGTGAAATAAAAAATGACCAGCTATTGAACTTGTTCCTTCTGGATGGGATCATCTACTGCTACAACCACCAACCATTATTTGCCACATAACGTGGCACTGTTAACTATCACACAGCCATTTTGTATTACATGACAGTCGTACTGCGGTGGGGTGGGTGGGAATAATGAAATCGCAGCTGAAAGTGACCACAACATCCAATAGGCCCTCCAATGAAGCCGCAACCAGAAGGAACACAGTAAGTGGATATGCGTAGGAGAACCTTCTTCCTCTGCTAAGCTATGCTGTTCTCTGCTTTTCGACTTACCTCTGCAAGAAGGGAGGGCCTGAGTGGCCACAGCCAAGATCAAGGGGCCAGCTTCCTCCTTGGAGGCTGTAAAAATAATAATAATACAGAAATGATGATCTGTTGCTATTTCCATCCATCCCAGCTTGGAGACGGGCAGGTAACCATGGGGCAGGGATTCGTATCAATACCCCTTATTGCCTCACCTCTGTCCTAATGCATGGATCGCCTCATCCCTTCTGTTTCTGAGGAGCTTGTACAGAGGCTGTGGGAGAAAACAGAAAACACATTTGACATTGCTTTTGCTGCTTTCTCTGGCCAAGGTGTTTAGGATGAACAGTCCATTCTGGAGTGGACCTCACCTGCTGATGAGGGTCGGGGTATGGTTCTCCCAAATTTTCGTGTTCTCTGGCTGATGCCTGCCTGCCTGCCTGCCTCCTCCTCCTCTAGTGACTGCTCTGCCACCTGTCTCAGGCCTGTGTGTAAGCAAAGGAGGAATATCAGATGTACCTCTTAAAAGCCAAGAGGGCATTGAATCTCTCTGGAGTAAAAGGAAGATTTGTTGCTGCTCATAGCACGTCTTGTCACTTGGAGCGCTATTCCAAAAACTATTGCTCTTGCTCGCTGTCTGGCATATAGAAAAATTAACAATTGGTGAGTATGACTTTGAACGCCCAGGGATATCAAGTGTGGATGGGTGCAGGCCAAATTGCTTAGAAATGTTGAGCCCATGTCTACCTTTGCATGTAGGGAGAAATCTGCACAATTCTATATAAAAAAGGGGGGAGTCAGCAGGTAAGGTGCAATAGGACCCAAAGGATCATATGCACACAAGGAGTGCCTACATTGTGTGGCACTTGCAGAAGGCTTGAGTAAGGCCCAAATGTACAAATTCCAACACTGAACAATTGTATCATGAAAAAACCATGTGGAGGTCTGTGTACTGCCCTATATCATCCTGGCTACTAACAAATACAAATGAGTATTGAATCGATTTATATTCCTGCATTGAGCAGGGGTTGGACTTGATGGGCTCATAGGTCTCTTGCAACTTCATTATTCTATGATTCTATAAATCCTCCAGGCAGGTTTCCTCACCACTTCCCACAGTCTGTGCATCATGGCAAAGAGCTGAGGCTGTTAGTCAGCTGGTAGCCTGCACCCGTAATCAATCATGGCCCTGTTAATATGCTGTTTAGGCACATTAAAACTTTGATTTGGCCTGTGCTGCTATACAGAGGTATCTGCATATGATGAGGCAATAGGCAATCCGCTGGAAGTCCTGTCTGGTCCTCCTGGGAGTGCTTGCTATTATTTGTGCATCTCCCTGTCTTCCTCTATCGGTTGTAGAAGAAGCTGCACCTCTTCTTGCAGCCAGAAAACTGACCATCTTATGTCATCCATTCTGGCAGAGAAAGAGGCTTTAACAGGATGTTAGGCAAGGCCATGATCCATGAACTAACATGATGCATCGCTTAACTGAGCAGCAAAAGTATTAAAGCCGGCAGTGTCAATAAAAATGGAACAGACTAATAATGCTAAAATACACAGTATGATGTTCTTCAACAGCTTGATTTGGGTGCACCAGAGAAATCAAGTGTTTTTCTTTATTTCCACACATAAGAACACCCTAGTCGACTTTCCTGGCAATCTGATGCACAGCTGCACCTTTTAATCCCCATGTCATGTTGTTTAAAAATTGTCAGTCAGTGACCATCATTTTCCCTCTCCCTTTTCTAATAAAGTAGTGGGAGCAGACAGCTCGTTGCACCCATAGGAACACTGTTTTCTTGACTCTACCTTTCCTTCAGTGGTCAGTCAGGAGTCTTGCTTTAAGATTACACAGACAGCATTTTGCAAGATAAGAGGATGATCATGACCTGCTTGAACAGTCTGGGCTTTTTCCCAAAAGTAGTTGAGAAGGTGGGTGTCAAGGATGGTGTGTGCTCCATCCTGAATGCGCCCACCATTCTGAAACAGAATTCCTGGGTATGCTATACCTTGAATCTGAAACTGGTTTCAAAGTGGAATGGTGTATTTTTGGTACACCAAAAAATTTAAAGGGGGATCATTTTGAAATGGGTCGTACACATGTATGCAGCCATGCCTTAACTGCTGCAATCATGAATAACCTTTCAAAAATGATGAGGGAAATGGAGCTAGGGAGAAGGAATGGATGGTGAGGATATGTTGTTGGTGGCATTTGAGGGATCATTTTTCATTCAACCTTCCACGTGGAGAACTGAGTGAGGTGTGAACTCTGGCATGCAGTTGTGGAGTCCACGAAGGGGCAGAGATCTAGCTGGGTTGAGCCTGGTCAGGGGAGCTGGTGGTCAGATGTTCTGATAACATGAGATGAGGAGCTGTGCACGAGAAACTTCAGAACCTTGATGGAGATTCCTGGATCCCCACACCCTTTCCTGCAATGAAGGTTCAACCATCATGAAGCAACCCACCGACTAGGAGGAGAGAGTCACCATTACAATAATGTGGCTGTCCTCCAAAATGTGTTACCAGGAAACTGAGAACAGTTTGGGAGAGGGAAGTCCACCAAGGGGCAAGATGTGGTGGATTTGTGTCAGGCAATGGAGCATGTTCTTCTGAGGAAAAGAGTATTCTTGGGAGACCACAACCCAGAATTGTTACAGCCCCTGACACAAAAACAACCCCCCGCCCCCTGTTGAAGAACAGCAACCTTGCGTCCCTACATCACTTTACGGTGACAAATAACTATCCACATATCTGTTTTGCAATATAAAGTTATTTTGACATTCATTTTGCTCTTTTACTTCTCAAATAATGGTTGGTTTCCTGGTTTTGGGGTCCCCTCACTATCTGGACCCATCATCTCCATCATCAAATCATTACATGCTAAAATTATTGGCTACCATTGCTCCCACCTCTGTGCAGCAATTTATTTGTTTCAGTTATTTGTATACCACCCAATTAGGGCAAAGCACTAATAAAGTACTAAACCCAATGCATTTTTCCTCCCCAAGCAAATCCCATAAGCCATCTTCTAACAGACAAAAAGCCATCTCATAACGGTCAATCACAGTTGCTACATAGAACTGGACCGAACCCACTGAGTCAAATTCAAGCGTGTGTTCACCTCTGTCGAGATGGCTAAAAGCAATGATAGTGATGAAAGCAGCGGGGAAACTGGGTCCACCACAATACCCACCATAAGGAATGGCCAGCCCATTTTAAAAAAAATTCTGTGGAAATACAGTATTCCTTGAGGAGATCTTATGCAACAATGAATAGAGGAGGGCTAGCTAAAGACACTCTAACCAGTTACACACACAGCACATTCCAGCACCCTCCAAAATATATATATATCCCCAGTCACAAAGGGGTTGAAGTTTGATGAAAATATCTACAGGGGCTGCAGGAGTGATTTAATTGAACCCCCTGTTCCAAACAGTTCCATGCCACCCAGACTGGATTGCTCCATTTGTCTAAAGTTGCTTAAACTCCCTTGACCACTGAACCCAGATCTGGAAGTTTTGCATACTGTTTTCTCTGCTTAGAATAAAACACCCATTTTAAACTATATTTTTTTAAAAAATAAATTGGAGGAGTAGGCAAATAAAATTGTTCTCAGCATTTAAGTACATTTCAGTAAGTTTCAGTAAGTCTCCTACATGATTTCCATGGTAAGTTAATGTATGATAAAATGATGTGAAAACACCATCTAGTATCTTTCCTTCCTGCAATCTTCAGTTTGTACAATGGCAATGAAAGTTGGTGTGCTGCAGGGCATGATGCTCTGTGATTTTCAACATCATGCTCACCAAAGAATCTCTCTTAGCTTAGCTAAGTACTAAACTTGCCAAATTCTTGCTTTATTTAGAGGTTACATTTATACTTTGCTTTGCCTCCAGAGAGTTCAAAGTGGTATAAATGGTCCTTCTCCCATTTTCACTCGCACATCAACCTTGAGAGGTAGATTAGGCCAAGACAGAATGAACTGCTCCAAATCACCCAGGGAGTTTCACAGTCAAACGGGGACCTGCGTTAAGTTTCTGCAGTCTGACTCTGACAACTTGAGCAAAACATCAGAGTTGAGCAGCTTTGGAGGCCATTTTTCATATCTCCTAACCCAATGCAGCCGATATCAGTTCTGCTGAAACCAAAAGTGTTATTTTCAGTTTTTTTAAAAGGGTGTTTTGTGGATTTCCCTCCCCCCACAAAAGAAGAAAAGACAAGACAAGAAAAAAAAAAAAAGAGGCAAGAAGAGGCATTCCTTGTTCTGGAGAAGAATGGTGCCCCCTGTGGGCTTCTAGAGAATCCTCTCCACCAAAAATGGGAAGGGTAAGGGAGGGAGCCCTGGGGCTGCAAAGACGACAGCACCTATAGGGTGGGTCCCACACATCCTGCAGAATACCCCCTTGGGATGGGTAGCTATCATACTGCATGATAAGGGTCTATTGGTGTGAGTGAAGGTCACACAAAGGGATACACTATCGCTGTAGTTGTCTATCACACTCAGGGATATACTATCAGAGTGAGTGTCTGTTGTACTGCAAGATACAGAGCAAACGCCCGACATAAATTTTTCTTACTAAGAGCTGAGACACTGATCACTAGACCTGCCTGATAATTTTAAATTAGACTTTATTTTATTTATTTATTAAATTTATAACCCGCCCATCTAGACCAAAGTCAACTCTGGGCGGCTAACAGTAATAAACAGAATAAAACAATATAATATAATAAAATTAAAAAAACAACAATAGTGATATAGTTTGTGATGGGGGAAAAATCTTATCTGTTTGCAGGGTTTACTCCCTCTTTCCACTTTAACAAATGCTTCATCTGAATCTGTTTTGGCTTAAAGAACACTTTGTTATGTTTCTCCAGCCACAAGCTGGTCTCATAAAAGATATCCTCTTAACCTCCTCTAGTACATTGCGGTACATTTATTTTTTGGAATTATTCCTTCGTTTTTCCATGCCAAAAGAAAATGGAGTTCAACCCCCTAATTACCTTGGATGAGGCTTGCCACAAAGTATTGTTTATGTGGAATTATTGCAAGGTATTTAAGGAGAGAGGCACATATTTAAGAGGTGACAGATCATAAACTGTCCTGTATGTTATAAGTTTGACCGCATTGTCTTTTTAAATCATCATCATGATTATTCTTTCTTCTGGATGTTTTGGAACAGAGCTTCCGTCTAAAATAGGAGACACGTTTGATGTTTGTGTGTGGTGTGTACATATGCACGTACACACACCCATATGCTAGTGGTGTCGTGCTACCTTTGGAACTACAGGCACTAATCACAACAGTTCAGACAGCTCTGCCCCGAGGAGCATCCAAACAGACTGCTGCACCATCCATATTGACAAAGCGAACCTAGCAATTTTCATCCTCACCAGGCTCAAGTGACCTTCAAGCAACCTGTTTGATTATCCTCCCCGGATCATGGAACTCCATTCCATGGGAGACTAAGATGACCCCTTTCAGGCCAGTCCTAGATCTTTCTTTTCAGGCAGGCCAGCTCTGAAATAAGTTGTTGTTGTTTTTGTTTTTACAGTGGAGGCATTTCTTTCTACTTCTTTCTCATGTGCTTTTAAACTAGTTTAAAAATTATCCTTAAAATGCTTTAAATTAGTGGTAGCTTTAATATGATGTATTTACTTGCATTATAATATAATTGCAATTTTTGAGCTGTGCTTTTTTTAAGTAATAATTTTGTAAACCACCTTGGATCCTTGTACTCAGGGGAAAGATGGGATATAGAATAAACAAACAAGCAAAGAAAATAAACATTGTCTGATTCAAGACCAGGCAGAAAATAATTTCAATTACAACTCATAATAATACATCATTGGGAAAACCCATTCTTCCCCAGTTTGCTACTGGGAAGATTGCAGCTAAGCTCAGACAAGGCAGGGAAGGGGTATTTTGGGGGGGATGATGGGGAAATGCTGTTGCCAGTTCTGATCTGGTAATACCAGCTTTTGCCTTGTGTGGTGACACTAACATGAAGCAAAGTAAGACACCCAGTTCAGGCAGTCCGATAGCTAAAACATTTATATCTTGTCTTTCATCATAAGATCTCTAGGTGTTAGTCAGCAAGAGCAGTGCAAAACAATTTAAACAATTTAAAATACAGAAAGTTACTAAAAATGGAAGCAATGTAAAGCTTATAGAACAACATGCGCACATTGAAACATATAAGATAATGTTAGCAATGTGAAATGTATAAGATGGTTAAAACAATTTGAAGGGGTACCCAGTATGGTGTAGTAGTTTACGTGATGGCCTAGAACTCAGGACAATTAGGTTTGAATCTTCACCCAGCCATGGAAACTTGGGGAAGGGTTGAAGAATCACTACTAAAATCACACCTTAAATATCTTTAATACCATTAAGCCCCTGTTAGGGTCACTATAAATCTGATGTGACATAATAACACAATACAAGTGATTTTAGACCATCTGAAATTATTAAAAGACATGCATTACAAAGAACTCTTCCAAGATCTTTAGAGGCCAGAGGCTCCGGTGAACAGCCATATTTTAACTTGGCGCCAGAATGAATTCATTGCAATTGAACCTCCAAGAAATAATCATATTAAAAATATAATCATATTAAAAACACTTACTTAAATGCGTCAGTTTAAAATAACAATAATTCAAAAGTGCAACCTACACCCATTAAAGCACCCATTAAATGCCCCTGTCCTTGCATTCTGCTGGGATAACCCCCCCCCCCCCCCCGTGCTGTGAATAGCTTACTATGTGGAGATGCAGGAAGTAGCTTTCTCATTTCTAGCTCCCTGAACCTCCAAGAAAACAGCCTTGGAGGTTCAAGGAGCTAGAAATGAGAAAGCTACTTCCTGCATCTCCACATAGTAAGCTATTCACAGCACGGAGGGGGGGTTATCCCAGCAGAATGCAAGGACAGGGGCATTTAATGGGTGCTTTAATGGGTGTAGGTTGCACTTTTGAATTATTGTTATTTTAAACTGACGCATTTAAGTAAGTGTTTTTAATATGATTATTGTAAGTGATAATTTGCTTAACAATTTGCATAAAAATATGCTTTTATTTGTCCCCTTTCAAAATTGTGCTGTGAGCCACTTTGGGCCCCCAATTCATGGTGATTTCTAAATTGGATATCATTAAAAATGCAGTAGATCATATTGGCTGGATAGTTCAGTGAATTAGGTTGTGGAGCCAGAAGGCAGAAGTTCAGTTCCCTATTGTGCTTCCCAACAAGAGAGCCAACCTGTGTAGCCTTGGGAAAGCTGCATAGTGGCAGAGCAGCCTCCAGAATAGTAAACCACTTTTGAGAATTTTCCTCATAGGAAACCTTGGAAAGAGATGCCATAAGCTGGCATCCATTAGATAGCACCAAATTATTATTAGAGATCCCTGTGTTCCCCTAACCTTTGTTCATTGAAGGCCAGGCTGTTATCTGAGTTTTCTCTCTGGTGTATCAAAATAGCTTGGGACAGGCCTCTGAGGATCAGAGGAAATTACTGTCTATTGAGTTACCCCACTGTTTCTTCTCGCCCATGACTGTTAATATGGCAGCTCTCCAGGATTTCAGACTAATGTTTTCCCACTTCTCTCAGGAGATGCCAAATTGAACCTGGAAACTTCTGCAAAGAAAGCAAGTGTCCTGTTTCAAAGTGGGCTGATACCCCATTTCAAGCTCAGGCTGCTCACAGATCAGGTTGCCCGCTCACAAAGAAGCAAAACAAAACAAACCATACAGCTTAGCCAGGTCCTGCACTTCTGATAGCAGCCTGGGATTAGAAAGTATAGTTTGCTCCAACAGAGTGCTAATTAACATGGCTGTTGTTATATGCTGTCAAGTTGGAACCAACTTATAGTGACCCTAATAAAATGTTCTTGGCTTTCAAGGTATGTGAGATATTTAAGGATTGGTTTTACCAGTTCTCCACCTCCAGTGAGTTTCCATGGTTGCGCAGGGATTCGAACCCAGGCCTCCTGAATCCTACTCCATCATTCTATCCTCCTCCTCGTCGTTTAGTCGTGTCCGACTCTTCGTGACCCCATGGACCAGAGCACACCAGGCCCTCCTATCTTCCACTGCCTCCCGTAGTTGTGTCAAATTCATGTTGGTCGCTTCGCAGACACTGTCTAGCCATCTCATCCTCTGCCATCCCCTTTCTCCTCTTGCCCTCACACATTCCCAAAATCAAGGTATTTTCCAAGGAGTCTTGTCTTCTCATGAGATGGCCAAAGTTCTGGAGCCTCAGCTTCAGGATCTGTCCTTCCAGTGAGCACTCAGGGTTGATTTCCTTTAGAATGGATAAGTTTGTTCTCCTTGCAGTCCAGGGTTTGTTTGCTGTCAAGGTTTGTCATTACGTTCCTCCCAAGAAGCAGGCGTCTTTTAATTTCGGGGCTGCTGTCTCCATCTGCAGTGATCATGGAGCCCAAGAAAGTAAAATCTGTCACTGCCTCCATATCTTCCCCTTCTATTTCCCAGGAGGTGATGGGACCAGTGACCATGATCTTAGTTTTTTTGATGTTGAGTTTCAGACCGTTTTTTGCACTCTCCTCTTTCACCCTCATTACCAGGTTCTTTAATTCCTCCTCACTTTCTGCCATCAGAGTGGTATTATCTGCATATTGGAGGTTGTTGATATTTCTTCTGGCAATCTTACTTCCGGCTTGGGATTCCTCCAGTCCAGCCTTCCACATGATGTATTCTGCATATAAGTTAAATAAGGCAGGGGACAATATACAGCCTTGTTGTAGTCCTTTCCCAATTTTGAACCAATCAGTTGTTCCATATCCAGTTCTAAATGTTGCTCCCTGTCCCACATATAGGTTTCTCAGGAGATGGATAAGGTGGTCAGGCATGCCCATTTCTTTAAGGACTTGCCATAGTTTGCTGTGGTCCATACAGTCAAAGCCTTTTGCGTAGTCAATGAAGTAGAAGTAGGTGTTTTTCTGGAACTCTCTGGCTTTCTCTATAATCCAGCGCATGTTAGCAATTTGGTCTCTAGTTCCTCTGCCCCATTGGAATCCAGCTTGTACTTCTGGGAGTTCTTGGTCCACATACTGCTGAAGCCTACCTTGCAGGATTTTGAGCATAACCTTGCTAGCGTGTGAAATGAGTGCAATTGTGCGGTAGTTGGAGCATTCTTTGGCACTGCCTTTCTTTGGGATTGGGATGTAGACTGATCTTTTCCAGTCATCTGGCCACTGTTGGGTTTTCCAAACTTGCTGGCATATTGAGTGTAGCACCTTAACAGCATCATCTTTCAAGATTTTAAATAGTTCAACTGGAATGCCATCACCTCCACTGGCCTTGTTGTTAGCCAGGCTTTCTAAGGCCCACTTGACTTCACTCTCCAGGATGTCTGGCTCAAGGTCAGCAACTACATTGTCTGGGTTTTCCGGGATATCCAAATCACTCTGATATAATTCCTCTGTGTATTCTTGCCACCTCTACTTGATGTCTTCTGCTTCTGTTAGGTCCCTCCCATTTTTGTCCTTTATCATGGCCATCTTTGCACAAAATGTTCCTCTAATATCTCCAATTTTCCTGAACAGATCTCTGGTTTTTCCCTTTCTGTTATTTTCCTCTATTTCTTTGTATTGTTCATTTAAGAAGGCCCTCTTGTCTCTCCTTGCTATTCTTTGGAAGTCTGCATTCAATTTTCTGTAACTTTCCCTATCTCCCTTGCATTTTGTTTCCCTTCTCCTCTCTGCTATTTCTAAGGCCTCGTTGGACAGCCACTTTGCTTTCTTGCATTTCCTTTTCTTTGGGATGGTTTTTGTTGCTGCCTCCTGGACAATGTTATGAGCCTCTATCCAAAGTTCTTCAGGCACTCTGTCCACCAAATCGAGTTCCTTAAATCTGTTCTTCACTTCCACTGTGTATTCATAAGGGATGTGGTTTAGATTATACCTGAGCAGCCCAGTGGTTTTTCCTACTCTCTTCAGTTTAAGCTTGAATTTTGCTATGAGAAATTGATGATCAGAGCCGCAGTCATCTCCAGGTCTTGTTTTTGCTGACTATATAGAGCTTCTCCATCTTTGGCTGCAGAGAATATAATCAATCTGATTTCGATATTGCCCATCTGGTGATTTCCATGTATAGAGTCGCCTCTTGTGTTGTTGGAAAAGAGTGTTTGTGATGACCAGCTTGTTCTCTTGACTCTATTAGCCTTTGTCCTGCTTCGTTCTGAACTCCCAGGCCAAACTTCCCTGTTGTTCCTTTTATCTCTTGACTCCCTACTTTAGCATTCCAGTCCCCTAGAATGAGAAGAACATCTTTCTTTGGTGTCCGTTCTAGAAGGTGTTGTAAATCTTCATAAAATTGTTCAATTTCAGTCCCCTCAGCAATGGTGGTTGGTGCATAAACCTGGATTACTGTGATGTTGAAAGGTCTGCCTTGGATTCATATTGACAACATTCTATCATTTTTGAGATTATATCCCATTACAGCTTTTCCCACTCTTTTGTTGACTATGAGGGCTACTCCATTCCTTCTACGGGATTCTTGCCCACAATAGTAGATATGATAATCATCTGAGCTGAATTCGCCCATTCCTGTCCATTTTAGTTCACTGATGCCCAGGATGTTGATGTTTATTCTTGCCATCTCCTGTTTCACCACCTCCAGCTTCCCAAGGTTCATAGATCTCACATCCATGTTCCTATGCAGTATTTTTCTTTGCAGCATTGAACTTTCCTTTCACTTCCAGGCGTCCTTTTGGCTTTGGCCCAACCACTTCATTAGCTCTGGAGCTACTTGTCCTTGTCCTCCGCTCTTCCTCAGTAGTATGTTGGATGCTTTCCGACCTGAGGGGCGCATCTTCCAGCGTCATATCTTTTAGCCTTTTGTTTCTGATCATGGGGCATTCTTGACAAAGATACTGGAGTGGCATTGCCATTTCCTACTCAAGATGGATTGCATTTAGTCGGAACTCTCCACTGTGTCCTGTCCGTCTTGGGTGGCCCTACATGGCATAGCCCATAGCTTCTCTGAGTTACTCAAGCCCCTTCGCCACGACAAGGCAGCAATCCATGAAGGGGTCATTCTATCCTAGTGGTTGCCAAACTTGCCAACTCAAGTATCCTTGGACTACAACTCCCAGAGACCCTGGCCAGCACAACTAGTGGTGAAGAGTTCTAGGAGTTTTAGTCTAAGATCATCTAGGACCCAAGGCTGGGAACCACTGCTGTATTTATTGCACCACACTGGGTATTAATTAACATTAACAGAGGCTTAAAAACCTGAGTGCTGAATTTTTTTCAGACACCTAGTGGGGCCCTAAATTGAACAAGGACCAATGAAAAGTTTAAACAACATGGTTTGAAGGACATATTTTAAAGCAATGGAATGAAAAGAGCCAAAGCTATAAGGAAGTAAGTGGCACATTAGCATGATACAGGATATATAGAGTATGTGCCACTAAATACATCACCTTTCGAATAAAAAATAAATTTAGAATTCTGCAGGGGATGGAGGTGGGCATAGGCACCCCTCCATCTTGCAAGCATTCACAGCTACCACCAAATCTCTTTCCCTTTAACTGATAAACACTGTTCAACAGGCTTACTTAGGAGCGAGACTTTATTACTGAAAGAAATGTGTTCAAATATTGAATTTGAGAGTTTTTAAAAATCTAACTTCTAGGGCTGTAATGCCATGAAAGAAGCTGTAGTTTGAACACGGCAAGTGAAATATGACTGAAACACCACCACCACAGGGAAACGAAACGACAGTTCTTACCCCTTTCCCAAAAATGTCAAACAAAATGTCCCTTTTTCTTTTTTGTAAACTTGGCAAAGCAGCAAAATGTGGGCCACGGGGGGGGGGGGGGGTGTAAACAGGTTTCTGTTTCAGTTGCAAGAGGCAGGAGATTTCTAGAAAGAAAATGAAGCTTTATGGCAAGAATACAGTTCCTTTCCCCTAATTTGAAAGAAAAGCAAATCAATTTTGGTTTAGAATGTTCTGTCCGTAATAGAAACTTGAACACCATCCAGGTTGCTTTCTGTTGATTCAGAAAGGAAGCACTTGATTGGAGCATCGGGTTAATCAGAGAAAGCATGCAACATTCTTCAGTATCAGTCAAGACCAGAAGACTTAAAAATAGAGATGGGGCGAAGCCAACCCTATGGACTGTCAAAAACCAAACCAAACTACCTCTTCTGTTACAAATAATTTCAAGATCTCTGAGCTTTACATATAATAAAACCCTATGAATCAGCAATCAGACACGTCCCTTCAGAGTTATGTGAATTATAAAAAACATTTCTTACAAATAAATGACAATGTGCCTCTCCTATAAATTTGCTTTACTTTTCAGAAATAAATTTCTAGGGCAACTTACAATATTAAATCAAAAGAAGGAATCTCTGCCGAAGGTGTTAATGGAAAAACAGGAGACTCTTCAGGATGTCCACTTATGTATCACAAAATAGATTTTCCAGCAAATGTCCCCACTCTGCTGCCTTTCCTTACCCATGTTAAAGGGCAAAAGCTGTCACTTGGAACTGAGCCTCGAAACAGACTGAGAGCCGGTGCAGTCAATCCAGCAACTGGTATACAGTACAATGATCATAACACTCATTCCTACTTAGCAAGGTAGTAGTTGCACTTTGAACTAAAGTGTGCTTCTAAATTGGTTTCAAAGGCATCCCTGATATTGAATGCTCTGTGTTTAATTGCATTTAAAATGATGCTTGGGTAACAACTTCCTATGGATTCCACCTCATTCTCAATACCAGAAGGCAGGTGGCAGGATGGGTAGACAGACATCTAAAGCAGGAGAGCAGCCACCAAGAGTTCCTCTGTACACTGTTCATGATCCTCCTTGGAACAGACATGGCATATACGAGAGAACATGGTTGGTTGATCTGTAGGGTTTAAATAAAAGATATGGAACCTACAGCCAACAGTCTTGGTATGGCTGGTAAGAGACTGCGGTCCAGGCATTTACCTTTCCTGCTTCCCTTATCAGAGACAAATGATCAGAGATAAGAGTTCCTAACGCCCCCACACACACCTTCACCTTCACATGCTATACTAAGCCTTGATAAAATAAAACACAACTTTTAAAAAATCTCCACCTGAATTATGACTAAGTGTTTCAGGCTTTAGGTGGCAGCTTTTCTAACTCTACTTTAAAAATATCCAATATAAATCCTAAATGTCTGTAGGCTGCCCAGCTCTGCTTTAAATTGTCATCACTGAAATAGTGGGAAGGTGCAAATAATGAGGGGGAGAAAAGACCCTTGTGAGAATCGCTGTCTCAAGAAATCACCATGGAATTGTGCAGTAGGACTTGACTAGACTAGAATGTATCAGAAGATAACGTTTGAAGGGGAGTGGAGCATCTGAAGGGCTCACAAGGTTTATTTGGCATGTGTTTTCGTGGGAGAGAGCTCACTTCATTGCACGCCACCTCAAGTGAACTACAGTCCATGAAAGGAGATGCCAAAGCCAGCCAACCAAACCATTAACCCAGCCTCCTTAGTTCTTTGAGTGCCACAACTCTTTCTGGTATCAGTTGATGGGAGCACAAATGTTAGGCTTTAAGGTGCCACACTATAAATTCCTTTTTGTGGTAGCTGTTGCAGATTAAAGTGGCTGCCTCCCCAAAATAATTAAGGGTAACTTCATCAAATCTATTGATTTCAGAGAAGTCTTCCCACTGAAGGTGGAAGCCTCAATTTTGATCCTGTCTTTTTAAAATTAAAAGTAAACTCGATTGATTCCGGCAGTCAACAAAACAAAATGTAACAGGTACTGGAAGATGAATCTCATTGATTTCCACGGACTCTGCTCCTTTATATATATATAAAGACTGTTAAACTGACAGAGTAGCCCTAAGATACCTACTCAGAGAAGTCAGCCACTCTAAATTCAAAGGGATTTACTTCTCGGTTAATATGATTCTGGCTTGAAAGCTCCATCAAAATCGGATTAAAACAACAACTAACGGGACTGTTAAGATTGTTTTCAGTCGCTCTGTAAAGAAAAAGAAGACTCTGTAGGCGAGAGTTTTAAAGATTTTGGATCTTGCTGTGACAAGAATGACTTCGTTTTTCATTCTTGTCGGGAAGAAAATTACTTTGCCCTTCCCTCAAGTGTTGAATCACTTTGGTCTGCATTTTCTCACACACGCACACAGGTTCGATCATCCCCTTTCCCTCTCTGTACAGGTAAATTCGTGGTTGAGTAGTGGATAGGGGGAATGTAGGAGGACCCTAGCAATATCTACTACCCCCCCCCAGTAAGGGACACCCGACCCGCGACCTCTCGCTTCCGTGTTCGGATTCTTTGGCATGCTTCTCCCCACAAGACGAAAAACAGATGCGCGCCTGTTAGTCGTGAGATAACATAATGCTCAAAGCAGGAAGAGCTGAGTTTGTTGAACCGCGGTGAGTTTACAAGGGTCCGATGTTGTACAGATCGAGACAGACATACACCTCGTCGGTCCAAGATGGGACGGTCGTACGGAGTCGAGGGCTCTTCTTAAGCCCTCAGCACCTCTAATCCTGTTCTCCTTTTTTCAGTCTGGGAAGATCGGCTGTCCTTCCGGGACCGTTCGCACCCCTCCCCCCCCAGCGTTCAGCTCGACACCGATTGCCGGCAACCTGATTGGCTTCTCGCTTGTATTTCAGTTCGGACGTTCGATAGAGTCGCCAACGTTCTGATCTCGAACGTTCTAAGAACGATCCAGCTCCCACACTCCATTTTTCTTGTTCTCCTCCCCGGCTTTTTTTTTTTAAAGGTAGGGAGGTTTGCTGAGCATGTCTTGCCCCTAAAACTGTCTTTTGCGGGGCTTGTCCTGATTCTGACCTCCAGGGAGCTTCTTTGGCCAGCTGGCCACCAAGCTACTTCCCTGACCCCCTCCCCCCACGTGGCCTTAGTACATCCTCCTCCTTTAGTTCGACAAACGGGAGACAGAAAGATGAATGTATTCACCTGCATGAACAGGTGTTTGACCAAACGCCTCCTAGAGAAACGAGGAAACGCGCCTTCTTTTTGTTCCGCCTCCTTTTCTAATTTGAACCTGGGAGTTCGTTTAATTAAGTGTAAATCCCCACTGTTTCTAAGCCTTCCAAGATCCAAAAGTCCAGAATCTTTCCCGTCGCTTGCTGGAGAAGACACGGATAAGCAAGCCCCTTTTCTAACCCCAAAGTTCATCATTTGAAACTCGCTGCCCCCTGAGATTGTTTCGGGTTCTCTCTCTCTCTCTCTCTCTCTCTCACACACACACACACACACACACACAGAGAGAGAGAGAGAGAGAGAGAGGGTTACGGGTGCGTCACGTCTGGTTTCAGCAACAAGAGCAAACTGGTTTCAAGCCCCGTCGTTTCGTTACAATTACGCCTACTTTCGCCATCCCTTCAATGTGGAGTCTCCAGTTTGTTAGGAAGCCAGCTCTGGATTCTCAAAGCTGCATTTGCAAAATAAACCTTTGAGGACAGAAAGCACACGTGAGCACACTGTGCTTCGTGTGTTTGGAAGACAGCGGGTATTCCTGCGCACCTGACTCGTAAATCCTTCCCTTCCCCTTTTCCTTGCCCCCCTCCTAACGCTCGCCGCCGCCCCCAAAGCACCTCCGGGCGGCAGGTATTAAGCTTTGAGAAAGGATGCTTGCCTTTCTTAACCCCTGTCCTTGCTCCTCCCCGCCCACAATTCCTCCGTCCTCTTTTCAGCCTGTCAACATTTAAATCGTTAGATTTTCGGAATAAGGGATCCTTCCTTATCACTTTACAAAGAGTGTTAAGCTACACATTTACGGCACTGTTAGGGTCAAATCCAGGCAGCTCGCTCCGTCTCCAATGTTCTGGATCTCCAAGGCTTCCTCGGGAACGACAACAGGCCATTGGTTTCTCTAGAACTGAGTTCGAATTCCTTCCATCTACCAACTTTTGAGGGGAGTTCAGTTTAAAATAACTCTACCCTCCCTCTCCTGCTGTCACCAGCTTTCCCTTTTTTAAATTATCCTTTCCCCCCTCTTAACTCGGGAGAGTGGTATTTGTGCTGGATAATTTATCCAGTTTGGAAAGTTACCTTTTTTTTTGACGTCACAAATCCCATAAGTCCCCGCCTGGAGAATTCTGGGAAGTGTGGGGCAAAACAAAAAGTAGCTTCACCCCCCCCCCCCCCAAGTTCTGAGTTTATTACAAACAATACGTCTGGAACAGGATGATTGAAGAGCATGAATGAAGGAACGGAAGGAGGGGAGGAAAAGTCAGCCTGTTTAGTAGTCCGAAAAGGGGCCTCAGGATGAGATCTCTGGTTTAAATGTGCATCTGAACAACCCACCAGGTAGCCAAATCCCCCCCCCCCCAAAAAACCCCCACATCTTGATCCGCATGACGGAGAAACGCAGTTACAGATCTTGCAGAAACTCGTGGCACCCTCCCAGGGGGTACGGTGGTGAGCACACTGCCGGCCATGTCCTGCTCCAACCCCACAAGACACGTGGCCAAGATCTGAAAAAGAAGGCGTCCTCCAGAGGAAATCTGGAGGGTTTCTCTCCCCCCCCCCCCCCGCCAACGCGGCAGCCGCGAAAAGCCATTTACCTGGTAGTGAGTCGCAGTGATTTTGCTAAAACGTCTGGTGGCTCTTATAAGATTAGCAGATTAAGCGTGTGGCAGAAGGCTTTTCGGTTTTTTTTTTTTTAATCTTTATTTTGAAAAAACGCAAGACAAGGCTCCAATCCTATACACATTTAACTTGATCACAATAGCGGTTACTTCGGAGTAAATGTGCATTTCATTGCATGGCAGGGCGGAGACCTTTCCCATGTATCCCATCAGGCTGTAAGTATCTTTTAGCGCGAAGTAAACCTCTGTATTGTATTATATTGTACCCAGTGTGGTGTAGCGGATAGAATGGAGGACTCTGGAAGAGAGAGTTCGAATCCCAGCCACGGAAACTCATTGGGAGAGTGCAATTGGTAAAATCACTCCTTAAACACCTCACTTACCTTGAAAGCCCTATTAGGGTCGCTATAAATTGATTCCAACTTGATGGCACACCACAACACCAACAACAAACCACTACAGGTTTGGCTGTCACTACATGTTAGCCGCCTAGAGTGGTCCTGAGTTGGCTAGATAGGCGGGATATTAAATAAATAAATAAATAAATAGATAGATAGATAGATAGATAGATAGATAGATAGATAGATAGATAGATAGATAGATAGATAGATAGATAGATAGATAGATAGATAGATAGATAGATAGATAGATAGATAGATAGATAGATAGATAGATAGATACTTAAGTCACTTCCCCTTTGTTCAGTTGAGCTAGTTGAGAAGTAAGCGCCTTGGGCAGCAGTCCTTTACCCAGTCAGCTAAGAGTAAACTTCATGGAACTCAGTGAGATTTGCTTCTGAGTAGACACGCATAGGATTTGTGTGCATCTATCTACAGTATATGCACTCTTATAGCGCAATTCTTCCAGGTCAGTGTCTTTTTGCTTGTTCTAGTTAGAGTAGACCCATAGATTTCCTGCGGTTTGCACAAGTGATGAAGTGCCTTTCACCAACTGACTGGATGGGTCTACTCCAAGTTGCTACTAATAGGATACCGGCCCCTGGGTTTCCTGGGACTTTTGCCTGGGTAACAACGTATATAGGATTGCAGTCACAGGATCGGACACTAACTGATCTACACGCACATCAGACCGAAGAAAATTGCTTGAAATTAAATCCTACGAACAGCGGTGGAATCACTTATATAATAAGCCCGTTTGGCAACACATGGATGTTCTTGTAAGGTCTCATTAATTTCGAGGGCGACTGTTTTGTCTTAGTAAAAAAGGTAACTCATTTCCCACTAATGCAGGACTCTTCTCCAGACAGAAATGAACGTGAAAAGCAGGTTTTGAAAATAAATCTACAGTTATTTCCCCATTTTCCACAGCAGATTTTTTTTTAAAAAGAAGAGTTCTGTAGAACCCCGAAGTTTGCAAACCTGCCGAATAGACCAGTTTTATGATAGCAGCTCGAGGGCTCAGGTCTTCATCTTTCTTTTCTGAAGACCCAAAGGGAGGGGGACGCCTGTTTTCTGAAAAGATGCAGTTGTACGGAACCTGCTCGCAGTGGTAGGCTTTTTTTCTCCGAGTCTCCGGGTTTCCAAAAATTGTCGCGGAGAGGCAGAACTTTTCACCATCCGGAACAACCAGTTCCGCCACGCCAGCCCTTCAAACCCATTGGGACTACCAGGCACATAAAGCTAACTGTTCTCAAAAAAGGTTAACTCATAACACTGGAACCAAACTTAATTTTAGCAACGCCTTAACATTCTTATACAGTAACCGGACGTTTCACTGCCACCGGGGGCAATACACAAACGAGCACAATGGAGAATAATGGGAAACGGGACGCGTCCAACCCATCCACTGCCTTTAGATCCAACATAAGCATAGGGATATCTGGAGACGTTAAGGGCAGGATCTCCAACTACGCACAGGTGCGATTCAGCAAACAACGAAATCGGTCCGACACTGGGATGTTATTATTATTTCCTCGGAGAGGACAAGAAGTTTTACAGAGTCATTTGGAGCCGAGGGAAAAACATTAAACGGGCTGTTGGATCACATTCTGAACTCCCTTATTGGGAAATAAACTTTGAACAAGAACTCCAGTTCTCGTCTCTCTCCCTTACTCCCACGCGGATGATTTTCCACGCAAAACTCGTCGGGAACCGACTAAGCTGCATTTGAGAAAAACAACACGAGGGCTCCAGTTTAACTGCAGCCGGTCTTCTTTCCCCTGAAGGGATATCTATTTATTGGCCAGACGGAGCAAGGTTGAAATCCTGATCATCCTTATCAAGAAGTCAGGCTGCGATCCTATGCGTCTTTGTTGTTGTTTAGTCGTTTAGTCGTGTCCGACTCTTCGTGACCCCATGCGTCTTTACTTAGGAACAAATCCCACTGCATTCAATGACTCTTACTTCGGAGTAGACCGCATGAACTTCAGTTAGCTAGCGCGAGTGTTCTCCGGAGACGGGGGGGGGGGCGGGCGGCGGCGGCGCTTGGACAAACAGACAGATAGCGTTACAGCGGTCCGCACTAAACGCGGGATTTATGCGCATTAGCCGCTGCCCCCCCAATTCCTGAGGGCCCCTAGACTGCCACCTCTTTTTATTAGGGCTCAGGTGGCCGGTCCTGTAATGATTATTAATAGCTCTATCGTTAGGATCCCCATAAAACCAGAGAGGACTCATCCTGACACGTTTTTTTTCAAGCCACTTCATGGTTGGGTGCCTTCCCTCCGAGTCACCATGCATAGGATCCGCCGCGTTCGATCCTATGCAGTCTCACGCGTAATTGAGAAGTGAACTCAGTGGGGCTTGCCGCAGGTAACATGTTCATAGGGCTGTCGCTTTACCGGTGCCTGCAGGTCTACTCAGAAGAAAGCTCAGCTCAGTTTCCGGGGTACATTGTACAGAGGAAATCAGATCTACCCCAGAGAGATTAGGACAAGGTTGCTGTAATTCTGTAAAGTGCTGTAAAGTGATTTGTAAATAATGATAGCAACATAAAACACACATACAGAAGAGACAAAATTAACCATTAAATAAAAAACCTGACTTACAACTGAGGACTCTTAAGAACACACCTGGGCAGGTCTATTCATAAGTAAATCCTGCTTTACTGGCATATCAGGCAAAAAAAGAGGCAAAAACGTTGTGGCACCTTAAAGACTAACTGCTATATTTTAGTGTGAGCTTTCGTGGACAAGTCCACTTCCTCAGACATTAGAGTGGGTTGCTTTATTGGATCTTTGTTATGTCCTGAGGAACTTACAGTGACTCTAGTACGGCTTCCAAGAAAAGTTAGATCTCTAAGGGATTAGTTTCAGCAGTACCCGTGCGTTTCCATGGCGGAGCCGGGATTCGAACCCAGGTCTTCCGAATCAGTTATTCACTACAACCGTGGTTTCCAACCTCGGGTAACTCAGGAGTTCTTGGACTGCAGCTCCCAGCAGCCTTCACCATCAGCTGTGCTGGCTGGGGTTTCTGGGGGTTGAAGTCCAAAAAGACCTGGGTTGCCCAAAGTTGAGAACTGCTGCACTACACACAGTGAGTACTTTAATGCTCCCTGAAGTAAGCAGGGGCAGCATTGCAGCGTTTACAAGGCGACATTATAAGACTGCAAGCTACAGTCCTGTGCCTGTTCAGCCCCATTGAACTTCATGGGGTTCATTTTTGGACAGACTGCATTGCAAATCTCTTATAGTCTCAATAAGTAGTTCTAGCTGTGCTTTGCACACCAGTCATGTTCTGTCTGAGATCCAAATGTTGTTGACCGCCTTGCATCTTTTCCCTTTAAACGGAAAGGCGGCATATAAAAGCAAGAAATATCTTTTCGTCCGTCTTTCGAGACAGAGAGGGTGCGCAATCACAGCCAGAACTGACTTGGGTGCATGAAAAGGCTTCCGAACGTGTGGGAAACACGCACGCAGGAGCGCACACGCATCTCTGCAGACCGGTCGTCTGAAAACACAACCAAGGGGGCGAATCCAAATGCTCCTTTTTCTCGGGAGCGCCGAGATTTTTTTCCCCTCTCCTGTCACCAGCGACTGGAGCAATTTTGGGACCGTCTCTATCGGGGAAAGGAGGAGAACGGGAAGGGGGGGCGGCGGGCGCGACGCGTGGGTTCCATAAATATATATATATATTGGAGGCGCGCAGATTCGTGTCTTGGGACCCCGTCTCTCTGAAATCTGGGAGTCGTAGTCCAGCAGCCTCGATCTGTAAACTTCAATCTCTTTCGCTCTTATTTTCAAAGAATAATAACTCCTTTTCCTCTCTTCAAGATGGATCAAGAAACGCTGATTTTTGTTGTTGTTAAAAAAAATCTTATTAAGTCCTGAAGCCGCCGGCAGAGAAGCAGCAAGCAAGACGGAAAGAGCAGCCGGCGGGCGGGAGGCGGAGGCGGCGCTGGAGTCATCTAAGGATAAAGTCCTTAACAATCCCAGGCAGAGAGGAAAGAGCGAGAGCGGGAGAGCACGAGGGAAGCACAAGCGCCCGCTCCCTCCTCCTTCGCTTCCCGCATCCAAGCAGGGGCGGTCGACAAGCTGCTGCGCGACGGGTCCGTTGCCTCTCCCTGCTGGGGGGGGGGGAGATGGGGAAGGGCATCGCATCCAGGCCGGCCGGCCACCCCCCCCCCCCCACACACCAGGCTTTTCCATGGCCCTGCCTCGTCTCTGAAGCACTACCAGGACGCCTATCTGGAAAGTGTGCGTGTGTGTGTGTATGAGAGAGAGAGCGAGAGAGAGAGAAGAATGATCTTTCCCCTTCCAGATGGATCGGCAGGTTGGGAGGGAGGAAGGACTAGAAAGAACCCGGAGATCGTACGTATTGTGAGCCGCCTTGGGTGCCCTTATCGGGAGAAAGGCGGCCTACAAATAAATAAAGAGACGCAAATGGTTTCACCCGCTGAACTCAAGGGCCTGAGGCGCCGCCAGTCAGGATCCATTGGGCCCTCTCAAAAGCTCCCTCCCGAGCATATTTTTTTTTCTGGTAAACAAGAACCCCGGGTTCCCAAAGCTAAAGGGAATGCCTCAGAAGCACAGCTAGCCAGGGCATCTGAAAGTAGACGCACTGGCTTTGCGCAAAGGTCCTGTTCTCTTTCAGCATGGCCTACCTCCGAGGGCTGTTGTGAAAATAAAAGGTGGAGGAGCAGGAGAAAAGCCGTGTCCTTTGCCTTCAGCTCCTGGAGAAACAGAAAAGGAGAAAAAGATGTTCTGAGGGCTTCACGGCCATGGTTTAGGTCCTCCAGAGAGATCGGCTCCCCGTGCCATTCCGTTGGAGGACGCAGCCCTAGGACGGCTCCCCTACCTTACAGGACAAAGCTCACATCCGACTCACCAATACTTGACACTCCCCGCCAGGGCCGGCCCTACTTTTAGACGAAAGTGTAAGGGTGCGGCGTCTCGTGCAGCAGAAAAAGAGGCTCTATCTCGCACCCCTATCGCTTCCTGTCTTGGGATGCAGCGGAGGATGATGCCGTCCAGGTTTGAAAGAAGCCGGGAGCTTTTTTTGGGGGGTAGGGAATGGATAGGGAGCACAGCGGGTCCTTTGACTCAGGCGGCCAAAGAGCTTGAGCCGCTCTTGCTGGCACCCATTTCACAGACGGAGCAGTGAGGTGCTGAGACGTTAGAAACTGGAGTGGCCAGATCTGGCAGTTTTTCCGCTCAATCCCACGAGGGTCTGGGATTCAAAAAGGGACAATTCATATTTGTTTTGAGGGAGTTGCGCTGCGGCTGGGCTTTTTTTCTGGGGGGGGCGAGAGAGAAAGAGGATGGAGGGAAAGGCAGGATCTAGTGAAAATGAACGTCTCTGAAATCCCAGAGGGAACCTCTTTCGCGAGCCTTCAACACTTCCATGCAAATTGATGGAACGTGAGACGGGCTCTTTATTATTATTATTATTATTTTGGCCAGATCGCGCCCGGTCTCTTTGCGCTCTTCCTTTTTACGCAGCCAATGGGTGAATTTTTTCTCTCTTAATTAAACAAAGGATGCAAGGGTCGGAATACACAAAGACACTGTTCCTTCTCGTCGCCTCCTGCTGCGTTTGATTCGATTTGGAGGTGTTCGGGCTTATGTTTCCGTGCCTTGCAGTTCCTTCTCTTTCTGCTGCAAGGTTTTGTTCTGAAAGGAGGCTTGAACATGAGCGGGGGTGAGGAGGGCAGGGGAGGAAGGAATTTGGTGTGTGTGTGTGTGTGTGTTTTAATGGGAAAGCTGCGAAATAAATCCCTTGCCCTCTCCCAATGTAAGCAAAATGACTTCTTCAAAAATCCACGGATCTCAAGACAACACCTAAGTATTCCTGCCTGGTCAGAATCGATCCCTTTACTACTAAATGGACTTGAAAGCCGCCCTTCAAGCCTTATCCCTGTCTGATCCCAAACCAACGATTACAATCCTAGGCACGCTTACACGGCAGGAAGACTCGTTGGAACGAGTTGGATTCGCTGCCAATAAACTAGACCACAGAGATTCACTATTTCACTTGCTCGTATTGATTCTGTACCACTTCCCTGCCTCTCCTTCTCTTGTTTTCTTTCTAAATTTAGACTGTAAACTTCTAGAGAGCAGACCGGCCAGAAACGTGTTGGCGTTGCCTCGTGAGGAGCACCAAAGGGTCGCCCCACTCTATCCAAGTCAAGGCGCACATTCTGAGAAGCCGGATAAATAACAGTTGGTACTATCAGTAGGCACCCTAATGTGGGGCAGTGGATAGAGTGATAGGTTAGAACTCTGGACACCAGGGTTTGCAACCCCCCCCAAAAAAAAACCATGGAAATTTACCAGGGGAGTGGAACTGGTAAAACCACACCTTAAATATCTCACCTTGAAAGCCTAGTCGGGTCTGATTTGACAGCACCTAACAAAAGCAACTATTAGCTTGAAAAACAAAACATAACCATAAAAGCACGTCTCCCCTGCTTACTGTAATATGCCACCAAATCCCTTCCAATTTAAGGCAATCCTAATAGGGTTTTGAGGGAAGTTAAGGCATCCAAAGAGTGGTTTATTAGTGCGACCTCCGTTGAGTTTCCATAGCTCAAGCAGGGCTTTGAACCCAAGTTTACTATACAGTATTAACTACACTACATACACTGGCCCGCAAGACATCCTCCTACTCAGCATTAAAATTAGATAAACACCCAACTCTGCTCCTTTGTGGATATCAACATTTGTTGGCCTACTTTACCTAACAATAGGGCTGGCCCTTTCCTCCCACGCTCCCTCCCTGCAGTTATGTAAAACCTCAGTTACACTGTAGGCACTGTATTAATAATATGAATGCCTTGAGCAGCCTCCCGTCTTCCCTCTTCTCACTGATGGATGCTGAGCCCTCCCCTTTTCTTGACCGGTCCCCTCCCTTTGGAAGAGGGAAGGCTGCTGGATTGTAGTAATGCCATTTCTGCATTCCTCTTACTGGGCGCATTAGTCAGAGTGCCGGAGGCCACTTGCATGGCGGAGAGCAGTGGTTTCCAACCTTGGGTAACGTGGTGTTCTTGGACTGCCATTCTAAGAAGCCTTCGCCGCCAGCTGCGATGCCCAGGGCTTCTGGGAGTTGCAGTCCAAGAACATCTGGACGTCTCAAGGCTGGAAACCGCTGGCTTAGAGGGACAAAGTTCTGGAGGAACCTTTGAACAGGCCAACAAGATCTGCAGCTTTGTTTCTTCCCATTTGAAGTGGACACAGTGAGCTAGAGGGAAGCCAGGGGAAGGGGCTCCCCAGGGACGGAGTGGAGGCTTCTGTTGCATACTTCCCTACAACGTGGCAGGGAAATATGTGGCCCTCCCCTTTGGAGGTGGTGTCAGACTGCAGTTCCCATCAGCCCTAGCCAGTACAGGCAATGGTGAGGCATCCTGGGAATAGCAGTCACTTAGCATCTGGAGCCCTACACACTTCATAGGTCTGCCCCAGAGCTGGCATTACTGTTGGGACAGGGGCTCACTTAACCCTCTAATTTGCAGTAGTGGGGTACAATATGCGCTAAACATAGTTGACGACTCTGTTGACCCCTTGTTCCTGCCCAACAGATATTACCCACCAGCCACCACACTCTGCCTTCAATGTGACCAGACTGGTAAAATATCACACAACTATTCCCCCACTGTCAACATTAGGAAGGCAATAGAAAAATACCATTGTGTGTGGATGGATGTGTCCCTTGATCGTCCACACTCTTGTATTTCAATTACTGTGCACAGACGTGAAAGCTAGACAGTCAAGAAAGCAGGCAGGGAAAAAAAACCTGAGACATTCAAAATATGGTGCTGGAGGACACCCTAGACGGCCAGAAAGACAAATATGTGAGTGTGAGTTCGATTCATGCCCGAATTTCATTGAAAAATAAAAATGGTGAGACTTGAAAAGACAAGACTAGCCCGGAGAGGTAATAATGCTAGAAAAAGTTGAAGGCAGCAGGAATAGAGGAAGAGGAAACATGAGATGGATTGACTCTGTAAAAGAAGTCACAGCCTTGAGTCTACAAGAGCTGAGCCGGGTTGCTGAGGACGGGACATTTTGGACGTCACTCATTCATAGGGTCACCAGAGACACCAGAGGCGACTTGACGGCACCGCACGTAATGACAACTGCCAACATATCCAGTGACATATGCCCTGGTTTCTCTCCCCCCCCCCGGTCCCTCTTCTCTTTTCCACCCCACCCCACCCCCGTCTCGTATAACACAAGAATGTAAACTCTTCGGGGCACACACCTGCCCTCTGCCTCTGGCTGTCCGGAAAGCGCTCTGGCATGGATGCCAAGGACAACGGGGATGGCTTTTCAAGAAAGGGGGGCCGGCTGCTGGCACCGCGAGCCCGATCCCTTCTCTCTGCCCCCCTTCTCTCTCCCCCCCCCAATCTCTCCCCAGAGCTTTCATCTGCTTGACTGGCGAGGCTGTTTGGGTGATAAGCTTATTAAGTAATAATGACATATTTGCCCTTTCAAGTTCCGGTTCGCGCTGGGCTGACGCAAGAGGCCCCGAAAGACACTCCTGGTTCAAGACAAGTGATGATGGGGGGGGGGGCAAAAAGGATCCATAGCACCCCCCCCGCCTGTCATTGCCCGCCACCGGGAGGTCACGGATCTCCCCCGCCCCAGGTCTGGAAGCAGACCTACATCATTTCGCTCCGGATGTGTGTGTGTGAGCGGGACGGTCGCGTGTGCCTGGAGGCGTCCCTTCCTCCCTCGATTCCTTGCCGGTTTAATTTTCTGAGCGAGGGGAAGGGGGTGACGGTGGTCGGGGCTAACTTTGCAGAAAAGAGGGAGGCAGCAGTTGAGGCGCCGGTGACTGGGGCGGGGGCGAGGGGGGAGGGAGGGAGGGAGGAAGGAGAAACCCCCCCCCGTCTCGTCTGCATCCCGGTTTCCAGATGGAGGCCTCCCCTTTCTCAGACGCCCGAGGCCTGCAGCCTTCTCGATCGCGCGCTTTCCGCGATCGCCTCCCCTCTTGCCCCCCCACAGCGCCCCCCTCCCCCGCGAAAGAGTCGTGCGGCAAAACCTAGGCACACGCTTCCATCTCATTGAAGGCATCCAAACTCCAACCCGCCTCGTGGCTCGAGCTGTCAATCCAGCGGGGAGAGGGGTGGGGGTGGGGAGGTTTACTCGCGAGTCAAGCCTGGGAAGGATCGGGCCCGGCTCGGTTGTTCCTCCCCTGCCCCCATCCATTTCAGGACCTGTTGATTCTTTCTCTTATATATATATATTTTCAAAGCAAGACACCTCCCCTCAAATATTTCTTTTTCCCTCCCCCTCCCAGAGCTTACCTTTCTAGGCTCCGTCTCTCTTTCTGGTCTGCGGAGGATTTTTTTTTTTTTAAAATATATATCTTTAGGGCTCTCTTCCTCCTTTGCCCCCTCTTGCCCCCCCTCCCAATCGGTGGGGAGGGGAGGGCAAGGGAACAGCTCGGAGCATCCCTGTTTCCTCGGTGCCTCGAAGGAGGGAGGGAGGGAGGGAGGGCGCCTCGCTCCAGCCGCCGCTTCGCCGCCTCGCTCGGCTTCCCTCTCCCCCGCCCTGCCTGCCTTAGCCTTGCGCGCCCCCGGTTCCCGCTGCGGCAGCCAAAGAGCCGGGTTCAGCCGAGGACAGCGGCGGCTCCCAGCCGAAGCGCGTCTGGCTGCCAAGGGCTGTGGAATACTGATGCGGTGGCTGCCGCGGCGGCGGCGGCGGCGGCGGCGGCGGCGGCGGGCGCTTGAGTCGAGGCGGAGGCGAGCGTCGGCTTCGCCGGTGACTCACCACGCGCTCCGGGCAGCTTCGGGGGATGAGCCGGTTGGTAACGAGGCGAGGGCTGGCGACCTCCCCCCAAATCCCAGGTGGGGCTGGACGGGGTCTTTCTAGTGCCCCCTCCTCCCTGAAGAAGGGGCTGCCCCCCTTCGCCCCCCCCCGTCCCTCTCAGGTTACTTGGAGGGCAAAAAAGGCTCCTTGCAAGGGGCACAGTTCCTCATCCAGCATGGCCAACATTCGACGAGCTGTAATAAATAAATAAATAAATAAAAAGTAACTTTTTATATCTCTGACCCCAAATGTATGCTCCGGGGCTAAATCCCTAAACACATTTCTAGTCAATTATTGGCTGAAATCCAGCTGTGCGTCGCTGCTAGAGCAGGCCCACTGAATCCCTGGAATTTAGTGAGTCAACTCCTTGATACATTCCCTGGATCCAATGGGGATACTCTAGTGTGTGATTTACCACTGGGTTTCAGAAACTAGCTGATTGGTTCTGATGTATGGAGACCCTTTCCAGGATTTTTTTTTCTAGGTTTAATAATCGGTGTCTCCTACTGGTGGCACTCTGGGAGCATGGGGTTTACTCAAAAGTGCCACAGGTGGCAAGACACATAATCCTATCATCCACACACACTCAGCTGCGTGATCTCAGATGACTCCTCTGCTGGGAAGTCTTGGCCCTGCTCCAACTCACCGAGCTATACACAATGATGTGCCAACAAGCTGATTCTGACTTACGGTGACCCTTTTGACAATCTTCTAGGTATGGCATATTCAGAAGTGATCTACCATTCCTTCCTTCTGGGGCTCTTCTGGGACTTTGCTGCTTGCCCAAGGTTACACAGGCTGGCTCTTCTCCACGGAGGCGCAGTGAGGACTCAAACCCCAAGCCTCTGGCTCTGTAGCCAGGCACCCTACTCACTTAGCCATCCAGCCAGCGCTGAAACACTTGCTTGGAAGTAAATCCTGCTAAACCTGTTGGGAATTACTTTCCAGGAATCATGCACAGGAATGCATGATAGATCTATTTGTCCAGGGACAAGAATCTTTCCCCCTTCCTCTCTGCAAGGAGTACGGACCTTTCTTTAAACCTCTTAACCATTAGCCATGTTAATTGTGGCTTCTGGGAGCCAAAGTTTAAAAAGCTCTGGCACACCAAAACACCCTCCCCATTCCTGCTTTATGCAGCACCCTCAGAATTTACTGTTGAAAAATTTCAAAGCGGAGGACAACCCTGTTGATCTGTTATAGCAAACCAAGGAACACCGGGATGTGTCTTCAGTAGAACCATTTAAACCAGGATTGTAGCAAAAGTGGAAACACTTAACCCCAGTTTACATGCCATTGTCTAGTCCCAATGCCTCCCCACTCCGGCTTCTACGATGGCCCAAAGAAATTTTGCTGCTGAAGGCAAAGGCCAGCCTGAGAGGGGTGATGGAACAGCATCTTCCACCTTTCCTGAAGGCAGCAAAGCCAGCTGAGAAGATGCTCAGAATGCACAGCTCCTGCTGTTCACTACACCTCCAGTACTGTCTGTTGCCTAAGCTGGCTGTCCAACTTTGCCTTATGGTAGAGCTGGTCTTGACAATAGCTATTAAACCAACAAACCTAGAGAAGTAAAATGCCATCACACATATTTGGACTGAGCTGCAGTCCCAGGTAGGAATATGCATTAGCCTGGGTGAGGTGTGTATCTGTGTGCTTGAGCAATTGTTTAGAAGGAATTTACAGCACTTAGTGCACAGCTGAATCAGCACATGGATTTTGAATGAGGAAAAATAGCTTGCCACTTCTTCTAGAAGGCATCAACATGTCGGGCAGATCCAAGGGTCAGTTCTACCCCACATCTTGAACATACCACAAGCTGATGGCTTCCTATCACATCACCACTGAAATCTAGCCATAGATAGCAAAATGCCCAGTAAAACAAGATAAATCTGTTTGTTTTAAAGGAATTTTAGTGGTTTCCTATTGAATTATTTTTGCACAGGTCAAAGGGGGTGGGAAGACTGAGGACCACAGCTTTGGTGGCCACAGGTGGCCAGTTGGCCTGCTGCCTGTTATCCACACTTGCTGACACTGGCTGGTCCCATTAAAGGTTCAACACCCTCTGGCTGTTACACAGGGCAGCCCAAAACAGTTTGCTCCCGGGGGAAAGTAACAAATGATTTGCTGCCTGGGGGAAAGTAACAAATGATGCCCCTCCACTAAACCCATCCAAATCAAGGAACTTAATAGTTAAATACAACCTTATTCTTTTAAGCATAGGAGGCACAAGCTATAAATGTCTTCCACCAGTAGCAAATTCACTGTAATAACAAATTAAATAATGAATAAGATGCTGCGAACATGGTGGCGCTGCGGGTTAAACCGCAGAAGCCTCTGTGCTGCAGGGTCAGAAGAGCAGCAGTCGTAAGATCGAATCCACATGATGGAGTGAGCTCCTGTCACTTCTCTCAGCTCCTGCCAACCTAGCAGTTTGCAAGCATGTAAATGCAAGTAGATAAATAGGTACCGCCACAGTAGGAAGGTAACAGCATTCCATGTCTAGTCGCACTGGCCACGTGACCATGGAAACTGTCTTCGGACAAATGCTGGCTCTACGGATTGGAAACGGGGATGAGCACCGCCCCCCTAGAGTCGGACACAATTGGACTAAATGTCAAGGGGAACCTTTACCTTTTTAAGATGCTGCACCATCACAATATTCAAACTCTGTTGCCTAATGTGGCTAGCTCACTCTGCCTAGTGTCAGGGCAGGTCGTGCTGTGGCACAGTTCCCATTCACTCTCTACCTGGGGTCGCAGTATCACTCCTATGTTTTTCTGTTTAATAAGTCCTGACAATTTGGACCACAGATATCCCTGATGAGGTTACATCCCCATTAAGCTTCAACCAGTACTCTGTGGGCCCTGTACACAAGAATAAAAGTTATACAGGATGTTTAAAAGGAGGTGGGGGTAGTGATTCTTCTTTTTAAAAAACCCACATCTACGTACTAGTATTGATTCCAGAAGGGGTAAAATTTCCTTGAGGTAGTTCAGTTCCAGAATCCCCCTGGCTGAGCACTACGAAAACTCTAGCCTCAAAAGCTGGGTTCTGTGACCAGCAAGCTTTGAAGACCCCCAAAGGACATCTTCATGTGCAAACGCAATGCTGCTTGTGTGTTTAGTCACAAGGGTGATTGTGTAAGTCTTGAGTTTGTAATTGTAGAAGATTATGCCTAGGATATGTAAAAACCAGATGAACACTCATGGGGGACTTCAGAAGCCCAAAGCGATAGTCATTATGTCTGAATTATAAATGTCTGAGAGCCGAAGTGGAGGGTGAGTGTTAGAAGTGAAGAGCCAACACGTAAGAAAAAAAATGCTGACAGTGCGAAACATGGAACAAGAATGAATCGCTATATAATAAAGACCATTACCTCCCTGAGTTGCTTAATTCCCCAAAGCTGATGTTATCCAGGACCAGAGTAATCAGCTTGCTGGTTGTAATGTGGAGAACTGGGAATGGGTCTATTTTATTGTAGTTTTTGGCATCCGAGATGACTTCGATCCATCAATAAGGTGCCAAGATAAGAACCAAACTATGCACTACACACCCAAATGCATGTATTAATTTCCACTGATGGCTGTTGGTAAGGAAATGCAAGCTGAGGAGGCAGTGATTTGAAGCCCAAAAGCAGCAGAAAGAAAGAGTTGGCTTAACCTTTCTGCCAATTGCTTTTTACCTCAGCTGTCCTACAAGCTTCTCCCCCATCCAAACTTTGAGACTTGTGTTTCTCCTCGCAAACACAAGGAATCTGAGACGTGATTTACCTTAGCCATTTGAAACAGAATTTTAAGTTCTTCACGTTGTTATAAACATAGCTTTCTCTGTAATGAGCCATTAGAATTTGGAAGCTGGAGTGCTTTGGGAAAGCTAAACACACAGTTTAATACTAGAGACTTGTAAAAAGGAGAGGTCTTAAGTACAGCAAATTGTTTTTAGGTTTCTGAGATGTTCCAGATGTCCCTTGGGTACAATCAAAGTTTACACTCTTTGGCAATGGCTAAATGAGTTTCAAATTACTTGTTGGTGTGAAGGGCAAGGCACGGCAAAGTGGTGGTTGTGTTCTGTGCTCTGTTGCAGGCACTACATTGGAACAGGGAACAAGCATCAAGAGGCATGTAGTCACATAGTCCACCAATGTCTCCTTTGCAATCCTTTCTTTATAAGAAATTGCTTTACATCTGTGGAGATAACAGTTTGGACAGGCTGCAGTGTGGCTACTAAGAAGGAGGAGGCTCTTGAGAGTCCCCTGGACTGCAAGGAGAACAAACCTATCAATCCTAAAGGAAATCAACACTGAGTGCTCACTAGAAGGACAGATCCTGAAGCTGAGGCTCCAATACTTTGGCCATCTCATGAGAAGAGAAGACTCCTTGGAAAAGACCTTGATGTTGGGAAAGTGTGAAGGCAAGAGGAGAAGGGGACGACAGAGGACAAGATGGTTGGACAGTGTCATCGAAGCGACCAACATGAATTTGATCCAACTCCAGGAGATAGTGGAAGACAGGAAGGGCCTGGCATGCTCTTGTCCATGGGGTCACGAAGAGTCGGACACAAGTTAATGACTAAACAAGAACAACAAATGGGACAATGGGCAAAGCTCACTCCAGAGGCTGTGTTCAGCTCCATTTTTCTAAGGCCTCTGGGGGTGCTCCAGTGCCCACAATGATCTGAAACCTGGCCGAATACTTTGGACCCTCCCCCCCAATGGAGAGTTGTGACACCAAGAATCTTGGGGACAATTTGCCATTTAAATGTACTTTTGCACCTCAAAGCCCATTTCAAGCCAGAAAAGACATTTTTATTATTACCAAATGGTTATTTTAACCATTATTACTGAAATTAGAAGATATAGACTATGATCCTACTCCCAATTTACCTGGGACTGGCACTCTGTTGAACAGAGTGAACTCAATGGTACTTCGACCTGAGTAGGGATTAATTTATTTATTTAAAATATTTTTACCCTGGCTTTCTCCCTCAAAGGGATCCGAGGTGGCTTACATCATTAAAAAACAGTATAGGCTTTTGCTGTTAAATGGAAACTAGTTATAGTTTAGATGGGAAAGATCATCATTTTGGTTAATAGTGTTGAAAAACAGTATACAGATGAATGAATGAAAATGCATTGCAGACGTCAGTTTTAGGTAACATGTGGTCTATGATATGAACTAAGGAGATTGATTATTCACTATGTCTTTTCTGAAAAGCTCTAAGCGGGGGGGGGGACGTTTTGTAATTCCAGATGTTGTCAGATAACAGCTGCGTTTATTCCTGACCATTGGTCATGTTGGCTAGGCTTCATTGGGAACCGGTGTCCCAAACATCAATATTTTGCCACAACTCAGATTTTTTCCCCTAGCACCCCTCCCCACTCTGAGCAGTTTACATAGAGCTAGTTAGGAATGGCTTTCTCGGTGGTGGCCCCTCGGCTGTGGAATGCCCTTCCAACAGAAATTCGGCTGGCACCCTCGCTGGGTGTTTTTAAAAGACAGTTAAAAACGTGGCTATTTAGGCAGGCCTTCCCTCCAGTCAGCTAAGTCTTTTTATTTCTTCTTTCCTTATCCTACCCCATCTTGGTAATCCTTTCTTAAATTTATTGTCCTAATTAATATAGCAGTTGTATTTTTTAATGATTATATATATATTATATTAATTTATTTTATGTTGTAAGCTGCCCCAAGTAGACATGGTCTAGAGGGGTGGGGGTATAAATAAATAAATAAATAAATAAATAAATAAATAAATAAATAAATAAATAAATAAATAAATAAATAAATAAATAAATAAATAAATAAATAAATAAATAAATATGGCACTTCTGGGTCTGACCAGTTGCAGTCAAGTGGTAGTTTGTGTGTCTTGATTGACAAGCATGCAGCGATTGACAGAGAGTTTGAATTTGCACATGGATGGAAGTTGGCTGAAAGAATAAGAAAGGGAGGGTTTTGAGGAAAGGGGAATGATGCAGCGTGTGTGTAGAGTTTAGAAATTAGCTCTATCACAGAAATTCTCAGCTGGCATGGCCAATTCTAGGAGCTGTAAACCAAATAAGTGACAGCTCCATGTGATGGATGTGAATGAGTGAAAAATGTGAAAATGGCGGGAAAGGCCTGAGGAGTTTGAAAGTACAATTAAGAAAACGTGGGTCACAGGTCTGAAAAGTGAGAGGGGTTTGTTGTTACTGTTGTTAAAGTAATATATGAGTGGAACACTAGGCTGTATTAACCCATCGTGTGGTCCCTAGGCTTTCAGGTATTTCGGGGGGTCTCCAGCACTTAATTGGAGCCCTAGGGTGACTCAGCAAAAAAATCTGATGGGTCCCTAAGTCTCCACCGTGCCCCTAGGCTTCAGCCTAGTCAGCCTTATGAATAATACAGCCTCGGTGAAGCAAAAAGTAAAGGACAGTCCATAATCATTTACATAATTTAGAATTTCCTTGTGTAGCTATGTTATAGAATTTTGAGTACCTAATGTAGCCTGTAACCAAGTATTTATGTCCGGGAGAGCGGTGAGGAGTCAGATTTAATGATACAACCTCCTGACATTATCAATCCTGAAATACGTTTTGTTCTTTTTGATAAACCATGTCTAACTGTTTGGTCAGTAGGCAAGTGAATGTGTAAGTACAACCTAAGAATCAGTGGTACTACAGTGTCTTTGCAGAGATCCTTGTAGCACCGTTAAAACCAAGTGGGAGAGAGTGTGTGGAGCGCTGTTGCAATCTGGTATGCAGCCCTAAAGGAAGAAGTAGGGGAATGGATGAAAGCTGGCAACCACTGAAAGGGAACAAAGAAATGCCGCACAGGATTGAGCTAAATCTTGATGTTCACCAGAAGACTACTACAGCCAAGGTCTCTCCTATGATCAGCATCACCTGATAATGCACCCTTGTCTAGAGACGGACTACTGTGTCAGGGCTGTCATTGCCATTGGCGAGCAGAGAGCAGGGGTTGGTGGCAGAGCCACTGCCCTCCCTGCTGTCACTTACCACCACTTGTTCACCACTGCTTGAGCTAGCTGTTGCTACCATCCAAGTTTTGCTACCTTGTTCCCCCGAAAATAAGCCCTAACCTGAAAATAAGCCCTAGTATGATTTTTCAGGATGCTCGTAATAGAAGCTCTACCCCCCCTCAAAATAAGCCCCAGTTAGGTGAAACACCGCCCTCCACCATGTGCAGCAACCAGAAGAAGATGACATGACTGTATTTGAATAAATATAGTTTGTTGTACACGAAAAAATAAATAAAACATCCCCAGAAAATAAGCCCTAATGCTTTTTTTGGAGCAAAAATTAATATAAGACCTTGTTTTATTTTTGGGGAAACAGGATACCTGCTGCTACTTGCCTCCATCTATAGCATAGCCACATCTTGGCCAACGACATGAATAATCCCTGGCATTGACCACCCTTGTTCCTTCTGTGGCACTTTCTGACAATCACTGCCTTAATTCCTTACGTGGACTTCTATCCATCGCAAGCACGTGCTCAGATCTTTGAAAACCTCTCATCCAATCCTGAAGAGACGTCACTGAAATTTCTTGGAAATCTTGCCTTTGGAGTCTTACGTGAATGTCAGAGTCAGCTTACAGGGAAGTCATGTGGTTGTCTAGTAACTCTGATAAAGTAGGCTAAATCCACCACAGTGGCTTCTTTGTTTGTGGGATCAACTTAAGGTAACAACCTTAGGGCTAATACTCATCTTACTTGAGGTTTAATGCTAATTGTGAGAAGAAGCACATGGAGCTCTCATGGAACTTGAGTCAGATGAATCGCCAAGTGGACCCTGAAAGGCCATCACAGAGATGAATAGATGAAGGGTTGAGATATTCAACATTTTTATTTTCTGTGGTTCTAAAGAGCTAAAATCAATAGGCTACAATTAAGAGAAAGGGGATTTTGTCTAATCTTTAGGAAGAAAATCCTAACCATATGTATGAGCTGTTTAGCAGGGGAAGAGACTCCCTTTAAATTTGGTGAACTCTCCTTAATCAGAGAATTCCAAGGCATAAATGAGTAGCATCTCTTGATATACAATTATGCACACTATCAGGAACACATTTTAATAAGAAATATTTTAACTATGGCAATAGTATTTTTTAGCAAACTAATTCCTATAATGGACATTCTTACCAGTCTACTTCTTAGGGGCATTTTCTTTAGTACACAAGAATAAGGACACACACAGTGGTCAATTTGGGGGAATTAGCAAACATAACTGGTTTAAATTCCAATAGGGAATTAATTAATTCCTGTGAAAGTGACAACCATATCCCCAGGAGACACAAAAGATAAAGAATGAAAAGAATTAAATACAATCCATCAATGTATGAGATTAGCTTTGAAGGCATGACTATAGTTTACAGTGAAAGTTGCAAGTCTTGTAAAAGACTGAAAATAAAAATTAGTCATATGTGGTTCAAGCTATCTGGAAAGGGCTGCATCTCCATTTCAGGGAGGCTCAAAGAGCTGGAGGTAAGCAAATCAAGACTGTAAAGCTTCTGGAAGAGATCAGTAGGAGATAGAAAAGAAGTGGAGAAGGAAAAAAGAAGAATTTTTCAGTGGTTTATATCAGAATACAGGGACTGCTTTCTGAACAAAGGCACAGTATTAAAAAGGGGTCTGTCTGGATAGTCTAGTTGTTGAGATTTATAGGTGAAAACAATGTAAAAATAAAAAGTAAAAAAAAACCCACAAAATGTGGCAGCACCTTAAAGACTAACTTTGTGGACAAGTCCACTTTGTCAGTGGATGAAGTGTATGATGAAGTGCAGTTGTCTATGAAAGCCCACATTAAAACAATATGAGCTTTTGTGGACAAGTCCACTTCATCAGACACTTCATCAATGGACCACTTGGGCACAGACTGAGGTTGGGCTACAGAGCATTTTCCACTGTGTTGTGTGATTGCCAGGACATAGATTACACTGGACTACTCCACAAGCAGTCCAAATTGCAATCTATTTCCCTGTGTGATCACACTCTAAGTTGAAAAAAAGAAAGGTCAGATATATAGGCAAGGAAGTGATCTCCTAAAAACAGGCTGAAAGACGCCTTTTCTAGGATGTTGTTGCTTCAGAGGCAGCTTTTAGCCTGAGTCGGGGAGAATGTCTCAACCTAAAATTTGAGGGTGAGATTCTGTCCCCCATTCCTCCCAGGTTGGACTACCTACTTGTCATCAAGACGCATTTGGTTGGAAGAAGGAAATGTTCTCTCACCACAGAAGCACAGTGAGAAGCTTGGGAGAAACCCAGGTGGTTTTGCCTCGGTTGAAGCTGGTCTTGGAAAGCTAAAATGGTTATGTTTTGGAACATTGAGCTAACAAGACACCCCTTAGTGAGTGGGAACTGGATCGTTTTGGAAAGTGATGGCAGCAAGGCTGGCTGTTTAGCAATGTACTGAGTTCTGTGGCACAAAGATGTCAGCAAGCAAAATGATTTCAGTGGTTTCAAAACAATTTCAGTAAACTGGACAGGAGAGAAGGAACACTTGATCCTAGATGTAAATGGAAGAACACCACAGTTCAGAAGCAGAAGAATACAGTATTACGACACTGGGCAGTTGAAATCTAGGTTCTTATTTGTCCTCTTGAAGGTGAAGTCATGCTAGCTCTAGGAGCAGAGACATGCTGAGATGAAGGAAACACAGCACACACACACACACACACACACACACACACACACACACACACACACACACACACACACACACACACACACACACACACACACACACACACACACACACACACAGTTTCTTGTGACCAAACAAGATAAATGGAAAGGGGAGGAAAAACATCTACTTGGGACAACTACTCATCTGGATGGCACAATTGGCTGTTGATTGTCACAGTACTGGAGATGGCATAAATCCAGTAGCACAGACATTTCCTGGATGACCAAATATTTGTGGAGCAGGGGAAGAGTTATATGTCTGAAGAATCTACCCGTTGGAGGTATGCCCCTTTTTGTTTTCACACCTAAGGCCTGATTGCAGAGCTTCAATTATGAAGTTCTCATTCTTTGTGGTGGCTATTCAAAAATCATACTGCTGTAAATATAGCCTGTGTATGTGGCCAGCTCCTATTTCACTGATCCTCAGGAGAGAATTGTACAGTGGGGTCTTGACTTAAGAACGGCTTGAGTTAAGAACATTTTGACTTAAGAAGCGCTCTCATAGGAAAATATTGACTTAAGTACTTAGATTTGAGTTAAGAACTGAAAAAAAACCACGTGGGAGGCAGGGAAAGTGCAAAAAGTGAACTTTCAGTTAACTGTTGGCCAGTGAAAAGGGTGCCTGTCTGCTTCCTCACTCCTCCCAGCGTTTAGAGAGTGGATTGGGAGACAGTCTTCAGGCTGCCTGGTACTGCACTGCCTGGACTGTATTTTCCCTGCCTTCCCTGAACCTTTCTTGACATAAGAAAAAAAGAAACAAAATATCCCCCTCTAGTGGTCGAAGGGGGAATAGCAGCTTCCCATTAGTTTCTATGGACGGAAAAGAGCAGATACGGATTAAATGGTTTTCAATGCATTCCTATGGGAAATGCAGATTTGACTTGAGAACTTTTTGACTTGAGAACCGCCTTCCAATACGGATTAAGTTCTCAAGTCACGACCCCACTGTATTATTGGATTTCATTATTCAAGGCTTTGCTTTGGTATCTATTAAGCAACACCGCTATCAATCTTCTCTGCTAAACACAGGGTTGGGAAAAGTTAAAGTTCTTAGAATCTCCCGCCCAGCAAGGCTAGGAACTTTTCCAGTCACTGTCCAAACTACATGGGTCAATGCATAAGTGTTTAAAACAGAGATGGACAAAGTGTGGCTGTAGACCATATGTGGCCCTTAGGTCCCTACTGGGCCCCAGTTCTTCAAACCTAGCCGTCCACCCCCTAAACTGGGCTGTAACAGCACTCAGTCATTCTCCAGAAATCTCTACAGGTATGTTGTTGTTGCTGTTTATTCACTAAGTTGTGTCCGACTCTTCGTAACCCGATGGACCAGAGCACGCCAGGCCCTCCTGTCTTCCACTGCCTCCCGGAGTTTGGTCAAATTCATGTTGGTTGCTTTGATAACACTGTCCAACCATCTCATCCTCTGTCGTCCCCTTCTCCTCTTGCCTTCACACTTTCCTAATATCAAGGTCTACAGGTATAGAGATCTATAATCATAAACGTGGTGAAAATGATGTCTAGTGGGAGAATGGTGCAATCAGACAGTTTCTGAGGCTATCCACAGGTGCAATGAATTTGAAGATGTATTTAAATCACAGCAGAAAAACAGGGAATAAGAGTCATGAAATGAAGACATGATATAAAAGAAATCAAAGGAAAATCAATGGATTTCTAATGCAATACAATGCAATGATGAAATGAAAAGTGCAGAGCAGAACAACCTGAATTAAAATATTAGATGAAATTACAGTTACGCAAAATCAGCCACTGTTAGTCCTTTATCAAACACTTTATTTGCCCCCAACCTACCGCCAGCCCTCTAGTTGAAGCTCAGTATGTTCAACAGTCTTTGGCCTAAGGATTGAGAAAGAAAGATATATAGCAACTGAAGCTTCAGGGGAATGTGCAGGAGAATTGATCCACGAGAAAACCAGAAGTAAAAATGTAAAATAAAGTAGCAAAATCATCCTCCCACCCCCCTCTCTGTCTCTCTTGCTCTCCCTCCCTCTATGTAGGGGTATGTGTGTGTATTGTGTAATCTCCTAGAAGGAGCAATTTAACCCATTGTAAAAACTGAAGCCTTTTTCAGAGTCGAGACAAACTAAGGCCTAAGGCCAGAGCAGGCAAAATCTGCAGAAGTAAAAATTACATGAGAAAAAGTGAATTGAGAAGCATCTGCATGTGAGCGTAAGTGTGCAGGAATGTGACTCTGAGTTTGAGTCTCCTTGTCCCAAGAAACAATTCCTTTTTGCTTCACTGATGCCCCTTATTTTCCTGCATTCTGGTTGGCTTCCTTACCTTCACAAGCTGGGGGAGGAAGTGAATTGCACCACCTTTCTTTATTCCCAGAAAGTTAAAAAAAAACAAATTCCTTTGTCCTGTGGCACATGATGTGACTGTAGCATCTTATCAGGGCACACTCTGGACCTGGAGCCACTGAAATTACCCAACTTTGTAGCCTGTCCATACTGCTCCATTCTCTTCTAGCTCAGCCAGGGCCTTGTTGCCACAGCAATCTTGTAGCCGTCTTTTCTTGCTCATTCCATCATGGAAGAGTCCAGGCTAAAATGAGCAAGAAAAGGATCAGAATGAATCCTCAGCCCTTTTTGCCAACAGGAAACAGTCAACTGCACTGTTTATGATGAAAACAAAGAGATCCTCAATGCCATTGCATAGGCAGGACATTCCACCAGTCAGTGGTCTATTCAATAGACCAGTGGTCCCCAACCTTGGGCCTCCAGATGTTCTTGGACTTCAGCTCCCAGAAATCCTGGCCAGCAGACGTGGTGGTGAAGGTTTCTGGGAGTTGTAGTCCAAGAACATCTGGAGGCCCAAGGTTGGGGACCACTGCCATAGACCATATATCTGTAGGCCAGTCCACATGTTCACAGGTTTTCTGTCTAGTGTACCCTTATAGCTAAAAGCTGGGTCTGATTAACACTTGGAAGCATCTCCAAAGGACACTTAAATTAACCTTTTGCTGATATAAGAAATCCACAGCAAAAGCATCCCTAACAGATGGCAATCCAAATGCCCTGGATCCTTTAGTTGTGAGTCTAACCCTGAGAGGGCTAGCTCCTCTCCAGTTTGGTGTGGAACAGGGGCAGCACGAATTGAATGGGGAGCTAAAAACAATATGTGCAAAGTAGATGATGTCCGTGGTTCCTGGAAGGTGCTAACTTTTGTGTTAAAAGCACCAGAATCCACACAAGGACAAAATGTATGCCTCTAAAACCAGAGAAAGAGAATAAAGGAGTGCAATTGGAGGCATGCATTCAATCCTATGGACATTTGTAACCCCTGTGAAATATTGGTTCAGTCCAAAGGGGTGGGACTAAGAAAGAGCAGGGCTGTGAGTAATGGATTTGAATCAGAAAGAGTAGGAGAACTGAGGAAGCTGGAGCTGCTGTTGCCACTTAAACTGTTGAGGCTCTTGCCAATTTGGTCTAAGGTACAATTTCTATATGTTTGTGTTGGAGGAATGGATCCACATAGTGAATTCATGCATTGCATACAATTGAACTGATATTTTATTTTATGGTTTTGAAGATGCCACACGAAGAACTGATTCTTCTATGTATTGGACACCCAACCAGTTGAAGAAGATGTCTTGAATTTTCATCTGAATTTGAATTTAAAGGAACGCTTGAACTTTGCAATTCTACAAGCAGTTTTTGTATTGGTGCTGCCACCTAGGACTAGCATTTTGTTGTTCTAATTGCTCATGTTTAGAGATGGGGGTATTCACATTTGTATATGAATAGGAATACCCCCACACAAGTGGACATAATGAGGGTCAAGACCCATGGGGCCTGACCGTGACCTCTGCGACCCATCCAATGACTCTGGAGATCGCAAATGGCTCATCACTCTTGGGAGGAAGTGGGAGGACAAGCTTCTCTGCTAGGTCGAACCGTGGCTCACTGAACATGATCTCCAGAGCCATTGGAAGGATCACAGAGGTTGCGGCAGTGGCAGAATTGTGAGTGGATGATCTGGCCCCATGGGATATACAAGTAGACATAACAAGGGTGAATAATCCGACCCTTGTTATATACAAATATGAATACCCCCATCTCTTCTCATGGTGTCTGTCATATAACTGTGAATAAGAAACGATTCATTTTGTGAAATTGTGTTTTCAAGGTTCATATATAAGCAAATGGTCCCACAGAACTTAAAAGTGTTATACAGTATATTCCATACCATTTCTTAATTCCTTTGCAATTTTTTAAAATAATGTATGTAAATTCACATTTTTGTTATTCAATTTCCCTTGGTATATGCCACTTCCCTTAATATCTATATTTTTCCACACAGTTTTTGAGCTGTAAATTGCACCCAAAAATGTGCATTCTAAAATGCTCAGTCAGAAGAATGGTAGTCTTCCATTTTGCATATAAGCCAAAGAAGTGAAAATTATGTTGGTTCACTTAACACCTCTGCATAGGGATGGGGGAGAATTTGGTCTGACCTGCATTCTTAGATGAACTGACCTAATTTACACTTCCCAGACAGATATGTAGATTAGTCAGGGAAATGTGAAGTAGGTCGGTTCATTTAAAAATGCAGGTCAAATGAAATTCTTTGTCATCCCTACTGGGAATTATAAATTGCACCCAGCTATTTTTAATTGCTGGAGATGGGATGAGAGAGATGATGCATAGAAAAAAAATGACTAATCTAGAATGTGATGACAGACTGCAAGTTATTAAAACATAAGTAATTCAGAGTGGAGGGCAGTCTAAAGTAGCAAGAAGCAAAACCATTGTGATTTTTTTTAAAAAAAAAACCAATCTGCCACACTCTAAAAGTCTTGTGGTTGCCTAAAGATAAGACGTTCTATTTGGTTTAGACTCTTATGAACTTTTAAAAGGAACTCACTGGTTTACTGGCTGCTTCCTGGCAGCCAAATTGTCACAATCCCTCCATTTGCACAGCACAATTGCTACACTGCACATTATTAAACATGTTGCATTGTCCTTACCAGAAAAATAACAGAGGGAAATACTCTCCAATATGAACTAATTCTGATATTTTATCTTGAGTACTTCCTTGCATTTATAAGAGGACATAGTACTTAAAAGCTGGTATGTATCTAAATGCCTCTTAAAAGGCCTTAAAATCTTTTAAAAGTTACTTTTGAAAGTAACTCGTGTTAGTTGTTGCACTTAGGTAACTTAGGTGTTAATTCATTACAGCTAAAAAGTATATTTGCAACTACTATTTATATCACAATATCTGAAATGAACCAGTTAATAGTAACTATGCATTCATGCACATGTTCAGATTTTGCTAAAATCTCATTAACCCCATCAAGAATAAAGCAGGCATATGACAAACAACATTTTTTTAAAAAAACAAGGATCCTTCTAGAAAGAGTCAGAGACAGTAGAGATTTAACAACGAGGTCTTCATTTTTTACTTTGAAAAAATTGTTTCTATCATACTTTTCTCCAAAGAGTTTAAGGCACCGTAGTTTGCCTGTCCTTTCCCCTGTTCTGTGGTCACAACATGAAAAAGTGTGATTATGCTGTTATGCAATCCAGTGTATCAGCTCTGGTGGGAATAGTCACTCCACCAGCGTTCAGCTGAATTTAGACCTAGGATCCCCTCAACCAGAACTGGCCGTAATGATTGGAAAGATGCTGGGCATCACAACATCTGCCAGCTCTGGAAAAATATCCAGGGAATTTTGAGAAAATGTGGTTACTGTAAGAATAATGACATGGATTTTAAACATATGCAGCCTGCTTGTAGCTTGGCATGGTCCTATTGGCAGAATACATTAGAGTCCAAGAGAAATGATTGGATATGAAAATACTGAACAATTCACTATACTAATTGCTGTTTTGTTGCTGCAGGAAATCTGAAACAAGGAGCTTGTCCTGTGTGTCAACCTGTCAAGGCAATCTGTTATTTCTTAGTCATGGCAACAAAGTTCATTGCTTCCAAGGAAGGAGCTAATCAACCCAAGACTGTACTGAAGCAATTTTAAAAATAGCGAACCTAAGTGATACATTGTGAGATTCATCAGTGCCTGCAGCAGACAGAAGCAGCCTACGCAGAAGGCTGCTGGAACACTGCTCAGTATACCAATGTTTTAATATGTACTTTTGGCAGTGCTGTGGAGTACAGCAGTTAAGCACAACATCCAGGGACAGAACACAGGGAAGTTTTCTTTTTTCTTTGGACTTGGAGTTCAGGTTCAGTAAAGGAACGTCCCATGGTCTTGCCAAAAGCTGTATGTGTTGCCTGCTTCGAGGTTCAGAAATAGCCTCCGTTCTTATGTACCTGTATTTTAAGGCATAGCAGATGAGTTTAAGATAATTGCCTAACTCCATAACTTAAAACTGGTTTCCTTTCATTTGAAGGTATCAAAATTTAGTCGATTCTAATGTAACATCCTTGGAAAAGATGTTTGTTTCAGTTTGATTTGGCAAGAATTTCCCAAAACTCAGAAAATTCATCTCTGGGATGGAAAGAACTTGAGACTTAAACAATAAATAAATAAATAAATAAATAAATAAATAAATAAATAAATAAATAAATAAATAAATAAATAAATAAATAAATAAATAAATAAATAAATAAATAAATAAATAAATAAATAAATAAATAAATAACAGGGCTTGGGAAAAATCGAAACAGTCTGAGTCTATATTTAGGCTCTAGTTGGATAGCTCAGTGAGTTGGGTCTCTGGCTGAGGAGTCAGAGGTCAGAAGTTCTCCACTGTGTGTCCCAGAAGACCCAGCCTATGTGGCCTTGGGCAAGCTGCACAGTCTCAGGATGTGCCCAGCAGAATGGAATGGTGAACCACTTCTGATTACTCTCTACCTAGAAAATCCTGAGAAACGTCACCATAACTCAGCATTGACTTGACAGCACATGACTATTATGATTTTATGCAGGTTGCATTTACCATGGGTAGATGTGAGCACTTAAGTCCCTCCCTTCCACTTATGATTTTGTCACCCCTGTATACGTAGAGAGTAATGAACATTAATAGGGACTGGCTCCACCATTTGTCAGGATCCTAGTTTTCTAGGGTCCTAAGTCACATGGACAGCCTTCATGGATCTGGAAACTCTCAGCAAACTTGCCACACTCCAGTGAATGAGGGGACTATGAAACTGGAAATGGAGATGATGGGGCCAGAGCACTCCTCTCGGTCTGGGGCCAAGTATACTCCAGATGGAGTAATGACCAGAATAGGCTATAGAGCTCTGAACACTGAGCTCTCAACAAACCTGGCTTTGAACTCCTGTATTCAGTCATGTTTGTGCTAGGACTACCATTTCATTTTTTTGAAGTTTCCAAGACAGACTCTTCATTTTTTAATGGCTGTACAAGAAGTTTGCACAGCGTTGTTGTCGTCAGGGTGGGAATAGCTGGTGCCCCTAATGAAAAGAAAAACAGTTCTGGGTTCTGCTCAGCGGTAGATCCTATGCTTTCTATACAGAAAATCCAAGTTTCCTTTGGAAAGCAGTATGGAGCAGTGGCTAAAGTGTTAGCCCGGGACCTGGAAGAACTGGTGAGTCATGAAACCTTACTAGGGAACTTTCAGCCAAACACAAGGAGGCAGTGATGGGCTGGAGGAGGAGTGCAGGACATGGTGGAAGAGATGGAAAAGCCTGCTGCTGAAACAATTTCACCCCCTCCCTGCCTTAGCTATGTAATGGCGATGCCATCTTAGGGAAGATGGTTGTTGTTGTTGGTGAAGCCATGGCTTGAAGGGGGACAAAAAGGGCAATAGCTCCCTTCCTGAGAGAAAAGTCACCCTCCCTCAGTAAAACTGAATGTAATCCACCCTCGTTACCTGCACTTCCTGGAGTCCATCAAAGGCTGTTGGAGTGGATTTAACAAACATTCAGCTGGGAATTTTTAAGCTGTTTGTTCAGATGCAAGTGCAACCATCACATTAAATAGTAGGTTAGAATTATTTTCTGAACAATCTGTTTTCTTTGCCCTATTAAAAATGCTTTTTTTCTGCAAATGTGTCCGGGGGGGGGAACAGGTCACAGGTTACTTGGCTATTATAAAAGGGGGTCGTGACTTGAAAAAATTTGGGAAACACTGTAGTAGAGAGATGCATGAGAAGACATTTCAATGGAGAGGAAACCAGGTGCAGCTTCTGGAAGGTGGTGCTTTAGTTGACGCTGCTGCCTCAACTCCTTTCAAATAAATGTGGGCTTTGTATGATAATTTGAAGCAACAAATTGACAGGGCTCTTTTCTCCCATGGGAACCGAGGGCAAGCTGTTAAAAGGGGGGAAAATAGATTTTACTGCTGAGATAAGAAATTTGGGAGCGACAAGTGTGAGGCAAACAAGGCTGTCGTCTTCAACACTCCAGTCAGAAAGTGCCAGCATGTCTGCTGTTAAAATTAAAATTAATGTGCTTAATAGCAAGCTGTAAATAAGGCTGCCTCTGCTGGTTTCTTTTTAACTCTTTCATCATCACAGAATGGAAAGCTACCAGACAGGTCCTCTGATAGCAGAAGCGCAGATAACCTCTTATGCCATTATTTGAAGAAGACAGATGCAGAAGGGGAGTTAGAACATACGACAGAGACCAGGAATGGTAGGGATTATTTTTTTTTAAAAAGTCTACATTATTTGTTCCCACTTATCTCAGTTCTCTGAGCCTGACAAGTCACTTCAATGATGCATTTTAAAGTCCTCTGAAATTACTTGTCTTCAGGTAAGATCAAGACAAATGAGCATATTTTTTTCCTCCCCATTAAATTTTGAATAATTTGTGCAAACTCTCTCTGTGTAAAACTAGTGTCCTAGCACAGTGTGCATGCGTGTGTGTATGTGAGAGTAGAAGGGAGCCTCCAAATGTCTAATCCTTTAAAATCCCTGCTAAAAGCACCACTATCCTCATTTTGTGTGTCTTGTCTGCCTTGAAGCTTTTTTTGCATTAAATCATGATTTTGTGCAATTTTAATTTGCACAAATGGAGCCTTCTCTTTCTTCTCTTTTGTTATGCTTTGAAACAGCTTCATTCACTAGTGAGGTAAGGAGTGCCATTTTTCAGTTCCTCTTTTTCGCCAAAGAGGAGAGACTGAGAGAAACTTTTACATCCCTAGGGGTCAGAGTACAGTGGTACCTTGACTTACGAATGTCTCTACTTATGAACATTCTGAGTTATGAATGGCTCCGTTTGCAAAATTTTGCTTCGACTTGCAAACGGAGCTTTACGAATGAAAAAAGAAAAAAACCTTTCCTGCCCTTTTTTTTGACCTAAGTTCATCTTAGGTCAAAAGAAGAAAAAATTTAAAAAATTCTCCCCCTACTGGTAGAGTATGGATTAATTGACTTTGCATTAGTTCCTATGAGAACTAATGCCTCCACTTGCGAACAGCGCCTCGACATAAGAATGAAAAACAGCCAGAAAGGATTAAATGGTTTTCAATGCATTCCTATGGGAAATTTTGCCTCCACTTATGAACTTTTGACATACGAATGCCGTTCCAATACAGATTAAGTTCGTAAGTCGAGGTCCCACTGTAGTTTTCCAGATTGTTGGACTACAATTCCCAGCATTCCTCAGCATTAGCTATGCTGGCTAGGTCTGACAGGAGTTTCAGTCCAACCATATCTTGAGGGCCGCACTTGGTCTGCTGGTCCTTCGGCAGTTTGTGGGAGCAGAGCTGGGTGATGGTTTTATTCTAGTTCATTTTCAGAAGTGTTTAGCTGAATTCACACATTGCTCCTTATTCAGGATGGGAAGAACATGAAATGTAAATAAGCTGAAAGTGGGAGAGATAGAAGCTGTGAGATTAATCTATCCAGGGTCATGGTTTCTGAATGGGAAGATCTTAATTTCATGTTCTCCAGCACTGAAGATTCCTAGCTCCAAAAATATTTTTTCTAAGCCACAATGCTTAGTTTCTTAGAGCCCTGAGGAATTTTAAATTCACAGTAAAATCCTGTGCATGTTTACTCATAAATAAACCCCCTTGAGTTGAACAGGATTTACCCCTGCCTTTATTGGCCAGAAAAGTATATACCTACATACTTCTTCTAAAGCCAGTTCTAACTAGTTGGAAGAGCACATAAACATGAGCTGAAACATTTTGGGCTTCACCCGTTGCCTGGGAAATATGGGTAAATTTTTAAATAGGACACCCCGTGTCCAGGAAGTATTTTTTCTTGTTATTTGGAAACTGTTTTCTACTTCTTTTCGTATGGTTTTCTGCTTATGTTCCTATTGTTTTCTGCTTCTTAATTATTTTTTTAAGCTTTACTTTTTCAAGCCATGCCTTCAGAAAGGGGTTCAGTTAGGCCCTGCGGTGGGATATAAGTTTTAATTTTTTTAAAAAATAAAATAAAATGAACATGAGAATATAAATATAGCCTAGCTGGCCTGTGGGATCCAGTTCAGCATTTTTCCATCTTGGCCAGCTAGATTCTTCTAGGTACTAACCAAGCTAGGCCTAAAGATGATCAGCACAGCCTCTTCTTTGCACTTGGAAGCAAGGAGCAAATGGAACATGCAAAAGATGTCATCACGTGGAACAAACAAAAATTACAAAAAATCCTCTTATACATGGTGTTCCATTTTAGGTTGGCTCTGGTCAACCCAACTACACTTAATTCCTAGGTAATAATAATAATGTGTTGTCAAGTTAATTCTGACATATGGACACCTCTCTCAAGGTTTTCTGGGTAGAAAGTACTCAGAAGTGTTTTACTATTCCCTTCTTCTGGGGGGGGGTGCTCTAGGACGGTGCAGCTTGACCAAGGTCACACAGGGTGGTCCTTCTGGAATGCACAGTGGGGAACTGAACCCCAACAATACCTAACTGAGCAATCCAGCCATCTTTCCTTCCTGGGGACTCTGTTGTGGGTTGTTGTGGGTTTTTCGGGTTCTTTGGCCGTATACTGAAGGTTGTTCTTCCTAACGTTTCGCCAGTCTCTGTGGCTGGCATCTTCAGAGGGCAGCACAGAGGACAGAGTGCTGTCCTCTGAAGATGCCGGCCACAGAGACTGATGAAACGTTAGGAAGAACAACCTTCAGAACACGCCAAAGAGCCCGAAAAACCCACAACAACCATTAGGTCCCAGCCATGAAAGCCTTCGCAAATGCATTCAAGATTTTGTCACCCCTGAGTGTTTGTGATCCTCCTGAGAATTCAAGCCAGTGGTTGTCCCCTTGCTTTCCCCCCAGAACATAGAAAATATAGCTTTTAAAGATCACAATTTCCAGACTCCCTTTGCCAACCTAGAAACAAATTTGGCACTGATCAAATTTTTGGATGACACCTGTAGTTAGGAAACTGGCATTAGGAAAGCGATGTATAAACTTAGTTATACGAAACCAATCCAAACAAAAAACAAAACACAAGAACATAGTAGTACTTTAAAGACTAACTTTTGTAAGCTGTTGTCGGTTAATCCACTTCATCAGCCATATTAGAGTGGATTAGTCCATGAAAGCCCACATTGAAATATACAAGTTAGTCTTTAAGGTGCTACCACATTCTTGTGTTTTTGTTTTGTTTTGTTTTAGTTACACTTTTGACTGGCAGAGCTACTGCTTTGAAAACTACACATGTGTAAACTGTTCACAGTCATCATGCAGCACATTACCTTGGTTATGAAGGAACTATATTCTTGCGTTTTGTAGCTCTTGTAGTTCATTTATTTAAGTCAGTTCTAGAATCCTGTAAAAATAGTTTAACAGCATGTCTTTTCATTCAAAGGGATGTGGTGGTGCTGTGGGCTAAGCCACCGAAGCCTGTGCTGCAGGGTCAGAAGACCAGCAGTCGTAAGATCGAATCCACGCAACGGAGTGAGCACCCGTCGCTTGTCCCAGCTCCCGCCAACCTAGCGGTTCTAAAGCATGCAAATACAAGTAGATAAATAGGTACCACCTCGGTGGGAAGGTAACAGTGTTCTGTGTCTAAGTCGCACTGGCCATGTGACCACGGAAGATTGCCTTCAGACAAACGCTGGCTCTATGGCTTGGAAACGGGGATAAGCACCGCCCCTAGAGTCGAACACGACTGGACAAAAATTGTCAAGGGGAACCTTTACCTTACCTTTTCATTCATGGCTGAATGTGCACAGCCACCTGAGAAACTGTGGTCTTTGAAAGCTCTTCACCATAGTATCAGAAACCCCGTCAGAAATTTCCTTTATCTTCTCCATCCATTAATCATCATAAATAAAATTATTATTTCATCATCTGCATCTTCATTTCTTTTCTACTACTTAGAGATCCAATTGATGGAGGCTCAGATTACGTCAGACCTTATATGAAGACAATGATAAATTAGGAAGTGCAGCTAATATCCAGGAATGGAGACTTGAGTCATTGGACTCGCTATCAAATTCGACTGAAGTCACACCAATGACTCAACTAAGAATCTTCCCCCCCCCAATGATTTGGACTTGGCTCATGACTTGGGTTATTTTTAAGAAGAAAGGTGAGATAAAAAAGACTTTTGGGACTCAGACCCAAAGACTTGCCAGCATCCCTGCTAATATTTTAGAGAATCAGGACCAACAAATTAGGGAAAATGGGCCAAAGCAAAGAATATGAGTTTCAACAGTGACAAATGTAAAGTTCCACATTGAGGCAGGAACAAATAAATACACAAAAATAGGACGGATGACACCTGGTGTGTGAAAAAGATCTACATAGTCTCAGTAGATGACAAGGTAAACATGAGACAATGGGGTGAAGTAATGTACTTGTAAGTTGCATCAGGGGAAGTATAGTATTCAGACCAACTGAAGTAACAGCATTTCTCTGCTTTGTCAGATCTGTCCTAGAGTACCGTGTCCATTTCTGGGCACCACAGATTTACAAGGATATCAATAAGTTAGAATGTTTCCAGACGTGGGTAGCAAAGATTATGGAAACCAAGACCAGATCTATGTGACCCTTTTAGTCCTCCCTAAATCCACAGTCCAGATTCAGGCTGGATCTGGCCAGATCTACACACCAGACAGCAGAAACACCTGTGGATTCAGGAAGGATTTAAAGAGAAAGGGTGATCTGACCCAAACCTTATGATTGATGGTTGAGGGAACTAAATATATTTAGCCTTGAGAAGAGAAGACTAAGGGAATATGATAGCCATTTAAAAATATTTAATAGGCAATTACTATTGTAAACAGAGCAAGCTTGGTTTTTATGACTTTGGGAGTAGGACCTGATCCAGAAGATTCAAATGAGGAAGGGCATTTTATGTAAAAGTAAAAGTAGTCATAGAAATGACTATCCCAGACAGTGATGGGTTCCCTTCTCTTGAGAGGCTTTTAAAAGAGACTGGATGGCCACTTATCAGGGATGCTTGAAAATAGATTTCCTGCAGTGGCAGGGGATTGGACTACATGACTCCTGAAATCTGCTACCAACTCTACAATTTTGTGTTTGTACGATTGATGTGCAATATAGTGCTGTTCAAAGTGAAACCGTTCTTCCTGTGACTGGTCACACTGATGTATGATCAAGTGATGCTTCTGAAATGTAACAGATGTTCACCCCTAACTTTGCAACAGAAGTGTGAAAAGAGTTTCACACATCAGATGGGCTTCTATCATCACAAAATGGACTCTCCCTCCCCAAAGTGGGGTGTAATGTCAAACATCACATCCCACTCTCCTTAGCTAAGAAACAGAAAGGCTCCAAAGAAAGCATGTGTTTGTACAGCTACTAGAGTTTTAATGGGAAATGCTGGAGATTTTTTTGCAGAACTGGAAAAGAAAAAGCTAGCACATCATTGGAAACAGAACTCGCTTCAAAAGGTAAAGACATCAGTTTATCCTAGCATGAATTTGTCTCATTCTGCATGTTGCAGATCAGCTAGTTTTTGTTTCTTGATTGGCTATTGAATGGTAAGCATAGGTTTCATTTGCAAGTCTGCTTGCTCAGATGCAGACCTTTGAATGAATTGTGTGTCTGGTGTCTAAACCTTGGAATAGCTGGAAATACCCCCTCATAGCATTCCCCTCATTGCAATTTGACCCTTGGACTTCTGAAGGCAAAGCAGATTCTCCACCACTGAGCCACAGTTCCTCTTCATTCATCCAACACCAGAAATGTTAATAAAGGCTGTAGCAGGGCTGCTCCATTTTGACCCAAAGCCAGTAAGGAGCCAACTTTCTCAAGGGACAGAGAGATTTTTCTCAGCTCAAACATGCCCTGCCTTTAAAAATGGAAGACCTTGAGGCAAAGTATCTATGTCTGCTAGAACATCTTGATCTAAAACACATGCTTGGTCTTGCAGGCGAGTTTTACTGAAGACAGGAGAGCTCACGTCTAAGTAAGGAGTCAGAGTAGCAATTTTCCAGCTGGAAAACTGTGGACAGTAAGCCTCTATATAGAATAAACACTCCATGTTTAAATCAAGGAGAATCTCGTGGTTGAGAGAGAAACATAGGGCTGGTTTCTCTGATGCATGTCCATGTTAGTCAAATGGACGGCGGGTAATTGTTATATCTGGCTGTGAGTGTCTCCTGCAATTTTTCTGTGAGTGTTGGTGAGAACTCTTAGTACCTCCATTCATACATAAGAAGTTGGTGTTTCCTAAAGCACTTCCATGGGTCAGTGAAAACCCTGGGTGACCACTGTAAAGAAGGATCTTGGAAACCTAAATGTCACTGGCCTTGAGTAATGCCAACCACAAGGTAAACTGTGGTCAAGCTGAACTTGTCAGAGTATAGCTAACTAAACAGTAACAACTGTAGTGCAGTGAAAAAAGCATACTGGAAGTGGAGTCCGGCCCAAAGGGGCCCTGTTGATTTCTCCCTTACTGTACGCAGGAGGTCTCAGGTGTGTTACCTCTGACATTTCCAATTCATATGATGTCAAGTAGCAGGACTGGGAATAGTTTCTGCTCGACATCCTGGAGAGCTGTGGCCATTCAAGGTCAGAAGGGGATAACTAAGCAAACAAGTTAAGGAGGGGAAGGGTGAACCACGTTCAAACAGGTTCAACAGTGTATCTGTTGTTTGTGGAAGTTTGCAACTTTTGATGTCACCGAGGCTTTTATCGATGCTTACAGGTCATGCCATATGTTTGAAACAAAATGCTGAACTCTATAGCTTTTGCAGGAAGTAACGTCTGCCAGCTCCGAATATTTTGTCCAAGTCGGAGCTTGGAAAAAGTTATTTTTCAAATCATTTTTTGGGTGAAAACTCCAAGAATCATCTAGTTCCTGGGACTTATTGTTTGTTATTCAAAATAAGAGTTCTAAGCTCTGGCCCACATATGGCAGGAGTGTATATTATGGCACATAATAGCTGTCTAGCAAGGACAGAGAACATGTGGCCAGCCAGATGTTACTGGACTTACCACCCCAGACAGCAGGGATTGGTGAGATCTGTAGTCCATCAACATGTGGAAAACTACACGCTTCCCACCATTGTTCTTCAAGATCTCAAGCAGATATTTTTCTAATTTTTCTTTGACTTTTAAATACAGATTCCAGAGGCTAACTTTGGTCATTCTGCTTGCAAAAAACATGTGGTCTCATTGAATTGTGTCCCCTGCTAACTATATCCCTATGTTGTTGTTGTTTGTTCTTTAGTCGTTAAGTCGTGTCCAACTCTTCGTGACCCCATGGACCAGAGCACGCCAGGCCCTCCTGTCTTCCACTGCCTCCCGGAGTTTGGTGAAATTCATGTTGGTCGCTTCAGTGACACTGTCCAACCATCTCGTCCTCTGTCATCCCCTTCTCCTCTTGCCTTTATACTTTCCCAACATCAGGGTCTTTTCCAGGGAGTCTTTTCCATGGAGTTTCCCCCCCTTTTCCAGAGGTTTCACATTCTGTAAAATTCTGCATTTGAAGGCAGGAGGGCAGCTATTTTGAGTGATTTTTGCCCTCCTGATGCCTGGACACCTCCAGAAGTGCACCCCTGCCATCTATGGTGTTGTTTATGTTGTAGAAGTGATTACTCATTGTTCTTTGGGGCCCACCTTCAGCTTCTGTGTTCATGCAAAAAAATGGGGTGTGTGAGAGATGTTGTTGGGAGCGGGGTTCCAGAATCTTTAAATAATCTGTGTTTCTTCTTGTTGGTAGTACAAAAGCCAGCCAGTTCCTTGAATGCTCCTGAAGCCAGCTGTGAGGCTAGCCACCTTATATTCTCTATTTTGCATCCCAACTCAAACTCTGAGCCCTCCCCCCCCCCCCCCAATCACATTCCTGGTTATTTGCACTAAATTTGTACCAGAGTTTGAAATAAATGTCTCCAAAAGGTGGTAGCAGAGCTTGTGACATTCCTGGATAAATCTGTCATTTTGTTTTTCCCTGTGTTAACAATAATTTTAAATCTTCCCACTATCAACTGGATGCATGTTGAAAATATTTGTAAATCCCTGCGACAAAAAAGGAACTGAAACAAAACTTTGCCCAGTCTGAAAAAGTACACATGGCAAAGCTAGTGACTTCAAACCTTCAGTGATTTCAGTAGGAAAATTAAGTTTATTCTCAAATCATGTAAAAATTAAAAGCAAAAAGCAGAGTTTATGTAGCATACAGTCCCATAATGTTTAAAGCACTCTCTGGGCAGTTTACAATTTAATTATGCAGGCTACACATTGCCCCCCAACTAGCACCAGTGAGTTAGATATTCAATTTACCGACCTTCAAAGGATGGAAAGCTGAGTCCATTTTGAGCAGGTGACCTGTGCCCATTGAACTGAGATTGTGAGCAGAGTCTTGGCTGCAGTACTGCAGTTTAACCTCTGTGCCACAAAACTCCTTTAGCTTCTCCTTGATCATGGGTTATATTTTACATAGCAAAGCAAAGTTACTTTTTAAGACTAGAACTCCCAGAATATCCCATGCTGGCTGGAGAATTCTGGAGCTACCTTGAGTCCTTTAAGGAAAAAGGCAGGGAAAGAATATTTTAAATGAAAAAATAAATAAAACATATAAATTCTGTGAGTTACTTATGCAAAAAAAGTAACTCAGTAACTAAATGGAGAGATGCATTGTGAAATCAAATTGGAAAATAAGTCACCCAAATGCAACCTCTTTTTGTTGTGTTCATAACTTTTGCACATGCAATCTCAGTCCTGGAGAGTGGACATTTTTGGCAGATTCTTTTCCCCAATCCTGGATGTTCTATTCATTTTATAGTTGTATCAAGGCAATGATGGGTTCCCTAGCGAACAATTTCTAGCACATATTGGCCTTGGTCGAACATAGTTTGACCAAGATCTTGAAGGCAATGACTTCCTTTGCATCTGCAACAACACACATCGATCATATTCATACTCTCCAGATGTACTTCCTTTTCGCATTTGCATGCTCAGCTTGGGTTTGCTTCATCATCTGTTCTTTTTAAATAAGGTGATATCTGTCCCCTCCTTTTTCAAATATGTGCATGTATGTAAACATGCCTTAAACTGTATACAGTGCTTGAATGCATTCCTCCCATTGATGGAAACAGTGCTTCTCAACTTTTTTGTCCCCCAGATGCTTTGGATGTCAACTCATGACCTTTGACCATGCTGGCTGGGGCTTCTGACGCATGCAGTCCAAAACATCTGGAAGACAGAAATTTGGGAACCACTGGACTCGGGCAGTGTTCTCAGTGCATTTGAAATGTACAGAGATTTGGATGAATTTGAAGCCCTCTATTGATGCAAGGATTCCAGAGCACAGATTGTGTCCACCCCACAGATTGTCCCGGCAGAGCAGACAGAGGTCAACCTTTTGAAGATCAGATTCCTCACACATCAGTAGGCTAAACCTGATGACAAATCTGAGGAACAGAGAAATGTTATATTTTCAAAACTAAGGAAGTTCCTGGTAGTTGATTATATATTTCCTTGTTCAAGGCCCTGGTCACATGAAGGAAATGTTCTCTAATTATCCCCTAGTTAGTTCACTGCTTTTTTTTTTCTGGTCACACAACTCACGGTCAAGACTGAGACATTTTCCTGGCCAGCGGTGTAACTGAGGAACATTTCCCCATTGCCAGGAGGGTTGTGTTATTTTGTACCTGTTGTGTTGGTGCATTCCTTATGGGGATCGCCTGTGTGCATGACATGCCCCGCTTCTTTTCAGAATCAAAGCCAGGAAGGTGGCTGCCATACCATGGTATATATATTAATTTTTTAAAAATTTTCGGGACTGATACATTGATATGCTGGTACAGTGGTGCCTTGCTTGACAACGATAATCCGTTCTAGTGAAATCGCTGTAGAGCAAAATCGTCATCAAATGAAATTAAAAAACCCATTGGAATGTATTGAAAACCGGTCAATGCATTCCAATGGGGGAAATACCTCACCATCCAGCGAAGATCCTCCATAGGGCAGCCATTTTCTGCTCCCTGTAGAGTGAAGAATCTGTCCTGAACACAGCGGGCAGCTATTTTGCGATCCGTCAATCAGCTGTTTCTAATAGTCGTGTAGTGAAAAATCAGTTCCCAAAGCAGGGAACCGATCATCGTAAAGCGAAAAAAGGCCATAAAAACATCGTTTTGCGATCACTATAGCAGTCGCCAAAAACTCATTGTACAGTGGATTTGTCGTCAAGCGGGGTAACCGTCTAGTGAGGCACCACTGTAAATGTATGTCACCAAGGGGCTGCTGCCATTACATTACTGGTCAGTAATAATTTAAAAACAAAATTCTGTGGGAAGATACATTGAATTGTTGGTATACCAATGTCACTGGAGAGGTGATCATCAGTACTGCCGCACAGATATCCCATGTCCATTGTGTGTAATGCATTTCTGCAGGAGCAGCCAGTCCAACAGGGGACACGTTCCTAAACAGAAGCCCCTTCCTGATCAACGTTCCCTCTGATTTTCAGCCCCCATGGGTGGGACTCCACCCTCTGTGTGTGAGTCTGCACTGCTGCATGTGTGAGTCCACCATCTCCTCGTGCGGGGTTCTAGTGTGAATGAAAGGGGCTGGAAACTATTGCCGTGGGTGCATGGTGGAAGAGGAAAGCTGTGCTGAGGGGGCTGGAGTCACATTCACTAACACAATGATGCACCTTAGAGGGAACCTTGTTCCTGATATATCGATGTATATAAATAAATCAAAGGGCTAAATTGCCCCTTAATGCAAGAGAGAAAAATAAAACAGTGCCATGGTGTAGCTGGCCATAACGATTCAAATAAGAGGAAAAAGAATCAGCGCCCTCTAAAAGTTCTTGGGACATTTGTCCTGGGATATAAACCACATGACCACGAATCAGTACAACAGAGGTATGGAAAGTTTCGGAAGAACTATAAAACATTTCCCCCTGTGATCAGGGCCCAAGACAGTCCCAATATATCTCATCACTAACACCATATTTAGTATCCCCTCTTCTACTCTGTATTAAGACTCTTAAGTTCATGTAACTTTTCTAAGCTGTTGAACTAATAGGGTTTGAAACCCACAGCAAATCCACATACATTAATGCACTGCATCTACCAAATGTGCAGAAACAAATGAATTCAGGGACTGGTCTCATGGAAAAGGTCTGCCTTTCATGATCCTTGACCCCCACTAGCTGAACTGTATAAATTCTATATGACTTTCTTATCTTAAATAAACATACTTTACATTTTTGGCTTTGTCAGTACAGTGAATTACAGTAAGGACAGTAAATGACCACTTTGCCTTTGGATGACATGCAAACATGCTGTGTAAAATTCATTACCTTCACCTTGTCAGGACAGAGATACTGAAATCAAAGGGAAATCCATGTGAGGTAAAGGCACTCGTTCAGCTGGAAACCGTGTGCATGTGGAGAACTGGACTTCTACAGGTACATCCTGCACTGAAAGAGGAACTCCATATGCAAATAGATGACACAATCATCCTTTATTTCACTAGTCCAGAAACACATGTTCCTGGGGCTCAAACAGGGATCAAGATATTAGTAGAAGGGAGCTAGCATGTTTTGTTAACTACCATTGAGCTGGAAAAAATCTAAACTGTACCTTAAAAATGAGTATGGAAAAACTGCTGTTGAGTTGCTCGTTCCCTGTGTTAATTGATAACATTAACATTAGAAACGTAGAAATTCCAGTGAAAATAGCACAGAATTTATTTTAGTTCATTTATTATTTATTTATTTGTTACCTTTCCTCCAATGAGCCTCAGGTTGTATACATGGCTGTCCTATATACTGTATTGTCGTGACAACAGTTCTTCAAGATAGATCAAAGCTATCACTCACCAGCCTCGCAGCTCAATTCTGAACCAGTTGCAGTCGCCAGACCATCTTCAAAGGCAGCCCCACGTAGAGCGCATTGCAGTAATCTATACGGGATGTTACCAGTGCGTGTGTAACTGTCATGAGACTCTGCTCATCCAGGTAGGGCCGTAGCTGGTATAATTTCCGCAACTGAAAGAAGGCGCTTCTGGCCACCGAGCCCATCTGGGCTTCCAGCGTTAGACTGGAGTCCAGGAGCACCCCCAGGCTGCGGACCCTGTCCCTTAGGGGGGAGTGCAACCCCATTCAGGGCAGGGAAATGGTCTTCTAGCCTGTCCAGCAAAGCACCCACTAACAGCACTTCTGTCTTGTCTGGACTGAGATTCAATGTACAGTATTAACCCTCATCCAGCCTTCGAGAATATCTCATCCAGTCCATTATCAGGTCTAGACACGAGTTCAGCACAGAAACCGCCTCACCTGGATTGGTGGAAAACGAGAGGTAGAGTTGAGTGTCGTCATCATATTTTGCTGCTGGGTTCCTTAAAAAGTGCTTTTTGCAGGGCTTCAGTTGCTTTAGCCAGCTTGGAATTTTCCTGAAATATACAAATCCTACAGTCCAAATGCTGTCTGTAGGTGGTGGACTAATCTGAAAAGTGCCAGTTTGGAGAAGGCTGTGTTTAAAGCAGGGCAACTCACAAATTCCGCAATTAAGAATTCCTCATCATTGGCTATCCTTTTGGGTCTGATGAGAGTTGAAGTTTAAAATATATGAAATATGACATGTTGGATAAGGGAACTCTAAAAATAAAGGAGCCGTATTAATTGCTGAGAGCTCAGTGGAACAATTTCATTTTTAGTCACCATGGAAAGCTTAGTAAGAAAAGAGCCAATTTAGCATCCCTGAAGAAAATGTTCCACGTGTAAGGTGAGGTTCCCAAGCTTGGGACCCAGATGGTCTTGAACTGTAGCTCCCAGAGGTCCTGCTACCTTCTGCTAACTAGGGCTTCTGGGAGTTACCAGCCAAGAATATCTAGCTCTCCAGGTTTGGAAGGTTTTGTGTTTCACAGAAGCCTAGCAGCTGGATTCCCACTGTGGCTGGTGGCAGGGCTGGACCTTCTACTAGGCAGAGTGAGGTGATTGTCTCAGGCAGTAGGTTTTGGGAGGCAGCAAAATGGTGTTGGAAGGGAGACTGAAGTTCCCTTTGGCCTGCCCTGCATGCCTTTAAGCTACTGTCTTGCCTTCAAGTGCAGGGAAGGATGTGGTTCTCTGGGAATGTTGAAGTAAGAGTCAACTGCCAATTAGCCTGCCTTCCATACTTGCAACAGGAAGGGGGCCTTATTCCTTGCCTTGGCCAGCAAAAACTCTTGGGTCAGTGGCCATAGGAGGCAGAGCCAATTGGCTGCAGTATTCTGTCTATTCTTCTATCTCTTCATTTCACACAATGAAAACAAGCAGGGAAACTGCTAAACTGAGGTCATGATAGCACAGAAAGTTGGGGTCCAATTTCCATGATGCACTCCCTCCCTCCAATGAGTCCACATTTCTCTCTTGCATAGCAGGAGGAGAACATTGCATAAAATTATTAGAGTAATACACTTGTGTGTGTGTGTGTGTGTGTGTGTGTGTGACACTACAGGATCTCTTAAAGTAAGCATAGCACAGTGCCTCAGTTTGTCTTAATCCACTCCTGCTGGTGACTTTTCTTAATGCATGTGGCTACACAAAATGTCATCCCATAATTAATCTTTCCTTAGATCTCTTGTCTGTCACCAGGTACATAACTCCTGGGAACCGGATGCACAAATAGATGAGTTACTCTACCAGTTTCTATACATTGCTATGCCATGAATATTACAAGATATAGTGTTTATCTTCTCCTTTAAAGTTCTTGATTGCTGGAGTAAATCCAGCAAGGCTATGTCTCATCAGAAACAAGATCATCTTCACCAGTTATCTTGAGTCGTGTAAAGTACTGTTTCAATGAGGTGAGATCAAAATCAGCAGTATTTATGCAGGGAATAAATGAAGAAATATATATATGTCTCCTTACCGTTGTCATCATTTGTAAATATGAATACAGCTAAGATACTTCCTACCTGAAGTCTCCTTTTTACTTCATATAGAGATTTTTTTAAAGGTTGGATGATAGCATCAGTTATCGCTAACTGAGATTGTGCAAGCATTTGAGTTACACTAAGCTCTTCAAACAGATGATTAACTCTCATTGTTATTTCCACACAGTGCTCTTCCTCCTATGACTTCAGGACCATAACCAGGGGGTTCATAGGTGGTATGAGGACTGGCTTGAATGGATCAGACCTGCTCAGCGTCGGAGTGTGAGATATAGCAACATCTCTGAGGGGGACAGGGTTTTAATTTCCGGATCAAAAACAAATGAGTCGTGTAGCACCTTTACAAAGAACACATCTGATCTGGTATCAGCTTTTGTGGACTGCAACAGACTTCCATGCATTTCCTCAAGTGGCTGCCCTTGATCATAAAAGCTTGTGGTACATCTTAGGCATCCTTCAGTCTCGAGACACTATGGTAACGTGTTCTGTGTCGAGGACTTGGAACAGCATCTAGTGTAGCTGAGAAGGCCAATTCGAGAGTGACAATCCCTTCCATGCTGAAGACGATCTGTCCCCTGTCCAGCTCCCTGATTTTGCTGCTTTCGTGACCACCTCTTTGCCTCGGCCTGCTGGACAAGGGTCTCTTCAAATTGGGATGCACTGCCTGCCTCCAGGCTGAATGCTCAGATGTCAGGGTTTCCCTTCTGTTGAGGTCCATTCCTAAGGCCTTCAGATCCCGCTTGCAGATATCCTTGTATTGCAGCTGTGGTCTCCCTCTGGGGCGCTTTCCCTGTACTAATTCTCCATACAGGAGATCTTTTGGAATCCAACCATCAGCCATTCTCACGACATGCCCAAGCCAACGTAGACGTCGCTGTTTCAGTAATGTATACCTGCTGAAAATTCCAGCTCGATCTAGGACTACTCTATTTGTAACTTTGTCCAAGTGATACCAAAAATGCATTGGAGACAACGCATATGGAACGTGTTCATCTTCCTCTCCTGCAATGCACAAAGGGTCCATAAACCATGTTAATTTGCAAAGTTGAGATATCAGGGTCAACTTTCTTCTGTTTGGTCATGTCAGAAGCACCATAGTATAATTAATAACTATATCACATAGTTTTCACCCAATAATAGGCAACATCAAGATAATTTGGAGCAGCTGACATCAGATCTTCTATATTGCATGTTAAGGGGCATAGAGTATATTGACATAGATGTGAAGTTGCCTGTTCTTCTCTGCACTTGCAAAACACCCTCGTTTCCCTTTGGTTGTGCTAATTCCACTCCGTAGTCTATTAAGTGATGTTGAAGTAGTCTGGCTTTCCATGTAACCGGGGGCCAGAATTTCCTGGGGTCCAATCCATTTGGAGATATGGGTAGTTCTTTCTTTTCACATTATGATCCAGGCATTTTCTGCTGTTCCTTCAAGGTTCATAGATATCCGGGGTGGTGTGTGATACTTTTCCTTGATTTTAATCTAGAAACAGCTGTACCAAAGAGTGGTGGGCATTTGATGTAGGTTTCTTGAGACTTTCACTATTAGCTGCTACCTCTTTCCATATGTCACTGGGTGCAACGCCTGATAGGGAAATTTATTTATTTATTTATTTATTTATTTATTTATTTATTTATTTATTTATTTATTTATTTATTTATTTATTTAATTAATTAATTAATTAATTAATACCCCACCTATCTGGCCCACCGGACCACTCTAGGCAGTTGATTTTATGAATAGAGGTTGGCTTCAGGTATCTACCAATGATTCTACATTTTTCATTGAATGCTACATCTACCCCGTTTTATATGAGCTAAACAATATCACACTGGGCTGACATATTTGCCTGCAGAGTAGCATGGGGCCTTAGTGTTTGTGATAGTGTGCTCCACCTGGTTCCCGATAACTTTTAAAGACTATTGTTCCTCGTGGAGACCTTTATTTGTATTTTAGCAATGTTTTGTGTAGGTCAGCCTAGGTATTTAAGGGCAAAACAATGATGGATGACCTTGCAAGTAACGGAGGTGATATCATCCCAGTCATGCATGTAGTTCTGCCAACGCTTCCCCCTCAGCCGACCACATAGCAGCTCAGAACCTTGCCGGGGCAGTCAGCTGATGGGAGTAGTGGGGGAAGCATCAACAAGACTATGTGTATGATTGGTGTGATGTCACCGCTGAAGGACGCATGCACTGCAAGGAGCCTGGTGAGTTGACCAGGCTGGTTCTGAGGGGTGGAAATGGACCGCCCTGGCATCTGTGGTGCCAAGCTTCATATTCATATTCCCCAGGATACATATATGAAGCTCCCATGTCTAAGAAAACATTAGTAGCACCAAAGCACATTCAAACCAGTCAGATTTCAGATTAGGTATCCTTCAGTCTCGAGAGACTATGGTAATGTGCTCTGTATGGAGGACTTGGAACAGCATCTAGTGTGGCTGAGAAGGCCAATGCGAAGGTGACCATCCCTTCCACACTGAAGACAAATACAATCTGTCCCTTCAAATACAAGGGTCTCTTCAAATTGGGAGAAGCCATGGTGCACCGCCTGCCTCCAGGCTGAATGCTCAGCTGTCAATGTTTCCCATCTGTTGAGGTCCATTCCTAAGGCCTTCAGATCCTGCTTGCAGATATCCTTGTATCACAGCCGAGATATCCCTCTGGGGAGCTTTCCTTGCACTAATTCTCCTTACAGGAGATCTTTTGGAATCTGACCATCAGCCATTCTCACGACATGCCCGAGCCAGCGTAGACGTCGCTGTTTCAGTAATGTGTACATGCTGAAAATTCCAGCTTATTCCAGGACTACTCTATTTGGAACTTGTCCTGCTAGGTGACAAAGCAGTAAGGTATAGCAATCAATTAAAAACCCCACTCATGCAGCCAGCCTGAAGAGAAAGACAGGGACACCCATTTCCAATGTAGTTAATGTACTGCCTGATCATTGCAATGAACCAAGACTGCACGTCCTGCAGCATTTTGATTTCAGCAAAACATATTCATTTTAAGCAATGTAATATTTAAGGCCAGCTGTTGAAAATCTTCTGGGGTTTTTCTTCTGGAATTTCTGTAATATAAGATTTGCAACGAAAGCAAAGTCAACTGCGATCCTTTTCTAATTTAGGATATGAGGAGAACCAGTTTAAATTTTTTTTGCTATTTTCTTTTTTTAAAAAAATAGAGCTGCAATCTATGCCAGACATCTATACAGCCAGACAGTAAACACAGCAATCCTGGAACCTCATAGCAACAGGCGGCTGCCTCAGGGACTACAAATAGGATATACAGCAGGCTTTGATATATAAAGTTCAGTAGGGCAAGCAGACGTTAGGCTAGTTAAACACCTGTGAGATAAATAGTCAAGGCCTCACTCTGGAGACACAGACTGATTTATTTGAGCAAGAGGACTAGGTAGGGCTAATCCTAACCCATTGTTGGGTTCAGCTATAGAATATCTGGCAGTCCCTGCAGGCCTTTTAGGGAAACTCATGAGGAGAGCTGATTTGGAGAAGTTCAGGACTATGGCTACCATGACAACCATGAGGCTGTCCCGGCATGTTATCAGCCTGACACGTAGCAGGAGGACATGCTAGGGCTGTGAGGTCGGCAACATAATATGCTCTGCAATTTCTGAGCCAACATTTGAAGCAAGGGGGCTGACGTTTGTGACGTCACAAAGGCAGAATTTAGTGATGTCAGAGAGGTGGCACAAACAAGTCTTGGGACGGAAAGGTTATTTCCAGGCTCTGTACCCTGGCAGGGCTTGTGCAATGAGATATCTCATGGTTTGTGACACTGCTGCTCTTGTCCCCCACCTTGCTCCAAACGGCCATACGGCTTGATTGCCCGCATGCAGGATGCACCAAAAGTCAGGAGTTAGAGATGGGAAAGAAGCCGGGTGTATGTGTTTGGGAAGAGATATGAACAGGAGTTTGAGAAGACAGTTTACTGGAAAGAGACAGGAGAAAGAAGGAAGTAAGGTAGAGTCCATGGAGGGTGTCTATAGGAAGATGTGTTAAACCTTCATGGCCAGAAGTAGAAACCTAGGTGAGAGGGGTAGCTTGGGAAGAGGTGAGGATGGAAGATCTTGGGAGAGGTCGTGGAGCAGGGCAAGGATGGAGGCGAGACCAGAAAGTGCAGTGTATTAGTGCCTTTACTGGAGGGTCATCAGCCGGAGAGCTTGTTTGAAAATAAATGTGAACGTTTATTTAAATCATTGCCGGTGGAAGTTGATTCTAATCTAACATGCAACCATGTATTGAAGAAGACGATCCTGTGGAGGTTCTAGTAGAACAATCCCCCATATGTGAATAAAACTTTGGTTTTAAAGCATGAAAGGTCCTTGCCTGTTGCTGACCTGGGCAAAGTGTGGCCCTCCAGATGTTGCTGAACTGCAAATCCCGACACTCCTCACTATTGGCTGTGTGGGCTAGGATTGCTGGGAGTTGCAGTTCAGCAACATCTGGAGGGCCACATTTTGCCCAGGTCTGGTCTAGGGTGAGAAATGAACCCCCCTCCCTCTCTCTGTCCCCCCCCACAACCACTTCTACGGTGAGACAGTAAGCTCTGATGTCAGCTGGGAATGGGCTGGAATCGGTGCCCTGCTTTCAAATCTACTCCACATATAAATATCAAACTGCCTTGTCCTCCGTTACTGATGGCCTTCGATTTGTCTCCCTGTCTGGAGACTTGGATAGACATGGCAATTTGCTTCAATTTTAGCCTGCATCCAGACACCAGGCAATCACAGGACATACTTCAAAGTTTTAATGCTTACCTATAAGGCCCTTAACGGTTTAGGACCTTGATACTTGGCGGAACGCCTGCTCCCACCAAGATCTACTTGGATCACCTGTGCGAGTCAGGAGGTGAGGCTGAGGAGCCTAACGCCGAGGAAGGCCCGGAAGGAAAGGACACGAAACCGGGTCTTCTCGGCGATGGCTCCTCGCCTTTGGAATAGCCTCCCTCTGGAGATTCGCGAGGCCCCCACGCTGGGTACTTTTAAAAGCCAACTAAAAACATGGATGTACATCCAGGCCTTCCGTCCTGTCAACACTTGACTCCCTTCTCTTTTTGCTGTTTATTTTTACTATATTTCTGTACTTTATTTGTTATTGATTGTATTGTAATGCTCTTGCGTTATTTTAATGTATAAATGTCACACTGTAAGCCGCCCAGAGTGGTAGAATATACCAGATGGGTGGGATATAAACCGAATCAATCAATCAATCAATCAATCAATCAATCAATCAATCAATCAATCAATCAATCAATCAATCAATCAATCAATCAATCAATAAACAAAATGAATGAATGAATGAATGAATCAATCAATCAATACTTTTCGCTTTGTCCCCTCAACCAGATAGGACAATATTAGTCCAGTTGTAGGCTATCTACCATTGACATATTTATCGAAGTTGGACCACTCCTTATGGATTGGCTATAGCCATGTTTCTTCACACAGTCATCCAATAAAGACACTCCACCAATGGAGGCTGATACATTGAACAGGGAATGTGCAGGCTTCAGCGGATGCCCAAACTCTTCACCGAACTGGAATGAACGTTCCGGATTTTTCTCAGAGTGGAGATTTTTAAATTATTTTAGCATTTATCACAATAAACACGTGTCATCAAGTCAGCTCTGACTTAGAATGACCCTTTTCTAGGGTTTTCCCATTTAGAGAATACTCAGAAGTAATTTACCACAGCTTGTCCAAGGCCACACAAGAAGCAGAGTGGAGAATCAAGCTCCCAACCTCTGGCTCTGCAGCCAGATCCCTAACCACTGAGCTATCCCTATCCAGAGGTATTTATTTATCACTTTTCTGGCTGCCAAGGATGCCAAAGTGAGGCAACTCAGTATGCAATGAATAATTTTTGCAACAATAATTTGGGGCTCTGTTTGTTGTCATTTTGCTTTTCTTACACATTCCCTTTCACATCACCCCTAAATGGGACCTCTATATTTGGCAGATCGCCTTCTCACACCTAGATCTACCCGAATTACTTGGCACAGCCAGGAGGGATGGTTGAGGGGCCTAACGGTGAGAGAGGTCTGGAAAGAAAGAACAAGAAACCGGGCCTTCTCTGCAGTGGCCCCTCGACTATGGAACAGCCTTCCAACAGGGATCCGCCTGGCACCCTCGCTGGGTGTTTTTAAGAGCCATCCCCATCTTGAATACACCATATTATTGATTCAATTGTTTAATGTTTAATATGTATAATATTTTATTATAGTTGTAAGCCACTCCGAGTAGACGCTATCTGGGGTGGGGGTGGGGTAAAATTCAAATCAAATAAATAAATCTTTCTTCTACCTAGGTGCCCAGGGCTGACCCTGAATGTGCTTCCTCCTAAAAATAACAAGAAAAGTCCTTGAAAAATGAAGCAAAACTGTCATTTACCTGCGATGACCAAAATTTGTACTTAGTCACAACAGCTGCCTTTTGGAGAAGACATTTTGAAAGGTAAAAGTGCCTTCCTAGCTACTTTTACCTTTCAAAATGTGTTCTCCAGAAATCAAATGCAAACAAAGCATTCAGCAAGGGAAATCCCAGCTGGCTGTCATCCCAAAGCTATTTACTTGTAAGTAGTCCTAGCAAATCAAAGTACTCCCTCTGAAGTGGATTTAGGATTGCAGCCATGGGATTTAATAAGGCTCAAGGAACTGCTTCCTTCCAGCCTTCCTTGAATAAATGAATAAATACTTGTATGGGGGGGGAGCAGTTGTTTTTTTTCCTGAAAATAATCCTTTTGGCAAAGCATAAAGCTTATTTTACAAAGGCCAAGTCTGCTCAAGTATGATAAGTATCTTGGCTTATTTTGTTTTCTGTAGAGATTTTCAAGTTAAGTAGTTTTAAGACGGGTCATGTATATTTGGCCCAGATTTAGTAGTGATTATTGTGACATGAGTCATAATAATATAGTGTTTAGCTAATAAACATTACATTCAGTTCTGTCAGAGTCAGAATTGCGATGGAGGAAAGGGAGTTCCAGGCCAGCGTTTCATATCCTAGAACACTTAAACATATGACAAATTTGTGCGGCCTTTTCTAAAGCCACTGTGAAATTGGTTCACGCTAGTTTCAGCAACTCTCGGCTGAGATCCACATAAAGATGAGACTAAGAAAACAAGTGGCTATTTGCAAACTCACACTTATTTCTCCATTAAGCACATGAGGAGAACCTTTAAGGTGTTCATGTATTGGTGCTTCTGCCCTGCTGTTGCCTAGGACTCATGGCATATTATGATATCTCAGCAAGGCCAAGCATGAAAATAGCTCTTGAAATCTGAATCCCTGTATGATTAAGGCCTCAGCTAAAAGTCCTTTGGTATCCAGCCCAAATGATGAAAAATCAACGTGTTTTCAGTTCTTGCAGGTTAGTGCTCAGGTCAGGATCTTAATGGCAACAGGGACCTTAGGAAACGTGCTCAAAGCATCAAAGCACATTGATTTGACAGGGGAATTTTTTATGAATCACATGGGCTGGATGTACTCCAGTTACTCATTCCAAGGATGGATTTGAAGACCTGTTTGTAATATCCTCCCAGTGTGCCAGAAGCCCAAATATAAGCTGACTGTTGCAGGGAACTCTGTACCCTGTTTGAGCACTGTGGGTTTGCGTACAGCACATGCTTTCCGCCAAATCGGCTCTAGCTCTTGTACGTTCTGATGCAGTACCTACATGACCGTGTTTACAGCAATTGTTCCAAAGGCCGTTCAGGAGAGGAAAACATTGCATCAGAATGCAATCACTGGAAAACAGTGTGTTCAATCTCATGCAGGATTCTGTTGCTTTCTTCTCTGCCAGTAAGAAGGATTTTCAGCAGTTGGCCGTTATGACGCCGGTGCAGCTATCCAGCATGTGATGTGACAGCCTAACTGAATTCCTCCCCACAGCCCCGTCATCTCAACTTAAAAGCAATTACAAAATAGTACAAGCTTTTAGTGTTTATTTGTTTCCTTTATGTCCTACAGTTTTCCCTAGTGAGATCAAGGCAGAATAGCTGGCCTTCCACCTGTAAGGTGAGTAGGGTGGCTGCTGCTCCATTGCCAAAAAAGGAGGACACGGAGGAAAAGGAGCACCAAAAAGGAGAATATTTTAGATTAAATCTGTATTTGCTAATTTAAACTGATATGCACAAGTATCATCACAATTAGACATTATTACTACTGTATAATGATATTATTACTAAAAGTGGTAATACACTACAGAACAAGACTGTGATTATTTATGCACATTGGGACACAGCACTGAGTCAAAGCTGGAATATAAATCAAATAAATAAGCAAATAAGGCATAATGGTTAATAATTCTCTGAAATGCCCTGTGTCTTGTATTTTCTGCAGGTACTGAGCATGAATATACAGAGAAAGAAAATAAACAGAGGCTACTGCAGTTGGGTTGAAATATCTAGCTTGGCAACAATCAGGTATTTCAAAGGAATTATTTTTTTAGAATGCCCACTCCTAACACTAACTTCATATAACTCAGTGGTTTAAGTATCTGGCTGCAGAGCCAGAGGTTGGGAGTTTGATTCCCTGTTGTTCCTCTTTGACAAGAACTCAACTGGATGATCCATAAAGTCCCTTTCAGTTCAGTAGTTCTGAGGTTACTGCTACTATTACTACTACTGCTATGGTTGACACAAGGCCACCTTGCAAATTTTGTGGCAGAGAGAGGATTTGAATCCAGGTTTTCAGAGTCTTAGTTCAACACTCTAATATTTATCATACTAGCTCTCGCCTACAAAAGTTGCATTTTGACCTCCTGTTGTTAGGGGAAATGGAAGCCCTAGCACGTTCATAAAAGGTAAAGGTAAAGGTAAAGGTTCCCCTTGACATTTTAGTCAGTTGTGTTCGACTCTAGAGGGCATTGCTCATCCCCATTTCCAAGCCATAGAGCCAGCGTTTGTCTGAAGACAGTTTCCATTGTCATGTGGCCAGTGCAACTTAGATCCGAAACGCTGTTTACCTTCCCACCGAGATGGTACCTATTTATCTACTCGCATTTACATGCTTTTGAACTGCTAGGTTGGTGAGGAGCTGGGACAAAGCGACGGGACCTCACTCCATCGCGTGGATTCGATCTTATGACTGCTAGTCTTCTGACCCTGCAGCACACAAAGGCTTCTGCGGTTTAGCCCGCAGCACCACCACGTCCCTTTAGATTTGCTAAATATTTGATAAGTAGCAGCACCTTAATAGGGGGTGCTGTTATATTTACTTAGTTGGTAAGCTGTGTGTCTTTATGTCCTAAGCAGGGTCTGGAGATCCATCTGTGTTGTAGTATGTGTTGTTCACGGGTCACCTGTGCTAATTTAAATCCACTCTATTTCTTTGGGGGAAAACATCAACCCTGAACTATAATACTGTATAAGGTTATACAAAGAACCAGGTATTCTCATTATTCTTCTGGTGCTATATGAGCGTCTCTGTGGGACGTCAGTTCACTTTTCTAAACCCTCCAATAAGGCAAGTGCAATGTGACAGATTTCTGTAGCACCGCCAAGGGAAGGCAACTTATCTTAAGTCGATCAACATGGCCTTGAATTGCTCCATCAAACTGTCACTTCAGACCTTGGTGATCTCACTTATCCTCATGTGAACTCCTGTATAGCCTTGGTGCCAACAGCAGCTGCTCCAAAAGAAGAGGACCCTGTAAAAGCTGATTTATGAGGAGCAAATTCGATGCTGAATACACTGATAATATTGCACAGTAGCTGGCTGTGAAGTTGCCTACACAAGGGGCCAAAATGCTCATGGCAGTGAAGGAACATTTGTGCTTGGCATATACATAGATGTCACCAGAAGACTAGACATCTTTCAGAGTTTGTATAAATGTCACAGGACTAGCAGCAGATGGTTATTTTTCTAAAACGGGCCTCGTGGCGCAGTGGTTAAAGCGCTGTACTGCAGCCAAAACTGTTTTCACGACCTGGGGTTCAATCCCAGGTAGCCGGCTCAAGGCTGACTCAGCCTTCTATCCTTCCGAGGTCGGTAAAATGAGTACGCAGCTTGCTGGGGGGGGGGCAATGTGTAGCCTGCATAATTAAATTGTAAAGCGCTCAGAGAGTGCTTGTAGCACTATGGGGCGGTATATAAGCAGCACACGCTTTGCTTTAAAATATAGTTTGTGTAGGGTTGCCAACCCGCCAACCTAGCAGTTCGAAAGCATGCAAATGCAAGTAGATAAATAAGGACCACTTCGGTGGGAAGGTAACAGCGTTCCGTGTCTAAGTCACACTGGCCATGTGACCACGGAAGACTGTCTTTGGACAAACGCTGGCTCTGTGGCTTGGAAACGGGGATGAGCACCACCCCCTAGAGTCGAACACGACTGGACAAAAATTGTCAAGGGGAACCTTTACCTTTACCTAGGGTTGCCATATTCTAATTTTCCAAATCCAGGTAGGAGATTATACAAATTAGACAAATATTATACACATTATACAAATATTTTACAAATTAAGTACATTCATCTACCAATATATTTCAGTCATGGCATCATTTATATAGGAACCACTGATCTGAGGAAGGGCAGTATGATGTAATGAGTTAGAGTTTGGGCCTTTGGAGATCCAAGTTCAAATTTTTTGCTTAGTCACTACTCTTACTTGGTGTTCTTGGACCAGTTGTTACATCTCAGCCAAACCTACCTAACAGCAAGTTGCCCTCACTTATCCTGCATAATAACATGTGCAAGTTGAAGACCATTTCTGGTGTATATAGACAGTGACATTTTGCTGTACATTGGAGCTTCTGGTGTTTTTCTCATGCCTTTCTTTCTTTCTTTCTTTCTTTCTTTCTTTCTTTCTTTCTTTCTTTCTTTCTTTCTTTCTTTCTTTCTTTCTTTCTTTCTTTCTTTCTTTCTTTTTTGCTACCAATTTTCACAGAACACACACACACACACACAGAAAGTCTACTACAGAAATTCTCCATGAACGACACAATGTCATTTGGTTTACAGGGGGGAAAACGCAGGGGAAAGCGAAGGCAATTTACTGAAATCAGGGATAACAAGGCATGACTTCCTTTTGGTAAAAAAAATGAAAACTTGGAATCTGGGTCAACAGTCACCAAGTGGCAAGACTCAAATCAGGGTACCTGCCAAACACTTAATATGTCCCCCTGTTCTTCTAGGAAAGGGAGAACTACTTGTCTGGCTTTGGGTACTAATTATTTTTAGTTACCTTTCTGCTCCACTTTTTCTCCAGTTTGTTGAAGGAGAGGCACTCTTTTCTTCCCCACTTTGTCCTATCAACAGCACTATGAGGTTCGTCAGACTGACTGAGAAAGATTGATGCAAAGTCACCCTATGAGTTTCATGGCTCATGTGGATACAATCTATTTCTCCCAAGTCCTGGTCCATCACTTTAACAATGACACAAAGAGTGGACAACTCTGCCAAGTCTGTGGAGTAGTTTTCTATCCGTGTACCACGAAAATACTCCAGAATTCAGAGAAGAAGAAGAAGAAGAAGAAGAAGAAGAAGAAGAAGAAGAATCAAACACAGAAGGAAGGAAGGAAGGAAGGAAGGAAGGAAGGAAGGAAGGAAGGAAGGAAGGAAGGAAGGAAGGAAGGAAGGAAGGAAGGAGAACTTTGGACTACAAATCCCATCAGCTCCCCCCAGCATGGCCACTGGTAAGGGGTTGTGGGAGCTAATCTGGAGGGTTAAAGATTCTCTACCCCTGAGTTGAAGCATGCATCCTCTCTTTGACAAAGGTGGTAGGACTGTTTCTTCTGATCTTGAAGTTGCCATTCAGTCTCTTCAACAGCCATCCAAACTATGAGGTGATCGTTAATGTCTACAAAACTTTTCCCATTGAGAAATCCATTACCGCAACTGATATTCTGAGTTCAGCGAAGTTTACTTAAGACAACAGGATGCATTTCCAAGCAAATATTCTTAAGGCCACAGCCTTTGAAGTATGTCTGTTTTGTAAGAGTCTTTCTGGTGTGACTCTACGAGCCCTATGATTTCACAAGGCAGGATTGCGCATGTAAATTGGGATGACGACCTGGCTATGATTAAATCAGTTAGTAGTTCCGAGGAGCATTGTGATAGCTCACAGGTTTCAAAGCAGGAATGTGTTCAGCTTTAGTGGCTTCAACAAATACAAAGAGATCTGCAGAAATGATTAAGCAGGACAGAAAATGCCTGAAAATTGAGGCTCAAGACGAGAGATCAGGATTTATAACCTTTGAATTTATTAAATCTTTCTCACTTAGCCATTCATGTCAAGATAGATATGGTAAAAATCTGGGCCCCACTTATAGTACTTTAAAAATATTCTCACAAAACGAATGAGTGATTGCAAAACAAACAAAATGAATTTTAAAATGGACGTGTAGACTTCTGCATTTAGCAGGTAAAAGAAATCAAATGCACAAATGTAGGATGAGTGACATCAAGCTTGCTAGCAATATGCATAGAAAGAATCTAGGAGTTTTAGTAAACCACAAACTAAACACGAGTGAAGAAAACATGGATAACACAGTTCAAGAGAAGGATAGAGTCCAGCTAGAAGGAAGTAGCCCTGGTCAGAAATTTGAAGTATTGTATCCAGTTCTGGACACTACAGTTCAAGAAGGATATTGACTAGGCAGATTATATCCAGAGGAAGGTGATCAAGAATGATAAAGGGTCAGTAAAGCCCTATGAAGAACAATTAAAAGTTAATATGTTTATCCTGGAGAAAAGGACTGAGAACTCCTCTTCAAATATTTGTAGGGATGACCAGTGAAAGATGGATTTTTTTTTCTCCTCTAGATGCTAGGACTTAAACCAATGGATTCAAATTACAAGAAAGGCATTTCCAACTAAAACATCAGGAAGAACTTTCTCATGATAAAGAACTTTCAAAAGTGAAATGGACAGCTCTGGAAATGGTGGGTCGACCTTCACTGAAGAAGTTTAAACCACATGGATGCTTTAAATGTTGATTTCTGTATTGGCAGAGGGAGAGAGAAGAGGACCCTTAGATACCCTTTCACTTCCACAGTTCTATGACTAGGATTATAGCTTCTCCTGCAGTCTTTTTCCTATAAAGGTTGGTATTGTTGTTGTTTGGGCAACTTTATTAGGTGTATATTGTTATTGTTATATAAAACAAACTCATGAGGCATTAGATAAATTCAGTTGAAAACCAGAACAATAATGCAGTAAAAAGAATTAACAATACATTCTTAAAAAAACCATCATTCAAGATGAAAAAAACAAAAACAAAACGCCAGCAGCACAAATATCAATGTAATAGGGATCAAAGCCATTAAATACAGAAACTGAATATATTTTCATTATCATAGGGACTAAAATAGCAGGACCATAAGAAAAAGAAAGCCTCAAGTGTAAAGGAAACAACTCTAAGAGGCAAGACCCCCTTCACGGATTGCTGCCTTGTTGTGGCGAAGGGGCTTGAGTAATTCACAACAGCTATGGGCTATGCTGTGCAGGGACACGCAAGACAGAAAGATAAGAGTGGAGAGTTCTGACCAAACACAATCCACCTGGAGTAGGAATTGGCAATGCCACTCCAGTATATTTGCCAAGAATACCCCATGATCAGAAACAAAAGGCTAAAAGATATGACTCTGGAAGATGGGACCCTCAGGTTGGAAGGCATCCAACATATTACTGAGGAAGAGCGGAGGACAAGGACAAGTAGCTCCAGAGCTAATGAAGTGGTTGGGCCAAAGCCGAAAGGATGCTCAGCTGTGGACAGTCGGAAGTGAAAGGAAAGTCTGATGCTGCAAAGAAAAATACTGCATAGGAACCTGGAATGTAAGATCTATGAACCTTGGGAAGCTGGATGTGTTCAAACAGGAGACGGCAAGAATAAACATTGACATCTGGGTGCGGGATGGGATGGGTGAATTCAATTCAGATGATTATCATATCTACTATTGTGGGCAAGAATCCCATAGAAGAAATGGAGTAGCCCTCATAGTCAACAAAAGAGTGGGAAAAACTACTGGGATACAATCTCAAAAATGATAGAATGATTTCAATATGATTCCAAGGCAGACCTTTCAACATCACAGTCATCCAAGTTTATGCACCAACCACGGATGCTGAAGAGGCTGAAATTGACCAGTTCTATGAAACTTATAACACCTTCTAGAACTGATACCAAAGAAAGATGTTCTTGTCATTCTAAGGGACTGGAATGCTAAAGTAGGGAGTTAAGAGATAAAAGGAGCAACAGGTAAGTTTGGACTTGGAGTTCAAAACGAAGCAGGGCAAAGGCTAATAGAGTCTTGTCAAGAGAACAAGCTGGTCATCACAAACACTCTTTTCCAACAACACAAGAGGCGACTCTATACATGGAAATCACCAGATGGGCAATATTGAAATCAGATTGATTATATTCTCTGCAACCAAAGATGGAGAAGCTCTATACAGTCAGCAAAAACAAGACCTGGAGCTGACTGCGGCTCTGATCATCAGCTTCTCATAGCAAAATTCAAGGTTAGACTGAAGAGAGTAGGAAAAACCACTGGGCTCCTCAGGTATAATCTAAACCAAATCCCTTATGAATACACAGTGGAAGTAAAGAACAGATTTAAGGAAGTCGATTTGGTGGACAGAGTGCCTGAAGAACTTTGGATAGAGGCTCATAACATTGTACAGGAGGCAGCAACAAAAACCATCCCAAAGAAAAGGAAATACAAGAAAGCAAAGTGGCTGTTCAACGAGGCCTGACAAATAGCAGAGAAGAGAAGGGAAACAAAATGCAAGGGAGATAGGGAAAGTTGCAGAAAACTGAATGCATACTTCCGAAGACTAGCAAGGAGAGACAAGAGGGCCTTCTTAAATGAATAGTGCAAAGAAACAGAGGAAAATAATAGAAAGGGAAAAACCAGAGATCTGTTCAAGAAAACTGGAGATATTAAAGGAACATTTTGTGTAAAGATGGACATGAAAAAGGACAAAAATGGTACAGACCTCACAGAAGCAGAAGGCATCAAGAAGAGGTGGCACAGAGGAATTACACCAGAAAGATCTCGATGTCCCAGACAGCCCAGACAGTGTGGTTGCTGGAGAGTGAAGTCAAATGTGCCTTAGAAAGCATGGCTAACAACAAGGCCAGTGGAGGTGATGGCATTCCAGTTGAACCATTTAAAATCTTAAAAGATGACACCGTTAAGGTACTATACTCAATATGCCAACAAGTTTGGAAATCTCAGCAGTGGACTAAGGATTGGAAAAGATCAATCTACATTCCAATCCCAAAGAAGGGCACTGCCAAAGATTGCTCTAACTATGTACAATTGCACTCATTTCACATGCTAGCAAGGTAATGCTCAGAATCCTCCAAGGTAGCCTTCAGCAGTATGTGGACCAAGAACTCCAAGAAGCACAAGCTGGATTTCAAAGGGACAGAGGAACCAGAGACCAAATTGCTAACATGTGCTGGATTATGGAGAAAGCCAGAGAGTTTCAAAAAAACATGTACTTCAGCTTCATTGACTTTGCAAAAGCCTTTGACTGTGTGGATCACAACAAACTATCGCAAGTTCTTAAAGAAACAGGAGTGCCTGACCACCTTATCTATCTCCTGAGAAATCTATATGTGGGACAGGAAGCTACAGTTAGAACTGGATGTGGAACAACTGATTGGTTCAAAATTGGGAAAGGAGTACAACAAGGCTGTATATTGTCTCCCTGCTTATTCAACATCTATGCAGAATACATCATGCGAAAGGCTGGACTGCATGAATCCCAAACCGGAATTAAGATTGCCGGAAGAAATATCAGTAACCTCATATATGCAGATCATACCACTCTAATGGTAGAAAGTGAGGAGGAATTAAAGAACTTCTTAATGAGGGTGAAACAGGAGAGCACAAAAAATGGACTGAAGCTCAACATCAAAAAACAAAAAATAAAAACTAAGATCGTTTCCATCACCTCCTGGCAAATAGAAGGGGAAAATATGGAGGCAGTGACAGTTTTTAGTTTCTTGGGCTCCATGATCACTGCAGATGCTGACAGCAGCCACAAAATTAAAAGACGCCTGCTTCTGGGGAGGAAAGCGATGACAAACCTAGACAGCATCTTAAAAAGCAGAGACATCACCTTGCCGACAAAGGTCCACGTGGTCAAAGCTATGGATTTTCCACTAGCAATGTATGGAAGTGAGAGCTGGACCATAAAGAAGGCTGACCACCGAAGAATTGATGCTTTTGAATTGTGGTGCTGGAGGAGATTCTTTAGAGTCCCCTGGACTGTAAAGAGAACAAACCTATCAATTCTGAAGGAAATCAACCCTGAGTGCTCACTGGAAGGACAGATCCTGAAGCTGAGGCTCCAATCCTTTGGCCCTCTCATGAGAAGAGAAGACTCCCTGGGAAAGACCCTGATGTTGGGAAAGTGTGAAGACAAGAGGCGAAGGGGATGACAGAAATGTTTGGACAGTGTCATCAAAGCTACCAACATGAATTGGTAGTATCAGATTGCTCAGTGATTTAGAAGGTACAGTAACTCTAGGAAAATTGATGCAAGTGTTCTTAGTTGTTTAAGGGTTTGAGTTTTGGTTTGGTTTACTAAAGGTTAAAACACATGTAACATTCAATTATTTCTTTCCCTCTAACAAATGAATGTGGCCCCAGTATAAGATAGAGACCAGTGTGCATAGGATGGGGAAGGCCTCAGTCTTTCCCTGCATGTTCTTCTGTTTTGGATTGTTTTGTGCCCAGATATAGAATTATATATTTGTTATGACTGAAATTCATTTTATTTGTTTTGACTCTGTTCTCCAGTCAGCTAAGATAATTTTGAATCCTGATTCTGCATTCTAAGGTATTGTAGCTTCCCTTCTCACTTTGGTGTCCTCTGCAAGTCTAATGGGCATTCTTTTTATTCCCTCTATGCCACAAGGAGCCTCATGGAACAGTGGTTAAACTGCAGTGCTACAGCGAATACTCACAACTTGGGTTCAATCCCAGGTAGCTGGCTTGAGGTTCACTCAGACTTTTCTTCCGAGGTTGGTAAATTGAGTACCCAACTTGTTGGTAGAGGGCATTGTGTAGCCTGCATAATTAAACTGTAAATCACCCAGAAAGTGCTTTAAGTGCTGGGGGCTGGTATATAAGCAGCACACTTTGTTTTGCTTCACTTCACTTCATCCACATAATCTATAAAAATGCTGAAACAATTTCATATACAGGACAGAATCCAGTGGCACCTCACTTGTTGCTTCTCCTCAGGATGATGAGGAACACACAGATAAGGACTCTAGTTAGTACATCAACCAAGTACAAATCTAATACCATTGTCTAGGCCACATTTGGACCATTTTCCTGCAAGAACATCATGTGGACCCCCATAAAAACTGTATTGAGATCAAGAAGGAGTTCAGGCTTGATTTGTTCTAAAACGATCCCACTTGTTCATCTTTCTGATGGACTATGGTATCCATAAAGCACTCATCTAGCACCAGATCTTGAATGAACTGATCCTTTTCCTGTTGGCTTTCTTCACTGCCCAGCTTTCAGATCCCTACATAGTAATCAGGGATATAATCACATTGATGATTTTGGCCTTGGATCCCAATGACACATCCTTACGCTTGATTATCTTTTCCAGTTCTTTCACTGCTGCCTTTCCAAGTCCCAGTTCTTCTTCTGATTTCTTGGCTGCAGTCTCCATCTCTAGTCTCCAAATGTAGATTGCAGCCAAATGGGCTTGATGAGTCTTGGCAAATTCTCTGTCACATGTTGGATCCTTACACAAGAAGACAACATCCCATGATAAATGAAACACAGGGCAATGGGGAGACTTCAGGAAGTATTTCTGAAGTCATCCATCATTCTATATCTTCATAGCTATGAAAGAGAAGCAGAAGGAGGCCACAGCAGTACTAATTTCAGATTCAGGGAAGAAAAAAAAAAGAGGGGTGGAAGAGAGAAAGGATGTGACATGTTGGAAACAGGACTGGAAGGTTTCTTCCACCTTTCATTTGTAACAAATTTTTTGCTGTTGGGATTGTTGAACAGATCTTTGCTGTGTCAATGCAGAAGGCAAGAGAAGCAACTGAGAACAGGAGATGAAGATGTGAAATTCCATGTGGTATGAAGGGAGTCTCCTAGATTTGCTCTTTCAAGAAGGAGTCAGAAAGGACTGTAAATGTTTATTGGATCACTAAAAATCAATCAATTTGCAAGTTTTCATGAAGAAAATTCTGCTTCTTTAGACTTTAGACATCTACACCGTTTTATGGACAGTGCAGAAAACTGTATTTAAGAGTCCAAAAATTCATGGTACATGACTGTAAAAGTTGATATAAGACCTCTCAAGGCTTATACCAGGCTCCTCTGCATTCTGATTTGGACTTCCAACACCCCTCTCCTAGGACCAGAAAGGCTGTCAATTACTCAGAAAGTACTGTGTACATTGCCCTTTTAAAACCCCTCACTTACTCCCTTCCTGTGAAACTAGGAAGGGACGTGGTGGCGCCGCGGGCTAAACCGCAGAAGCCTGTGCTGTGGGGTCAGAAGATCAGCAGTCGTAAGATCGAATCCACGCAATGGAATAAGCTCCCGCCGCGTTGTCCCAGCTCCTCGCCAACCTAGCAGTTCGAAAGCATGTAAATGTGAGTAGATAAATAGGTACCACCTCGGTGGGAAGGTAAAACAGCATTCCCTAGTCATGCTGGCCACGTGACAATGGAAACTGGAAAGAAAGGGAGTAACCAGATTTTTTCCTGGTTACTAGCAAAAAGAAAAAGAAAAAAAAGAGAGAGAAATTACAATGCTTCCTTGGCCTGAAGCAGTTCTGTACTGCCTCCACCTCGGGCTCTCTGGACGTCTAGGGCTGGTGCCATTGTATCATTGTTCAGCCTTTGATTTGGATTTACTGCTTGTGTTTCCTCAGTTGCAGAACTGTTTTTCCCCTTCTGGAGATACAGAAATGCACATATACCAATATTCGCACAGACAAAGACCAAGTAGAAGTGTTTCCAAAAGGGCACAGTGTGGGTTGGACACTAATCTATGCAAACCTATTCATGCACTGACTGGGTTAGGAACCCAGTCCATGTCTCTAGTACTAATGTATTTATGTAATTTCCAAACTGAATGAATTGTAAAAAGTGAAACAATGGAATGGCCAAATTATGGATGGAAATTCATTGAGTTTATCATGTCCATTTTGTAGCATTCCGTTGGTCTTACAGTGCCATGAGATTCTTCATTGCTTCTGTTTGAACTAAACTGTTCCCTACCGTGTGCTTCTGGCTCATTTTAACACTTCTCCCAATCTAACAATTCCCCCCAATACACAATTGCTTGCATACATATCCATCTTTGGTGCTTTTGTATTTGTGCTTCGGTTCAGTTCATTAGCCCGGTATATTTGCCAAAACTACCTTTTCTTTGGGTTGTTAAACCTCCATTATTCTGTTCTGTTCTTTTTTTTTTTTAAATAATTCCTTATTTAATTATTATTATTTATTTGTTTGGGGGTTGGTGGTTTCTTCTCAACAAAAGAATTCTAGGAGAAGAGAAAATCTTTTAATCCCCCTAGCAATAGCCTTAGGTGACCTTCAAATCAAGCTGTTAAACATTCTGCCAGGGTCTGAAGAAAAGCTTATGATGGAGAGAGACCCCCAACAAATAATTATTTTTGGCTTCCAAAGGAAAGCATTTAAAACGCAATTACATGTGTTTTTGATACAGACAGTAAAATGTTGGGGAAGTAGGAGAGGACGTTGCCTGCTGATTATAAGCTGAAAGGAACCATATTTTGCAGTTTCCAACTGGTTTCAAAGTGCTGCAAGTAGAAACCTTGGATCTACTATTTGATTTGTTTAGCTTTATCTGGTGTTCAGACCAGTGCTATAACTAGCAATTTTGGCACTTGGGTCAAGAGGCAAGGTTTCCCACCCACTTCACCTAGAGGTATGGTTGAGACATTTCCCCACCTAAAAAGGAGGTAGAAAATGTGCCCTCCCCCGGCATATGCTTTTCTTAAAAAGGAAGTGAGTAGTCAATACTATAGGGCTGTATGTATCGCCATTTTTCTTTACAATGCTTAGTGATAGATTCACATCTAGGTTTTGGCATTCTTTAAATGTTGACACCCTGGGACAAAGTCTCAACTGCATTGCCCTAGTTATAGCTTTCTTCAAACTTCTCAAAATGTTTAACAGATGATCTTATGCAGTGGTGTGCACAAGGCAACTTGTCTGTCCCATTTTACGCCTTTTGTCAAATTCCATCCACCACTGCTTGCTATTGTGTCAATAACTTTAGTATTGTGTGGCAGAACAAACCAACCAACTAACCATTTGTTTCTTTAAACCAAGTTGTGTAGGGAGCATAGGCTTTTTTTAAAAGAAAAAATATTTATATTCCACTAGGTAAGGGAAGATTATAGGGAAGGGGATTTGAATCAGGGTACAGTGGTACGATTGTTGTGGGTAAATAAAAAATACAGAATGTGACAGAGAACGGTATATATCATTATTACATTTGTCACTATGTTTTCTTACTAAGCTTACTTCACACTTGTCTTATCATTTTTTCTAAGCCTTTAAAATCTGAAATTATATCTTATATTTTCTTTCTCATAATTTTAACCCATTCATGTTTTCATCTCTCATCCAATTATACAAAGGTTCCCATTTTTTTCTAGCCTCAGCAATTTCTTTGTTTTTTAATACTTCAGTTAAAATATCCATCTCTGTGGACAATTTTTTTTCCAGAATTTTTTTTATTAATAATTTCTAACATACAAAAAACTATAAAACACCAAAGAAAAGAGAGAACATAAAAAAAGACAAAAACAGAAAGAAAAAAACCAGACCACGTATACAGAAATATTTGAAGTACCCCCTCCCCCCTTTGGAGTCAAAGATTCCAGCCTCGTTAACCCCTCTATTCTCCCTATATCAGTTTGCAGTATATACTAATTAGTTCATACATATGTCAAAAATTTTACCCTAAACTCCTGTCTTCTTCTGGGCCCAAGAATATATTAGTCCCCAGCTTTGTTAGATGGTCTCTTGGCTGTTCCCGTAGTGCTTCTGATAGAGTGTCCAGCTCTGCTATGTCCCATAGCTTCTTTAGCAGCTCTTCTATCGTCAGAACCTCTTCTGTTTTCCATTTCTGGGCCCAGAGTAATCTAGCTGCTGTGAGTATATACATAAGACAATGCTTCAATTTGTTATCATTTACTCCTGAAATGACGTTCAGTAATGCCATTTCAGGTTTTATCTCTAACTTCTGCTGAATAATTTCTTTTGCTAGGTCCCATACCTGTGTCCAATAGATTTTGACCTTTTCACATGTCCACCACATATGATAGTAAGTTCCTGCATTTTTTCTACACTGCGGCCAATTTTTTAAATTAACTCCTGGGTTGTTGGAGTGTCTTCTTTTCCCTCTAGTATTTGAAATATCAGATTCTTGCTGCTGTAGTTATATGTATGATCAAATATCTTTTTTTCTTTTTCTATCGAGTCTGGTATTATATTCAACAAAAACAGTCCAGGTTCATACGGAATTATAGAGGATAACATTTTTTGTAAAACATATGGACTTGGTTCCAAAAGCTCTCAGCTCACCTACAAGTCCACCACATATGAAAAAACTACCTTCTTTTGATTTGCATTTCCAACATTTGTTAGAGGTACTTTGATATATTTTCGATAATTTTTCAGGTGTCATATATCATCTACAGAATGTCTTATACATATTTTCTTTGTAATTAATTGCTTTTGTTAGCTTAAAACTACCTTCCCATATTTGTGACCATGACTTTAAGTTAATATTGTGGCCCACATTTTGGGCCCATTTTATCATATATTCTCTATTTCATCTTGTTTTTGATTCTAGTAGAAATTATACAACATTTTAATCAGTTTTTCCTTTACATTCAAAAGTATCTTACCTAATGGTGTCTGTTCCTTACAAAAGCTTATCTTTATCTCTCGTATACCTTGAATCTATTGGTATTTTTCTCCACCAATTAAGTATTTTACCTTGCTCTTCTAGTCCTTCCCTTGATTTCATACTTAAGTCCTCTTTTAACAAATCTCTATATCTCAAGAGTTTCTTCTTTTCCATTAATGTTGGCTGTGTAAATGCTTCCATTGGTGAGACCCATTCAGGAATGTTTTGGTAATTTTCTTCCCGGATTTTAGTCCATACCCAGTTTAAAGCTTTCCTTATCAGATGGTTCTTAAATTGTCTTTTGCTTTTTGATACCATAGGAAGGCATGCCATCCTAGATTTAAATCATCTCCTTCTAGTTTTAATATTCTGTCATAGGCATAAGCTAAACGTAGTGTGGGGAAAAGTATTTGTTTCCCCCTGCTTATATCTATCTATCTATCTATCTATCTATCTATCTATCTATCTATCTATCTATCTATCTATCTATCTATCTATCTATCTATCTATCTATCTATCTATCTATCTATCTATCTGTCTGTCTATCTGTCTGTCTGTCTGTCTGTCTGTCTGTCTGTCTCTCTGTCTCTCCGTCTCTCCGTCTCTCTGTCTCTCTGTCTGTCCGTCCGTCTGTCCGTCCGTCTGTCTGTATCTATTCATTTATTCATTTATTTATTGCTGTACCACATTTCCTCTCAAAGGGTGCGCTAGAGGCAGTTTACAGACTTTAAAAGAATAAAAACAGGAAACCGCATTTAGTGAAATATGTAATAAAATCTTATAAATCAACCCCACAGTAAAATAATTAAAATCAAACAAAATGTGGTACAAATAGTTAAAATCAACACAGTCAAAACAATACCATGGGGAAGGCTGAGCACATAAATCATTCTGAAAAGATGAGTTATTACTTCCTTCTTAAAAGTCAGTCAGATTGGAAACAGATTGCAACTCAGAAGAGAGTGCATTCCATAGTTTGGGAGCCACACAGGATTTATTCTTGGTGATCTCTTTTCTATGAACATGTGTCTGTGTCTGGATGCACAGCAGCTTTAGCACAACTCTGGTGAAAACTGAGTGTTACCTTGCAAGAACTTCACTGCACATTCACTGGACAGATTCCAATAAAACTACAGCCTATTGCACTCATGAACAACCCTATGAGTCCAACAGTTTTCAGGACGTTTCTTCAGTATATGACAGAGGTGCTATTTATTATCGATATCTCCGAGCCAGAGTTGATTTCCACCATCTTGCAGTAGCCACTGGGCTGAGGAACATAGTTGCAAATAATTCCAATCTCTATGTCTGTGTCCTGTCTGCATATGATACAAATGCTGGGCTTATTGCCATGAGGGATGTGATGCATCATTTCCATCCATTGACTCCATGCAAATGGACTTTGGCTCAAAGTAGCCCTTCTTGTAAAATCTGCATTCTACTTTGTACTACTTTGAATGTGGAAAAATATATCAATCTGGGAGTATTTGTCTAATTTTGAGATACGAGCACAGTGAGGAAGTGAACTCACAACCTTTGGCTCCAGATGCCTAAACCACTGAGCTATTCTGAAACTGTTGTTGTTGTTGTTGTTGTTGTTGTTGTTGTTGTTGTTGTTGTTGTTGTTGTAGAGTACAGTAAAGAGACGCTGTCCCCCTCTGAGGTGGAAGAGCACCTCAATGAATCCTTCTGATTCTATCCGGTATAGGATTTAAAAGACAGTTTGTCATATGAATTGGGGACAGGGGAAATTGAAATTAATATGAAAGAAACTTTGTTGCGTAAGTCTTCAGACCATTTCAAATACAATAAATACATAAAAATAACAGCAGAAATAAATGCTTCAAACTTGACACTTTTAAATTTTAATTTTTATATTTGTTAATATAATTTGTTAATTATTTATTTGTTAATAAATATTTGTTAATTAGGCAATTAGTCAAGTATAGTAAATAACTTCTGTGACTCCAATAAAGCCCCACTCAGGATAAAAGTTATTACATGACTCATTTAATTAAACAATTTTTAGTTTTGTCCCTAAGACTAGCTGCTATAATTGCAAGGAGGCAATCCCCTATATTAGAACCTCAGAGGAGAAAATTCAATTTGTTCTCAACCTGCCATGTTCTCATGCAGTCAAGGCGTGGGGGGAGAAAAAAACAACTCTTCTCTGTAGTTGGAAAATAACTGGCAATCTAGTGAGGAGTTTGCTAAGTCTTCTACTTTGGCTGCTCCAGGTATGCAAAGTCTATCTTGCACTCAAATGCCCTTGAATCTTCCTTGTTGTGTCATCATGTCAATTGGCTCAGAATGAAGACAAGTCAAGGTCTTGTGTTGAAAAACAAGTATTTTTCTTCCTGAAACTGAGTTTTAGCCCTTGCTGACCATTTCCTAGACCTTACAGTTGACAGGTCAGCTGAATCTGTACACTGATGTGTAGCATTCTTTGAGACCTTTTTTTTATACTGAAACCAGATACATAGCTTCATATTAAAAGCATAATTTGAAAGCAAAAACTGAAACTGTAATAGCACAAGGGGCTTTCTATAACTGCAACTTACTATTAAAATGTAACTTGTAGTATTGAATGTCTTAAATAATGTCTGGTGCTTTAGCAATAATATTGTCTGTCTGGACCATTCCTACTGCTTTTCTATTAAATATTCCAGGGGATCCAAACAACTGAGGTTTTCTGAAGATCTTCACCATGCGGATAAAGCCAGTTCAATAGGTGATCATATCATGTAAAATCACTGGACTTTGCAGATAGGGCAACAGGGTCTTCTAAAACAGTAGTTCTTAACCTTGGGTTACTCAAGTGTTTTTGGACTGCAACTCCCAGAAGCCTTCAGCACCAGCTGCGCTGGCTGGGGTTTCTGGGAGTTGCAGTTCAAAAACACCTGAGTGGTCTTAACCAACCAGATAGGCGGGATATAAATAAAATAGTGGTGCCCCACATAGCGAGGTTAATCCGTTCCGGGATTAATGGCCGCGGACGACCCGAAATGGCCCCCCGCAGCGTTTTCACGACCTCAGTAAGCAAGGGGAGGGCGCGAAAACACTGACAGGGGGCCATTTCGAGTCATCCGGTGGCCATTTTGGAGCCGCCGAACAGCTGTTCGGTGGCTCCAAAATGGCCGCCGGACACCCCAATCGTCGCAAAGCGAGTGCGGCGATTGGGGCAGCTCCGTATAGCGATTCCCAAAAAGGGATCGCTATACGGATTCTTCGTTATACGGTGCGCTCGTTAAGCGAGGCACCACTGTAAATAATAAATAATAATAAGGTTAAGAACCACTGCTCTAAAGCAGTGGTCCTGAACCTTGGGCCTCCAGATGTTCTTGGACTTCAGCTCTCAGAAATCCTGGCTAGCAGAGGTGGTGGTGAAGGATTCTGGGAGTTGTAGTCCAAGAACATCTGGAGGCCCAAGGTTCATGACCACTGCTCTAAAGCATTTCCTTTACAAATGAATGTAAACTGATCTAATTTTGATTTATTCCTGGTAGATACTCTTCATAGATACTCAGGGCAGCCAGTTACAGGAGGCAGGTTGACTCTGCTTACAATGTCTATTGTCAAAGACTTCTCTGTCATAATGTAAGGATTATCCTCACCATTGTATCTTGCATTTTGCATGTCTTGTTTCAGCCCAATGGTTATTCATCATTGGAAGATAAACATTAGTTTAATTTGCTTTTTAATTTGCAAGGTGGATTGTTGAAGTACATACCACTGTAGGAGAGAAATAAGGATTAATCGTAGAGAATATACTACCCTCTAGTTTGTGCTGGGGATTTTTCATAAAAAGTTTCTAGGAATGTAGTTGTTCCTTCAGTACAAGGCAGAAAAATGCAGAAATATGGAGAGATTGTAACCTCTGTGAAATACTGGTTCAGCTCAAAGGTGAAGCTGTGAATAAGAGATTTGAATCAGAAAGAGTGGGAGAGCAGAGGAGGCTGGAGCTGCTGTCACCACTTAGACTGTTAAGACCCTTGCCAACTTGGTCCTATGTGTATGTGTTGGAGGGGAGAACCCACATGGTGAATTCATGTATATGCAATTGAATTGAATTTTGAAGCTTCTGCATGTGGAGCTGATTCTTCTATGTTATGATACCCAACCCAATTGAGGAAGGTATCTTGGATTTTTGTCTGAATTTGAAATTCAGGAAGGAAAGGGGAAAGAGGGCTTGAGCAGAGAAAGAGATATTTCCTTTTCTGAATTGCAAAGGAAGGGTGTTTCATCAATGTCTCCTTTCTCTTTTCTTTGATCCTGCTCTTCACAATAATTTACAAGTCTTTTAAAACCCACTTCCTTCTCCTGATGCTGTTCAAAAATGGGAAAGTAAAATGAAATGAGAAAGAGAAATGTGCAAGGAAATAAGGAAAATGGGATGAGTGAGTAAAAGAGGGAATATATATATATATATATATATATGATTGCATGTAAGTGTCATGCAGAAGATTTCTGTCAAGAAAGGGATAAAAAGAATTGGTATAACTAGGGTCCTTTTGGCACATTGATTGAGCCCTTAGCAGAAAAAAAAATCTTAGGTGTAAAACCTCTTTTTACTGACATCTAATGTTAGTGCATGCAAGATTGCTATTTGACCCTTAGATTCTAAAGGTAAAGGTTCCCCTTGACAATTTGTCCAGTCATGTCCGACTCTAGAGGACAGTGCTCATCTCCGTTACCAGCCCACAGAGCAAGCGTTTGTCAGCAGACAATCTTCTGTGGTCACGTGGCCAGCACGACTAGACACGGAACGCCATTACCTTCCCACCATGGTGGTACCTATTTATTTACTCGCATTTTGCATGCTTTCGAACTGCTAGGTTGGCGGGAGCTGGGACAAGCAATGAAGACTCACTCTGTCGCATGGATTCGATCTTATGACTGCAGGTCTTCTGACCTGGTAGCACAGAGGCTTCTGCGGTATAACCCGCAGTGCCACCACATAAGGTCCTGTTCAGATTTTAATAATTAGCACCAAAGACACACTTCTTGCTGGCTGTTTAGCTCTTCACAGCACCACCCCTCTCTGGCTGGCCTTCTCTTAAATGGGGATAAATTACCTCCCTTATGTGGCAGTGTACAAATGGTGGTGAATCTCACTTCCTCTGCAAGGTGGTGCCTCAAAGCTGCTTCAGATATCCTTACTATACTGCACTTATACGAGAAATTCTGGATAAAACTTCATCTATCTGAAGAGGTGGAAAATTCATGAAAATTTAAGGTATAATAAATGTGCCAGGTGTCACTGAACTCTTTGTTACCCCCTTGGGTCTATGTTGAATAGCAAAAGAATAAGCAATGATTAAGAAGGATATTGAAACACAACAATGTTTTATGGCTAAATAGTCTACTTGAAATACAATGCTACTTATTAACTACTGCACCAAGACAGTTTTAAAGTACTAAATTGAACCATAGTGCCCTCGGCACACGTAATAGATCCTCAATGTGCCTTACAAATTAATCAAAGAACAAATCATAAAAATAATAAATGACAATTAAACACAGCCAAAGCGACAACAGATTGAAATATATTAGAAGCCATTAAAAGCAGCACTAATAATAATTATGGGATGCACAGTGGGGAATTGAACTCCCAACCTCTAACTCCACTCACAATCCATATCTAGCAACACTAAACAGTCCATTTAAAAACCTCAGGAAAAGAAATTAGAACAATGATTTGCTGATCAGAAATTGTAGATTTGGATTCAAACTTATTTGAACCTAGAGTTGATTCTCTAAAATAAATGGAACATGTTAGTATGACTAAACCTGTAACATCTGGAGCTGAAAGACCGCATGAAAGGAAGCAAGTACTGTACCTCTCTCACCCAGTAAGAAGCATGTATCCCTTTTGGCTACCCACCAAAAATAAACGTTGTCCTACCATCTTCCTAAATGGTTGCTAGGTGTCCTGGTCATTCTTTCTATTAGATGATTGTATGCAAACAAATAAAAGCAACATATTACGTACTTTGGGGCATAAGATGCTTGGAGGTTGTTGGTGCTGTTATATGCTGTGAGTTGAAATTTGTCATTAAGAGCAAACAAAAGCATGTGGCTTCATTTATTCAGTCAACCCATGTCATGTTAGGTCTTCCTTTTTTCTTCCTGTTTTCAACTTTTCCTGCTATTATTGTACTTTCCACAGAGTCTGCTCTTCTCATAGTATATTACTAAAAAAACAAATTAAAACAAAATCTCATCTGTATGTATCAGCCAAATTGGATACATTCCTTGACCCTATTATGGAGAAGACCATGTTGTAATCTGCCTGCCAAATCAATGCTAAGATGAAGAATTTGTTAGAAAAAGATGTTCTCAAAGCAGTAGCTGTTTTAATTGTTTTGATATTTGAAAGGCTGTCATACAAAGGAGGGGCAAGATCTGTTCTCGATCATCCCAGAATGCAGGACACGCAACAATGGGCTCAAATTAAAGAAAGCCAGATTTCAGTTGAATATCAGGAAAAACTTCCTAACTGTTAGAGCAGTACGACAGTGGAAACAGTTACCTTGGGAGCTGGTGAGTGATCCAACACTGGAGGCATTCAAGAAAAACTTGGACAATCACTTGGCATATATGCTTTGATTGTATTCCTGCATTGTGCAGAGGGTTGGACTTGATGGCCTTGTAGGCCCCTTCAAACTTCACTTTTCTATGATTCTATGATTCTAATTTGTCCCAGTAAATTCAGACCCACCCACTGCCTCAAAAGAAGAAATAGTTTTTTAAAAGTCTGGAACCTTAGAGACTAACTCTTCTATTTCAATGTGAGCTTTTGTGGATACACAGATGGCATCCCCAATTCACCATTAATATGGTTGAATACATAAGAATTCAAGAATGATTTTAAAAGCTAAAGCTTTCAAACTCTGTGCCTGGATAGAGTTTCAATTTATCCAATTTTTGCTTTTTGAGGAAGACAAAATTCTTCCCATATGAGGAAAGTCACCAGTTTTGGTAAGCTAACATTAAAAAGTGTGCTGAAGTGGAATTTTCAGAACCCCAGTTGTTGTGTTTTTCACATATGCACAAAAAGAAGAACTGCTGTTTATTTCTGTCCCACCTACCCCCTGACCCATGTATGGTTACTCCTCATAAGACATGGGCACTTCATATTCATTTCCCTGGAGAATCCCACCCAATCATGCCCCACCCAGAACCAGCTGGGTCACTTATAGGGCTCTGTGTGGTGCTCAGCTCCATCATTGCCATTGCTGCACCAATCATGGAAGCAGCTCAGCTGGTCCTTTCCCACCTCCCCAAGCAGCCAACCACTCATTGGCTAAGGGGGAGATTCCCTTTCCTGGCACAATGGTTGGCTGTATGAGGAGGTGGGGAAGGGCAACCAGACTGCTTCTGTGATTGTCACAACAACAATGATGACGGAGCCAAGCACAATGTGGAGCGTCGTAAGTGGCCCTGCTGGTTCTGGGTGTGGGGTTGGGCAAGATTCTCCATGGAAATGAATATGAAGGGCCCATGTCTACTCCTCATCACTAGCACTAACTTCCCAAAGTGTTTATAGGTATTTTGTTCTATTACAATGAGAATTTTCAACAACCATTTTCAACAACCTTCTGTGGACAATCTTCACGGATAAATTTTCAACAGTTCTCTTTCCAGGATTGTTAGGGAAGCCACAGAATTATAGAATCATTGCAGGGTTGGAAGGGACCTTGGAGGTCTTCTAGTCCAACTCCCTGCCCAAGGAAGGAGACCTCATACCATCCCAAACAGATGGCTGTCCATTCTTTTATTGAAAACCTCTAGCGATTGCTTGCTCCAGTCAAGCAATTGTTCAGGATCCCTAACATAACTAGAGTAAAATCAAACAGAGGATGCCAAGATCTGGAAAGTAAATGGATCAATAGGTGGAGAGATAGAATATAAAATCCACAGGTGAGTGATACTTTTGCTTCAGCTATAAATTCAGAAATCATACAAACTTTCACGTTCATCAGAATTCTATTCTCATTACGTACCATAAAGTCACTTCAGAGTGACGGTGACCATAAGAATCAGTGTCTCCCAAAGGTCAGTGACCTAGCCAAATGAAAAGTTCTAAAAGCTCAAAAATTGGCATAATTTTGGATTTATATTTGATCATAATAAAGGTACTGCCCACCTGCAGAATTTGGATTTAATTTTATTGCTGTAGATCAACATGGCCTCCTTTTGTGTGTGTGTGGTTGAGATGGATAATACATTTTTGCTAGGTATAAAATTGAAGTTCAGAGGAATTGTTTCAAAATGTAGAATAAAATATGATCCACTGCCATATGTCCCACATTTCATCCCCCCCCTTATTTCCCCCCCCCCCCAATTGGCAAAGAGGATCTATGAAAATAAAGAAGCCGTTGTTGGCTGGAAATGTATATGGCTCATTCATTTGTATGGCTGCGGCTTTTTGATTCCTTCCCACCCTTGCCCAGATATTTACTTGTGTTACAAGGAAGTGGGGATTAAATGCAGCAACCAACAGAACCGCAAATGAGTTTAAGAATCAGTATGTCCTTTTACTTTATGGAACACAGTAAACATTTCAAAGCAACATGCCAGCTCATTATCTAACTTGATCTTCACTGACTTCACAGAAAGCAGAAGCAGCAGCTATGCAAAATTTGCCAGCAGCAGCTGTGAGCACATGCACCGATTAAAATAGAAAGGAAAAACAACAACAACAGCAGCAGTATGATGTCTCTTCCCTCTACAAGTTTTCTAAGGTTGCCACATAGTGGCAAATGAGGTTTTCATCATATCACCTTTCCCAGCTATTTTGTGTTTCCTCATCCCATATTATTTATTGCTTGATGAAAGTCACATGAATGACAAAGTCCAACTGCCAATTGCGAAGGGTGTATTTTAGAACATCTGAAAAGCAACTCTTGGGGATTAATTACTGCCAATTAAAATGGTGGCTTCTCCTCCAATAGGACAAGTTGGGCACTGTCCCCATCGCATCTTCAGGCCGAGGCCTAACTAGCAGTTTTGAAGCCTGGGGCTTCGCTGCTCTCTTGTTAAGTTTGGATCACGGGAAAGTAGTGGGTGAGGAAAGGCAGAGGAATAGGGAGTAAAGCTTGATTCTGAGCATGCGACGGTCATACATGCTCTGCTCCTGAGTCCACTCGTTTTGTTTCCTACTAGCCGGTGAGGAGCAGCTGGAGCTGTTATGAAAGCTTGGGATGGGCCGGTTTATGCCATTCAAGTAGCCAAAAACTAAATGCCTCTATATTTCAGTACCCTGAGCCAAAGCGCCGAATGGCTGCCCTCTGAGCTCAGACGCCTACCAGCCACTCTCTTCCTGTCTGCTCTTCACCAGAGACAGAGGACCTCCATATGTGTGTCTGCCTGAATGCTTTCTTGGCTGACTGTATGTCTCTGTGTGGGAACAAGCACCATGATAATGTGCATGTTTGTGCTTTTGGACAACAAATCCCAGAATTCCCCAGGCAGCAGGGGCCAGTAGCCATGCTCTCTGGGGACTCCTGGGAGTTATCATCTAACTAACAACACAGACATGCACATTATTCATGCATATCCACTGCTGCCCTGGCTGTACCCATCTTTAATCTGCAGTGCCTTTTGCTCTACCAACCACAGTGAGCACCAACCACAACTGGTAGAAATTATTCACCATTGTCTGGACTTAATGGGAGGGATTTTAATGGACCCCATGTGTTACATGAATATATCTGTCTTGGCAAACCAATCATTCTAAACGGTGATGATGCAACTCAGCTATCTTTTCTTCTTTATGAGTATGACGGAGCCAGGGTTGGCTGTAATCCTGATCTCAGCAGGCAGTCTTGCTCTTATTTGAGCTTTGTATTCTGGAGTATCTGCTCTGCTAATTGTCCTGTCACAATTAAGCCCCAGGCAGTTGTAGAAGAAACTATTTTTATTATTGTCTGCATCCTTTATTCTCTTTTTTGCCTGTAAATAAATCTCGGATACTTTGACATTGTAAATAGGTACCAGCTGAAATCCTAGTGTACTTGGTGTAGCCTGAGGTTATGTCTGTGGAAATTCACAGGGAGTTGCACTCAGGCAGTCCCCATGTCTGATTGTGCAACTAGTTGCACAACTTATAATCCAACTAGTTGCATAACTATGCCTATAGAACTGCTTCCTGAATAGGACTTCTACCTTGATGAAAATTATGCAGTGGCTTCCCCAACTTCAGGCATAGTTACACAACAGGATTTTAGCCAGCATCTATACATAAGCACCACTCATAATACATAAAGTTCATACATAAAGGGCATGAAGCTGTGAATGCCAGTATATTCTCTGTGTGTAGAGCCGTAATTGCCAAGATCAGCACTGTGGGCTTACTGTCCTATTGGTTAAGCTTGGGTCATATATGAGGGGCATATATAAGGAGAGGACAGATGAATGGGGAGAAATGCTGAGGTATGAGTGTGCAGTCTGGTTCATAGCCCCAACTGTCCCGCCCCAGTTATGGCTCTGCTGCCTGTGTGTTCTGCACACATTCTTTCTCATTCTTTGATCTTCCTGTATTGACCACGGAGGTCTAAAGAGGGTCTCTTCTCAAGTTTGTTCAAATGTTATTGGGACTCTGTTTGATTCAGGACTCTAATAAAGGAGGGTACCTGGACATTTGTAGCTTATCTACTTTCAGTTATAGCCTGCCTTTTCTTCATTGAGTGCAAGGCAGAGTACACGATTCTTTTCTTCCAAACTTCATCCTTATACCAACCCAATGATGTGGGTCAAGCTGAGAGGGTACTACAGGCCTAAGGTTACCAAATGAATCACCCAATGAGTTTGATAGATGAATGAGCATTTGAAGCCAAAGCACCACACCAAGTCTGAGAATGCTACTGACATTTAAGTGAATGTGTGTATGGTATAGAGCATCTACAGACCTTGCTGCTCAACATGGCAAAGTCAAGGATAGAAGGCACAGCCTTGTGTGCATGGTGACATCAGGGGGATAGCTGGTAGCATTAGGAATGAGGAGGCTACTGCCCAGTGTGTTCTAGGGCAGACCCAATGTCAGGATGCCCAAGGCATGTTATGGCAAAACATCTACATGAGACATGGTCAAAGTGCACAGCTTTTTCTTGTTATTTAGTCATTAAGTCATGTCTGACTCTTCGTGACCCCATGGATCAGAGCACACCAGGCCCTCCTGTCTTCCACTGCCTCCTGGGCTTGGGTCAAATTCATGTTGGTCGCTTCGATGACACTGTCCAACCATCTCATCCTCTTTCATCCCCTTCTCCTCTTGCCTTCACACTTTCCCAACATCAGGGACTTTTCCAAGGAGTCTTCTCTTCTCATGAGATGGCCAAAATATTGGAGCCTCAGCTTCAGGATCTGTCCTTCCCGTGAGCACTCAGGGTTGATTTCCTGCAAAATGGATAGGTTTGTTCTTGCAGTCCAGGAGAGTCTCAAGAGCCTCCTGCAGCACCACAATACAAAAGCATCAATTCTTCAGTGGTCAGTCTTCTTTATGGTCCAGCTCTCACTCCCATACATCGCTACTGGGAAAACCATAGCTTTGACTATGCGGACTTTTGTTGGCAAGGTGATGTCTCTGCTTTTAAGATGCTGTCTAGGTTTGTCATTGCTTTCCTCCCAAGAAGCAGTCATCTTTTAATTTAATGGTTGCTGTCAGCATCTGCAGTGATCATGGAGGCCAAGAAAGTAAAATCTGCCACTGCCTCAATATCTTCCCCTTCTGTTTGCCAGGAGGTGATGGGACCAGTGGCCATGATCTTAATACAGCTTTTTACCCATAGCCATTTTACTCATGCAATGCATGCCTGAGCAGGACTGTAGGTACTCTGAAATCATAGCTAGGCTGAAATTATGGCATGGGCTCCAGCTATGTAGCTGTGCTCCTCAATTATAAGCTTCTCATTATTTGCACAGTCAAACTGGAAACAGGGTTCAGCCAATGTTGGACAGGTCCATAGTTTGGGATTATCTAGATCCTACTTTTACCATACGGAGGTGATGCTCATGGCTGGAGCTGCCTTTGGAGGTAGTAGGATTTGGTAGAAGTGTGAGTTCCAGCTGCAGTAAGTACTGGGTTCATACTTCTGAACTATTGGAATGGTTAGCAAAGCAACCTTCAGCCCTGAAAGTAATTCCCTCCAAACCTCTGAGAAAAATAAAGTTGATATTTACTACAGAAATATATTGGAGTAGTGTAGTGTAGGCATCCTTCAGTCTCGAGAGACTATGGTATCGTGCTCTGTATGGAGGACTTGGAACAGCGTCTAGTGTGGCTGAGAAGGCCAATTCGAGAGTGACGATCTCTTCCACACTGAAGACAAATCCAATCTGTCCCCTGTCCATCTCCCTGGTTTTGCTGCTTTTGTGACTTCCTCTTTGCCTCGGTCAAAGGATGACAAAAATGATCATCGTAACTAATTAAGGTTGAGATGCAGGGAAACATGGCTTCTTCCTGCCTCTTGGGACGACAACCAGGGATTTTTCTTTCCAGGAAAAGGTCCAGAGAGAACATCTGGGAAAGAAGAGGAAATGGCATCTGCAGCCTTAGTTAAACACCAGTGTAGACGGAAGGAAATTCAGCATGGATCAGAGCTAGGGATGGGGAATCAAGTGGCAGGATTTGTTGTCAAGTCAGACTTAAGTCTGATTGCTAACTTAAACTGGACTCAACCTGGGCTTTTTTTTTTCAATGACTAGGACTCAACTTGCGACTTGGAATCTACCCACCCTTCCCTTTTTTCTGAGGGGGAAAAAAGCTTGTTTTTAATAGAGACTCAGACTTGGGGCTTGGTACAAAGATTCGGACTCAGACCCCCAAATTTGGCAACATCCCTTGGTCACAGCAGGGCCAGGAAACCCAAGGAAATCAATCTGTCTGCTTTCTTCCCTCTTTCCTCCTGCCTATGTAAACACAAACCCCTCCACCACAAGCTGATCTGCAACCTGTCACCCTCAGCAAATATTACTTGAGAGGGCTGATCTAGCCATAATCACACATGTCTTAGTCACATACCAGCTAGAACGCGCCACAGGATGCCATGCTCTTTCTTCACACAGGACTTTTGTCTCTTTGAAGGGTTATCGAAGAACAGTCCTCTGTTTGAAGGCATCCTCTGTTTGAAACACTGCCCCCTCCACTGATTTCAGAACTGGGGAGGCAGAGGTTGAAGGAGAAAAAAGCCCCAACAGATGAGAGCAAGAGATTTTGAAGTTGCCAGTCAGCAGTATTTATCTGGACAGTAGATGGAGGAGGTTTCTCTCCCTGTGATGAGATGAAAGATATTTCTATTTAAACTATAGTCGTGGTTTCTAAATCTACATGTATGTGTATAAATTGGAATATTCACATTTAGTACGATTGTGTGTGTTTTTTTCCCCTCATGCCTCTCTTGGTGAAGAGATTTGGTGATCTTTGAGTTGGCCTGCTTTTGGAAGTAGAGTCTCTCATGTTTTCCAAAAAACAGTGGACTTATTAGTATCTAGAAGTGGGTATTGGGTGCATATCAATTTATTTTATTTATCTATTTATTTATTTTATTTATATCCCGCCTATCTAGTCCCTCAGGACCACTCTAGGCGGCTTACAACAGACATATAACAATATAATTAAAACAATTTTAAATAAGGGGAAAAACATTAAACAAGATGGGGCAAACACTAGGAGAGAAGAAAAAGGGAAAATCAGGAATTAGCTGAGGGGAAGGCCTGCCGAAACATCAATGTTTTTAATTGATTTTTGAAAATACCCAGCGAGGGAGCCGCGCGAATGTCAGGGGGAAGGTTATTCCAGTGCCGAGGAGCCACCACCGAGAAGGCCCGATTTCTTGTCTTTTCTTTCCGGGCCTCCCTCGGCGTTAGGCTCCTCAGCCTCACCTCCTGACTCGCGCGCGTGACACGGGTAGAACTTGGTGGAAGTAGGCGTTCCGCCAAGTATCGAGGCCCTAAGCCGTTTAGGGCTTTATACGTAAGCATCAACACTATCAACCCTATGGAACCCTATTTGGGAACCACAGATTTATGGTAACATGCTAATCTAAATCTATATATTGGCTATCCAGAGACCCTTTTGTCCTCTTGGTGTTTTAGACTACAATTCCATCATCATCAGTCACCAGAGAGCGTGGAACACCCTATTGTCACTCCTAAACCCAAGTTTAATACAGACCAAAACTTGGAAAAATGACATTTTGAACTACAGCTTCCGCTAGATTTTACTGCTTGGCTGCCACAATTACATGCAATATACATTTTTTTTCCTAATCCGTTTTCTTTATTTGGCTTTTTAACATTTTATGATGTTTCTTCACTGTGCTTTATTGCTGGATTTTATTGTTGCTTGGTCTCTTTCTACATTTTTGGGTTTTCTCTGCATTTTACTGTTCTTCGAGGCTATCTTGAATGACACAAGGGAAGGTGGGGAATAAACACTTTAAATAAATAGCAAATAAGTTTTTAAAAGGCGTTTTAACTGGGGTTGTGTCTCCTGTTAATTTTAGTTCTTGTATTGAGCTGACCTGAGGCCTGATTTTAGACCATTTATGGTTGCATTCCAATGTGATCTGTTTTGTAACATTTTATGCTATTACGCAAGGATAAGAGGGAAACACTTGAAGCTATTTCTAATAGAGAAGACCCATTTAACCACTAGGGCTTACATAAGCAGTGGCAAAACAAAACCCATTCATTCAATGGGTGTGCCCTGGTTGGGACTAATTCTTAGACCTAATTCTTAGTTTCATTATGACCGAGATTATTTCTCTCATGTTGAAATGGTTCATTAGCCTTTATTCTGTCAAAATCCTGATGCTGCATGTAATATGGTGACATGCAGAGATATCAGATAATGGCCCAAATCCTTTTGTGTAGCTTCACAAGTAGCTTAAACTTTTGGAGGCAAGTTGCCCCAAGTTAAGAAATGAGTGTAGACATTATGAGTTGCATCTGAGTCACACAACCCACAATGCAACAGACAATGCCTATGGTGGTTTCTTAATTTAAGGCCATTTACCTTCTATAGTTACACTGCTTGTGCTATGCTAAGGTGACTAGATAAGAGGATTTTGGCCACTGTATATTCTCTAACTATCTTTAATATCTTATATTCAGCAGGCCGTGATTAATACCAGTCATAGCGATGGAACCACAGAGCTAAATCAGACTTTGGAGAACACTTGGCCCAACCAATTATTGAACACAAACTGTGCAATGCAACCTGCAGCTACAGTATTCCTGACAGAGGTCCGCTAGGCTTCTGCTTCAACAAGTTTAGCAAAGGAAAAGTAACCCACCAACTCCATAGTCTCAATGTTGACAGGTTACTTCTCATGCTCAGGGGATGCTCGCTTCCTTGCAGTTTCCTCCCATTGGTTCTAATCCTGTCTTTTGAAGCAAAAGAGAACAAATCTACATGATCTTCTGCTACAAAGACTTTCAGATGTTGGAAGACCGCTATTGTGTCCTCCTTGATTTTCCTTTCTCCAGGCTAAACACACCAGGGGGTTTAAACTGTTCTTCACATAACATGTTATCTGATAATGGTGGGATTGATGGTCATGATGCTGCTGCTGGTGCTTCTTCATTAGAACATAGGAAACTGACAATGCTGAGTCCTTCAAGCCCAGTATGGTCAATTCTGTCTGGCAGTACAGCTTCCAGGTTTCAGGTAGGATTCTTTCCTATCCTAATCTGGAAATCCCTACGTTATACACACTCTCTGTTTTAAAGTGGGCACGTATTTTTCACACTTGAGGCACTCATTCAAATATTTCTTTTACGTATTGTGTTTTAGTACTGCTGAGGAAGATCATTCTTGAAAAATTCGGCCGATCATCCAAGTAACAATTACTTTGGTGATTAAATTCAATTGCTGGGCCCAAATAAAGCAAACCCATTAGATCAATCTGAATTATGCGAGTATCTGTTTGAAATGTCCCATTCATTCAATGTGTCTGCTGTAGCTTGGCTAGCAATTAGACTTCGCTTTTGCTATCTTTCAGCAGGATTTGCTTCTCCTCCCATCATTTTAGTGGAGAGGGCAACATGCGGGGGAAGACGTTTTAATAAACAGGGGGAAAGAAAAATAGCATTTAAAAATCATCATGTGGTGCTTACCATGGATGTGCATGTGACCTCCAAGACTGGAATCTTATTTACCTTTACCTAGAAAGAAGCCTCATTTTGAATGTGGTGGAACCGACGGATCTGTCAAGACATTTTTAGGGATACTTCACAATTTCATAGAACATGGAGATAGAAAAGCTGGTATTTTCCACCCCTAAAACTTGGCAGGGCTAGCAACCAACCTGTCATATCAAGAATGCCACGATCCCCTCTTGGCACCAGTCTGGGTCAGAGAATACCCAAACATTATTCAACATCCCAGGAGCAGGGAAAGAAAGCAGGGATCAAAACCCCGAGCTTTTCTTCAGAATCCCAAACAAAGACCAACTTTCAGTAGCAAGTAACCAAGCAGAAGATGCTAGATTTGGTACCAAGCATCCCCATATTTATGCATGCAAAAACACACTGCTTGTGGACAAAGGCTTTCACAGAAGAAAGGATGAAGCAAGACGAACCAACTTATAAAATTAAGCCAGAGAACTTCTCTTGGATAAAGCAAGACAAATAATTTAAGCTATATGTACACTACCATAGATCTTACAGAATCACATAGCCAGGATGCAAGAATAATGCATGCACAGAATGCAGTCCCCATGTGAAGTGAATGCGAACATGAGGGCAGAGAGAAAAGGGGCTTCACGTGTTTTTATAGTCATTATGACCCTTGGCAACTCAGAAACACGACAATTAATCACAGACCATAAAGGCCAGAACTTTCCAGAACTCTCGAATACATGCTGGTTTTCACAGGAATTCCAGCTGAAACAGTGTCCTAATTAGCAGGCCTTGCTGAACAACTCTGACAAGTTAAAACAATGGATAATATAGGTGTGCTATGGCAGAGATTCTGCTAAGAACATTGATTTCCAGAAAAGATCAGATGTATCCTTCCTCTGCAATGTCATACAGTATGCAGAGTGTAATGGAGAGAAAGGGGAGTAGCAGACTGTTCGTATCCCAGGCTCTCTCATGCCTGTTTACTCTACCATAACCTGTAACACCTAAAGTGGGCTCAGTTGATCTGATCAAATCACCAAGGTGTAAGATGGTCAAGGATAAATGCCCAAATTTAAGCACCTTGATGCTTTTGAACAATTACATAATTGTACAGATGTACACATGCGGCTCCACACATACACACACACACACACACACACACACACACACACACACACACACACACACACACACACACACACACACACACACACCGTGAGCCAACCACGGATTCATCCACTTAACATTTCCAGAGAATGAGCATCAAAGCTTATTCATCCCTCCCTTCAGTTCAGAATAATTGGTCCCATTTTGTTTTCTTTGGGCTGATGAGTTGTCATTAGTACATTCCCCCACAAAACGGTGCACTCATTATTTTCATGATTTCTGAGCGTTGTTGTTGCTTGGTGGGTTATTTGGAATTTTTTTTTAAAAAAAGAAGATGTGATTAGAAAAACAAAACAAAACATCCTATCTTCTTCATTATAAATTTGGAACTATTTCCTCTCACCACCGGCAGCCCATACCGCTTCGGCTGCCAAATATTTGATTCCTCATGCTCCTGCTGGTTCTCAGGGGGTGTCGCTAGCGATGTGTCCTCAAACACTGTGTTCTGCTTTGAACATTTAAGGGTCAGTGTTTATGAAAGTGAGGGACGGATGAAGGACTGGCTTTGCCAGTCCCCTCTTTGACCCGAACCACCTTTGTTCTTCCCAAGCTTGAATTCTGCTTCCTTAAGGGAGGTTGCCAATTAGACAGACGTGCATAATTGTCCGTTGATTTTTCTTTTCTTTCTATTCCTTTCCTTTCTTTTTTTTTTTAAAAAGAAAGTGGATAAACCTTCACTTGAGGCTAAATTTAGACTGTGAAACTTGGTTTCCCAAGGCCAGATTTTGAAAAGGAAAAAGCCTGTTCATGAGACAAGAGAGAAGCTTTAAATCTGTTATGTTACCCAGAAAGTTCAGTCAAATGAGGACAACTTTGGAAAAATCAGGTGCATTTTGTGACAAGTTTTGTAGCCCGGCAGCTTTTCTTTGTCCTACTCTTTAATGCTTTAGATAAAACTTGTCTAATAACATGCCAAAACCAAAATCCAAACAGACAAGAAACAAGTAGCCTATATTACTGGGGGTTAGAAAATTTACTCTCATTCTGCAATTTAAAATGCTGTGCCCCGTGCTGTTGGTACAGTTCCCACCCACCACATGCTATCTGCTGCTCCAGTCTGCCCACCACTGTTATCCAAGGCATTTGCCTACTCCCCAATGAGACCTGTCCTCTGCTTCCCCAATGCTGCTGGCATTTCCTGCCGACATTCCCAGGGTTTAATCTGTATGCCCGTTACCGTCATTTTCTGATACCTAGGCACTGCTGGCTGTTGGTGTACATCGTTTTTGTTTGGCACAATCCCTGGGAAGGTGTCAGAGGACACAAGGAAATCCTTTAAAAATGTTTGTCCTGTTTATCTTTTTAAGGATAAGCATCTATGTGAGGCTGCAGGAAAGCTCATCTGGAGATCCGAAGTGCATTGCCATCTGTACACTGATGACATGCAATTCCATCTCTCCTTTACATCTTCTGCAGTGGATGCGGTCTGGATCCTGGTTTGTGGCTACAATTCTGGGAAGGACAAAGGCCAATAGGCTGAAGATGAACCTGGACAATATGGAGATCCTTCTGTTTGGGGGAGGCCCTCTGGACAGGTCAGGGAGTTACCTCACTAAGTTTCATGGAGTTATCTTTCCTCTTAAGCATCAGGTTTGTAACTTGAGATTTTTCTCGACCTGACCTTCTCATGGGAAGAACAAATATTGCCTGTGTCTAGGTTGCCTGTAACCAACTTAGGCTAATTGCCCAGTTGCACCCTTCCTTGAATAAAGAGCCCTTGACAACATTGGTGCACATGGTGGTGATTTCAAAGATCAACTACTGTTACACTCTTGGCATGGGACTACCATTGGAGCTGACCTGAAAGCTACAACAGATGCAAAATGTGGTGGCCGGACTAATCTTAGTTGTGAACAAGTTTGATCACATCTCCCCAGTACTGATTCACCTGCATTGGCTGTCCCTTTATGGGCCAGATTCAAGATTTTGGTCTTTCTGGAGTGTCATTCCTGAAGAACTTCAGCCCATGCCACCTGATCCTCTTAGTCCTTGCTCCTATGGGTTGCCATGCCAAGAAAGACAAAGACTTCTATGAGAAACTGAGCCTTCTCAGTTATCGTCCCTTCCTTGTACAACAGGGTCCCAGCCCTCCCTTTTAAAGAATGCTTGGTCCTGCCATCATTTAGGTTTTAATTAGGTTTAGGCTTCTGATGTAATTTTATTGGTATTTACAGTAGAACGCATGTTGTTTTTGTGGTGTTGGGTTTGATAGGACAATTTTCTTTTTTATTGTTAACCACCTGCAGTAGTACTTGACACCAAGTTGGGCAGTGTATATGTATGTATGTATGTATGTATGTATGTATGTATGTATGTATGTATGTATGTATGTATGTATGTATGTATGTATGTATGTATGTATGTATGTATGTATGTATGTATGTATGAATGAATGAATGAATGAATGAATGAACGAACGAACGCTGTCAGGAGATATTCTTTGAAATAACTTCTAAAATAATCTGAATTTATTGATCACATAGTAAATGGCATATTAAAAATATTTAGGAACCCTCAGAGCTGGTAAAGACAAATATAACCCATGCAGATTATTTAGCAACATCTGTTCCAACTCTTGTTTCTTAGTTTATATGTTCCTTTTAAAATAATCTGTTGTTAGGTATTGTCTACAATTTTATGCCATTTTATGACATTCAAGGCAATCACAGACATTACTTCTGCATTTCCTCTAAAGGAAGGTGGGGGGCAAGAAGCCCAGCTGAGTCATCTGACCACCATCTCCTACAAAGAAGCACAGTTCCCACTTCCTTTACCGAGAGATACAATGAGAACTAAAGATGTCTCCAGCTCTGAACAGTGAAGAGAAGCAAGGGCAAAAGCCAGGGAACGGCATCCATTCAACACATGGTGACAGCCAGGGAAATGGAGCAGAGGGTTTATATTCTGTCCCTACCTGCTGGTCCCAGTCATCAGTTTGCCTGTCACATTCGGTCCCCTCTGAAATTTCTGAACACTCTTCAAGGGAGGCTCTCATCGAGCTCATTGCACTAATCTCAGTGAATTTATCAACTTATCCAGCAGCGGAGAGTCTGGTGGCTGGTGGCTGGACGGTGGTGAGAACCTGGTGGAGTGGGCGGACGAGCGCGGACAGGCTCCGAGACTGGAGGCACCCAGAAAGACGCGGGGGTCTTCGTGGGAACTAGAGGGTGCCTGTGGAGTTGCTGGAGTGCTGGAGCGTTTGGACGCCAGCGCCATGTTGGAAGAACCTTCTCCAGGCTCCCTTCTTCCAGCTCACCCTCCACCACTACCTAAGGATGACCCCCTAAGCTCTTCCAAAGAGTGGGAAATGGCAGGGTCCGAGCCTTCTCCAACTGGCTACTCGGTGTCTTTGTCCCTGCTTATTTACTACATTGTGGACTCCATGCCTATTGTTGAACTCTGCGTCCCCTGGCCCTTTAAAAAACACTCTAAGCCAGGGCTGCCATTGACACTGCTAACCTTAACTGCATCAGGAAGAACAAGGCCACGTGGAGGAGGACATCTCGGGGTATTGTGTGGGGGATAATTAGAGTAGAGTTTTTATAATCTATGTATTTATTTTATTTTATTTTAATTATTTTATTTTACTGCTATTATTATTTGATAGTATTAATTGTACTTAATTTATGTTCGCTTATTTTATGAATATTATTTACATACACTCTATATGAGTTATTTTTTCTATTGACTTACTTGTATTAAGTTAACTTTTGCCCTATTCTTTCTCTCTCTTTCTTTTTCACTCCCTTTTGCTTCTCTCTCCCTTCTTTCCCTCCCTTCCCTCCCCCTCCCTCCCTTTCCCCTTTTGGATATGGAATGGAAGGCCTGCCCTCCCAGCGAGGGCCCCCAAAATATTTCTGTGATCACGGGTAGAGGTAGATACGGCGTTGGCCCAGTCCCTACTTGTGTACGAAGAACGACGGACAGATGTTTGAAGGCTGTCCATTGTTCTGAGACTGGGACCAACCCTCAGTGTTGAGGCAGCCAGTTCAGTCATCCTTCCACTCTATGCCTGGTGTTGCTGAATGCCAGGTCTGTATCCAATAAGGCCCAGGTGATTCACGACCTCATCCTGGAGGAGGATGCAGACCTGGCATGCATAACCGAAACATGGATCAGCGGAGAGGGGGGTCCCCCCCTAGCACTCATCTGTCCGCCCGGTTATGCTGTCCAGCACCAGGGTAGACTGGAAGGACGGGGGGTAGTTGCCATTGTTTACAAAACCATCTTGGAGGTTACTAGGCACTCCTTGGTGGTAAAGCCGGGTCTGGAGGCTCTCCACGTGTCGATTGGGGCCAGGGACGGTATTGGGATCTTGCTGGGCTACCGTGCTCCCCGCGACCCAGCCATTTCCTTACCGGAGCTGGTGGACTTTGTCTCCGCTGCACTGCTGGGTTCCCTGAGGCTGCTCGTCTTGGGGGACTTCAACATGCATGTGGGGGCAGAGACTTCCGGACCAGCTCTTGAGTTCTTGGAGACCATGGCCTTCTTTAACATGTCCCAACATGTCATCGGCCCCACCCACGTGGGTGGCCACACACTTGACCTGTTTTTTTCCACCAACTGGAGTGAGAGTGGTCCGATAGTGACTGACCTTGTGTCGGTCCCTTTGTCATGATCGGATCACCACCTAATAAAATGTAACCTCAACATGGCCCTCCCCCCTCGCAGGGAGCAGGGACCTATTGTTATGGTCCGCCCTCGAAGGTTACTGGATCCGATTGGATTCCAGGATGCCATGAGAGGTGCTATGACTGACCTGGCTGGCACTCCTGTCGAGGCTCTGACCAGCAGCTGGTTTTCTGCGGCAGCCAAGGCTGTAGACATGATCGCACCTAAGTGCCCTCTCCAGCGCAGAGACCGCCCGGCGCCCTGGTTTAACCAGGACCTCAGGGCGTGGAAGCGGTTTAGGAGACAGCTAGAGCGCAAATGGAGAAAGGACCCGACGGATTATAATTGGATAGCTGTTAAGGTCGCCACTAACCTTTACCTGGCTAAGGTAAAGGCTGCCAGTCGAACATACTTCGCTAACCGGATAAGCGAAGCGTCCAACCAGCAGGCGGAATTATTCTGTATAGTGCGCGACCTATCCGGAATTGGTCCGGGCAATAGGCCTCCCCCTAGTTTTTCACCGGACCAATTTGCAGCATTTTTAAAATCTAAAGTGGAGGCCATCCGCCGGGACCTGTCTCCTTTTTTGAATACAGTGAGTCGAGCTGAGATGTCCAGCACTCCGTCTTGCCCGGTGATTTTTGATTCCTTTCAGCCTGTCACGCCTGACACTGTCGCCAGGGCGCTTGACCGCTGTCGTGCCACCACCTCCTCCCTTGACCCTTGCCCGGCCTGGCTAATCAAAGCGGCCAGGCCTACAACAACGGAATGGGCTACTGTAATAATTAATGGGTCTTTCCTTGAGGGCAGATTTCCATCTGCCCTCAAGGAGACACTCATTAGGCCCATCAGGAAGAAACCAAGTTTGGCGGCGGATGAAATTGGCAATTATAGACCCGTCGCCAACGTTTCTTTCTTAAGCAAGGTGGTCGAGAGGGTGGTGGCCGATCAGCTGCAAGCGTTCCTGGACGAAACAGATGCCCTGGATCCATTTCAGTTGGGGTTCAGGCTGCGCTATGGTACAGAAACGGCATTGGTCGCCCTGTGCGATGACCTATTGAGGGAGGCCGACAGGGACAAATTGTTTCTGTTGGTCCTCCTCAATATCTCAGCGGCCTTCGATACCATTGACCACGGTATCCTCCTGGGGATGCTCTCCAAGTTGGGAATTGGGGGCCTTGCCTTGGCCTGGCTCCGTTCCTTCCTGGAGGACCGTCCCCAGAGAGTACAGCTTGGGGAGAGCTTCTCGGCCCCGTGGAGTCTCAATTGTGGGGTTCCACAGGGGTTGATTATTTCCCCAATGCTGTTTAACATCTACATGAGGCCGCTGGGAGGGGTCATTCGGGGGTGTGGAGCTCGGTGTCATCAGTACGCTGATGATACTCAGCTCTACATCTCCTTTCCACCTACCGCAGGAGATGCCGTTTTGTGCCTCCAGCGCTGCCTGGAGACCATACTGAAATGGATGCAGGAGAACGGGCTGAGGCTGAACCCGGACAAGACGGAGGTGCTGAGGGTGGGTGTCCCCACAGTGGGGTGTCTGGGAAACTCCCTCTCCTTTGGGGGGGTGACCCTCCCTGCCAAAGATGGGGTCTGCAGTTTGGGGATCCATCTGGACCCGGCACTCACCATGGAATCCCAGGTGGCGTCCGTGGTCCGAACCGCCTTTTACCACCTTAGCCGGATAGCCCAGCTGCGGTCCTATCTTGATGTGGGGGCCCTCACTACCTTAGTACATGCGCTTGTAATCTCAAGATTAGACCACTGTAATGCGCTCTACGTGGGGCTGCCTTTGAGGCTGCTGCTGAAACTATAGGTGGTGCAGAATGCTGCGGCCAGACTTATCAGTGGCGTGAAAAAATACCAACATATTTCTCCCACTCTGGCCGCACTGCATTGGCTGCCCATCCGTTTCCGCATCGACTTCAAAGTGTTGATGCTTTCGTATAAAGCCCTAAACGGCTTAGGGCCTCGATACTTGGAGGAACGCCTTCTTCCACCAAGTTCTACCCGTGTCACTCGCGAGAGTCGGGAGGTGAGGCTGAGGAGCCTAACGCCAAGGGAGGCATGGAAAGGAAAGACAAGAAATTGGGCCTTCTCGGCGGTGGCTCCTCGCCTCTGGAATAACCTTCCCCCTGACATTTGCGCCGCTCCCTCGCTGGGTATTTTAAAAAAACAATTAAAAACACTGATGTTCCGGCAGGCCTTCCCCACAGCCAATCCCTGACCTTCCCCATTTTTCCTTTGCCCTAGTCTCCGTTTCACTTTGTTCTTGCCTTTCCTTTATCTTAAAATTGTATTAATTTTATTGTAAATTGTTGTTGTTGTAAGCCGCCTTGAGTGGTCCTATGTGATTCAGATAGGCGGGATATAAATTAAATAAATACAATAAATAAAATAATAATAAATTATGCATACTTAACTGACAGTAAATCCTACTGAACAGTTGGAAGCAACTCAGCTTACACTTGAGAAGATGCACACCTCCTTAGGTTTCCTAAACTGCCCTGTACCCGCTCTAATCTGTGCTGACTTTCTGTTGACCTTGAATTGCTATTCTTAGGGTTGCTGATGCTACTTCGTCCTTTCTCACATCTCTCTCTTGCCCCTCCAAGGACAGCTTGCCTTTGTTTTCTAGAGATGAAAGGATCAGTAATGACATTCTAGAGCTAGGAACTGTATTGCCTTTCCTATCCTAAGTGTACTTCTCTAACAAATGCAAGCTTTTTTCTTTTCATAGGCTCTGCCTACATGTTTGAAATGTTCCAGGATTCGAATGGTCAGATTCACACTATTATCCACTGAATACACGATAAAAGTCAATATGATTCAGCCTGGACTCCCCCATCTAATCTATAGCTTTTTCCTCTGCTGCTGGGGTTTATATTCTCTTGGAATTGAGTGCATTTGCATCAGTTCAGGCAGTATGATTGCTTGACCTGATGTGGGAGGATTTGTAGCCATAACATTTAAAGCCATTCTAGCCAATTACAGCAGCAGAAAAAGAAGCAGGACAATGAAGAAGCTGGCTGCCTTTTGAATCCTCTTCTCTGCACACCTGGTGTCTTCCTGCCTTCCTTCCTTTGTTTTTTTCTTTTCTTTTTAGGGCTTGCTGTCCTAGCATGAGGACATCTAGATGACTGAAGAGCAAAATAATGGGCAAAGAATTGGCAGAGAAAGAGAGGAGGACGTTTTCAGTCAGCCCTGTTTCCAGCTTCTTAAGGTGACTCTGCTCTGGCTATCAAGATTTGCATAAGGCACACAGCACAGCTACCTTAACAAGCTGGAAATAAGGTTGACTGAAAATATCCTCCTCCTCCTCCTCCTCCTCCTCCTCAAGAAAGAAAGAAAGAAAGAAAGAAAGAAAGAAAGAAAGAAAGAAAGAAAGAAAGAAAGAAAGAAAGAAAGAAAGAAAGAAAGAAAGAAAGAAAGGGAACAGATGGGAAGAGGAAGCAAGCAAACCAAGATACCAGGTATGTGGCAGAGAGGATTCAAACCATTAACAAGATACAAACAAGGCTGATTTCTTTCCCTCTCTCTGCTGACTCCTGTGGGCTTGCCTGAAGTGAAATAATCCTGTGAAGCTCAATTGCTCAGGTATGACTTCACATACCTCATCCAGTCACTTTTTCTCCACTGTATAGTCATACCCTTAGAAAGAAGTGTGGACATGATTCCTTTACAAAAGGCGAAGTGTAATCATTTCCAAATCTCAAAAGGCTGTAACCTCTCCAACATGAATAAAGATTCAGAGCCTGCCAAGTTACAAATGAAATTATGACAGTCATCCAACTACAATTCATTTACAGATGACTTCTGCATATATAATACTTATTTGCTTTAAAAATAACTTTCCAGAATCTACAAGACTTGGACACCACAATCCCTGTTTCAACTGTTTATGTAACTTTTGTCCTTATCTCTGCAGATTACTGCAAAGTAGCGAATAACTTGTTTTACCTTCTAGCTTGGAAGTTGGAACAGGGTTTTATCCCGTAAGTTCACCCTATGTGCTCTTTGCCATTATTGCTGAATTCAGGTGTGTGCAACTCATTATCTGGTTTAGGAAATGCCTAAAAGAGATGGTCATCAATCAAAGAGGATGTATACTGTGATGATGGTGTTCCTGGCAATGAGGAATTGAGGGTTCATGGCACATAATCTGTACAGGGCATGCCCTTTCTCTTTGGACAGTCAACAATGTATTTACAAACTCCTGTCTTCTGGAGAAAAATATAGTTACTGTGTACTAAATACACCTCTGATGTAATTTTAATATCCAAACGGAAATTACCCTAGGCCATGTGTTTACCAGAATTGTCCATGGGTGAATATTAACTACAGAGTCAAGGCTCATCGATGACACAACAGCCAAACTGCAACATAATCAGAGATTAAAGTACAAACACATTGGCAAACCAGAAGCTGAGTGCACTTTTTCACTTCCTATTGACAGAACAAACCAGTTGTGAAACCTGGTTGATGGTGCAGGTATGTTCAATGAGAAAGAAAAGCCATTACTGCCCCCCAGTGTGTTTTTTTTTGGCCCAGGGCAAGTTTCTTTCCAGAATCAACAACCTCATTCTGCAATTCCTAGCCAAGTTTCCATGACGGAAATCAAACCGACCCAAGTTCTGCCCTGATTTCCTCTGACATGAAAAGATAGGATAGAAGTGATGCAAATTTGACTGGCTACTCACAGAGCCCTTAGGCCCTCGGATGTGTTGGATAATGCCTGGAAGCCTGTCCTAGTAGAAGGAAATGAACAAGAACCAGCATTGGTCAGTAGCCAACAGGAGAGAAAAAAGAGGTCGTTACTAGAGATGAGCATGAACTGTAAAAATGCCAAATTGAGGTGGTTTATGGCTACCCCCAGGGATGTGGTGGTACTTAAACCACTGAAGCCTCTGTGCTGCAAGGTCGGAAGACCAGCAGTTGTAAGATCAAATCCACGTGACGGAGTGAGCTCCTGCCGCTTGTCCCAGCTCCTGCCAACCTAGCAGTTCAAAAGCATGTAAAAATACAAGTAGATAAATAGGTACCACCTCGGTGGGAAGGTAACGGCGTTCTGTGTCTAGTCGTGCTGGCCACAGAAACTGTCTTTGGACAAACACTGGATCTATGGTTTGGAGACGGGGATGAGCACCACAAGCTAGGGTCGGACACAACTGGACTAAATGTCAAGGGGAACCTTTACCTTTACCTATGGCTACCCATGAATCACCAACCACCCACAAACCTGGAAAAAATTGAAGACGTTTGTAGTTTTTTTCTGGCTTGTACCTGCGGGAAGGAGAACCTCATGCTTCCGTCGCCTTTCCACTGCCCCCATTGCCTCCCTACTTGGTCTTGCCACCAACTTCTCTTTCTTTTCCGCCACCACCATATTTAGGGACAGTGTCCCAGCTTCCCTTCTGGAAGCTGGGCCAGCTGTCTTTTTTTGCATGCACACAGCTGCGGGCAGTTGGAAGGGGGCAATGCCATATGTTTTGCCAAAACAAAATTAAGTGCTGGATGGAAAAAAAAGTTTGGCGCTTTGTTTCATTTTTGGCAAAACAGAATGTATGAACCAAATCATAAACTGAACCACTAACTAGCCCGGTTCATGGGGTGGTGGTGGTGGTGGTGGTGGTGGTTGTTGTTGTTGTTGTTCATAGTTCAGTTTGTGCCCATCTGTAATCATAACTGTTTTAGATAACAGGATTTCCGTGTGGATGTTCTCAGGTTTGATAGATGCCTGTCAAATATTCTGTGGTAGGTTCTGTACCCAAGACTCTTAAACTCTTGCAAATCTGAACAAACAAGAGCATCATGTCAACAGTTTCTGCTGCATGTGCATCCCTTCCACTCAATGTGATAGAAAAAAACTTGGTCTTGGAATCAGGGATGGGGGTCAGGAATCTGTCAGTTTCAATTTTTAAAAACTCATGTTTGTTCTGTCCCAAAAATATCATGACTCAATGTTAATAAATTCTTCCAAAAAAAAGAAAGAAAAAAAAAAGAAAAAAAGAAAAAAAAGAGAACGCAAACAAAATTCCCAACTACCTGTATTGGCTAGGTTCAACAGATGCAGCTATTCCGAGCATGGAAAAGACCATGTTGTATTATCTCTATATATGATTTTAGTTTCTCCATTTTTTTACTGCTCCACAACCAAGATTTAAAATATACATATTTTTTTCTGGACAATTAATAAATATGTCATGCACTCAATGTGAGCTTAAATTCATGATTAAAGCAATAAATCATAGTAGCAGCGTAAAGTAATAATACTTTATTATCCAGTAAACTTAAGTAGAGCAGAATGCCCCGAACATGATCCCAAAAGTTGCAATTGGAGCAGAACACCCTTGATACTCCCAACAGGTTGTAAAAATTATAATACCAGTGTCTGAAAAATTCTAAAAGTTCCCTTTTGATTTTTAATAACTTTTAAACATCCCGATTAACTAGATTTATTAAAACAAGCCAGAAAAGTCCTCCCAGTTACTTGCTTAGCACACATGCTTTCTTCTTAGTGCCAGAGGCACCACAGTCCAATTAATAAAGGTATCAATTTCTCCCCAATCATAGGCAACAGCAAGAGCATTTGGGGGCAGCTAACATCAAGTCTTCCATGGCACATGTTGAGATGCTTTAAGGACATTGATAGAGGTGTGATGTTGACTGTTCTTCTCTGCACTTGCAATGAACTGTTTTGGTGGGAAAATACCATAGCAAGGGACGTGGTGGCGCTGCGGGCTAAACCGCAGAAGCCTGTGCTGCAGGGTCAGAAGACCAAGCAGTCGTAAGATCGAATCCACGCGACGGAGTGAGCGCCCGTCGCTTGTCCCAGCTCCTGCCAACCTAGCGGTTCGAAAGCATGCAAATGCAAGTAGATAAATAGGGACCACCTCGGTGGGAAGGTAACAGCGTTCCGTGTCTAAGTTGCACTGGCCATGTGACCTCGGAAGATTGTCTTCGGACAAAAACGCTGGCTCTATGGCTTGGAAATGGGGATGAGCACTGCCCCCTAGAGTCGAACACGACTGGACAAAAATTGTCTAGGGGAACCTTTGCCTTTACCTTTACCTAAGGTTCCCTTTGATTCTGCCAACTCCAGTCCTGTAGCCTATTAAGTGATGTGCAAGTAACTCTGTTCTCTATGCAACTGGGGTGATACTTTCCGGGGATTCCATCCATTTTAAGAAGTGGGTAGTTCTTTCTTTCCACATTATAGTCCTGGCATTCTCTGCTATTCCTCCAAGATTCACTGATGTTCTGAAAATACTTTTCCTTGATTTTAATCTGGGAAGGGGCAGCATGGTAACCAAAGAGTGGATAGACATTTGATGCTTTCCCTACTAGTGCTATTGCTCTCTATATGCCACTGGGTGAAATGCCTGCTAGATTCTTGAAGGTTTCCCTCCACCCAATAGGGTTTGGCTTCAGGCATCCAGTAATGATGCTACAGCTTTCATTGAATGCTGAAGTCTATTTGTTTTTCACAAGCTGAACTATATCACACTAGGCTTGGGAGCAAGGATGCAGTTCTTTGTGGTTGCAAAGACTTTTTACTTAACATTTTGGCAGTGTTTCTTATTGGTCAGCCTATGATCTAAAGTACCACCTAGGTATTTGGAAGCAAAATAATGATCTAGTTGGATGCCCTTGCGGGTAAAGCTTCTGAGATGCCTGCTTGTTTCTAAGATGGAAGGCACATATTTGAGTCTCAGTAGGGGTGGGTTTAAGTTGCTTTCTATCATAACGTACACCAAGTTCATCTAATAAATCTGTTAGAAGATGATCTAACCTTCCAATTGAAGAGCAAGTACAAGATTCTCAGCAAGAAATAAAACTTCTGATTTCTTGAGAAAGCAGTTGATCATTGGTGTGGATGTTAAACAGAATAGCGGCCAGTACATTGCCCTGGGGAAGACCATTTTTGACCTTTCTATTGACTGCATTGTCCTTGAAAGTTAATGACAAATCTGCAATTTTGCAAAAGGGTTGCTATTATTTTCATTAGCTTATAATCAAGCATGCCACAAAGACCATAATGTCGTATCTTAATTTTCTCTTTTCCCTTGAAAGGTTTGGAACTAGAATTTCCTAGAATGGAATTCCACAGAGGGAACAATCCCAATTTAAGAAGTAAGCTGGGTTGGGGGAAAGGAGAGGCAATTTTTATTTATATATTCCCTGCAACCAACTTGAAAAGTTGCCCACGTTCCATTTCCTGGAACACTGTGAGAATTAGAGCCAGAAGCTGCAAAGGCACACATCTCCTCCCTTCATTCTGACAGCAGGAATCTCTATAGAACCTTATCCCTTCTATGAGCAGATGGACTGCTCACAAATAGCAGATCTCTAGGCTATAGAGTGGCAATGTTGTATTTGCATATAGGTCAATATCTTCTAAAGCTATGGTTTTTCCAGTAGTGATGTATGGAAGTGAGAGTTGGACCATAAAGAAGGCTGACCACCGAAGAATTTATGCTTTTGAATTGTGGTGCTGGAGGAGATTCTTGAGAGTTCCCTGGAGAACAAAACTATCCATTCTAAAGGAAATCAACAATGAGTGCTCATTGGAAGGATAGATCCTGAAGCTGAGGCTCCAATACTTTGGCTATCTCATGAGAAGAGAAGACTCCCTGGAAAAGACGCTGATGCTGGGAAAGTGTGAAGGCAAGAGGAGAAGGGGATGACAGAGGATGAGATGGTTGGACAGTGTCACCGAAGCTACCAGCATGAATATGACGCAACTCCGGGAGGCAGTGGAAGACAGGAAGGCCTGGCGTGCTCTGGTCCATGGGGTCACAAAATGTCAGACACGACTTAACAACTAAACAACAACAACAACAGCATATTCTTGAGATGTTCCACCAGAGCAACAGGAAGGACATCACCAACAGTGACAAATTGTTACTAACTAAAGATTTCCTTTTTGACATACGTAGTATGCAACAGCATTCAATGATATAAATTTTTGCACACCTTGAAATAAAATAAAATAAAATAAATAAGGTACGATAATCTGCAGCTTGTAATGACATCATTCCCATTATGCTGTTTGAGCTCTGCAAGAAGATACAATCAGATACGACATTTTTACAAAAAAGAATTCCAATGCTTTTCAGAAGCATTTCTATTAGGGCTTACAGAAGTTATTGTTGGACTACAGATTCCAGAATCTCCTGGCCAGCGAGTTCATTGGCCAAACTGACTGAGAAACACTGAGAGCTGTAGATCTTAAAAAGGAAAAAAGAAAAGTCAAGATCCAACTATATGGTTCAGTGTTCAGTGTCATTAGAACTAGGACAGGGCTGAAGAGAAATGAACAAATGAAGTCTGAAAGGGAAAATCTTGCAAGCTTCTTCATCAGCAAAGGAAGGAGAAGTGATGGAACCAACAACAAGAATCATCTCCTTCATTGTTCCATGAGCAAGGAGCAAGAAGGCCTGTATTCTTCAAAAGCCCACCAGTTTTAAAGATGCTATCAAAAAGCGGAGCTCACTGTGTTCCAGAACACTGTTTCTTGGTCTTGAGCTCTCCAGATGATTTGGACTTTAACTGCCAGAATCCTCAGCCAACATGGACCATAGTTAGGGATTCTAGGAGATGTCCAAAATATCTAGAAAGCCATAGTTAGAGATTTTTTTTTTCTGGAGATGGAGAGTTGTTGTGAAGGTCTTGGATTCTTCAGAGGAACAAACAGTCCCAAAAGGGTGTTTCATGACACTGTAAGGAACTGGGAGGGAAATATGGGTGCAGGTGGCTCAGCTCTTAGAAAAGGTTCAGAAATGACGTGAAACATGCAGTGATTTCACCCCAGTCACCTCTGCGAAAAACAGATCTGGAATGGATTCTTTTAAAAACTTGAACATCCTCTGCAATAGAGACAGGCAGTGCCCCATTACTGGGTCACTTTACATGCTGGACAGATAAGTGGTTTGGGTATCTGGCTGCAGAGCCAGTGGTTGGGAGTTTGATTGTGAGTAGACCCAGCCTGGGTGGCCTTGGGCAACCTGCACAGTCCCAGGACACCCCCAGAAGAAGGGAATGGTAAAACCATTTCTGTGTATTCTCTACCTGGCAAGTGTCACCGTCAGTCAGAATTGATTTGACAACACACAATTATTATTAAACGCTTAAAAGCAAATGGCTGAATAAGAAAGAGCAGCACCAGTGACAATATTAAAAACAACAGACAAATATCGTGGGATTGTTTTGATTATAGCATAATGTGTCTAATTACGAATTTGTCCTCATGTTACCCTTTTTTCAGTCCCATGTCAACACTTGAAAGTGTTCCTCACACCGTCTCCTACAAGAAGGCAGTCAATTTGTTCCTTTGTGGGTACATTCATCCCACATTGTTTAATGATTCAAATATTAGCATCGTCTTTGCTACAGCAGTTCTCCGGAGGGGGGGTTGTACTGTGGTCTGCTAGATTTCTGCCAACCCCATCCTTCTTGATCCAATAGCTGCTAGTCTTTCTCTCAACCGAGTTTTTGCAACGTCTTCCTTCGCACTGCTTTATTCATATTCTAGTTTTCTATGGTAAAGCAATTTGTGATGCACATGCCTCACAGGACATAGTGAGGAGGCTTAAATCTTCTGTGTCCTGCCGATATCTTTGGACTGCTGTGAGGGTGCGGTGGAGGTGGAGCTGTTCTCATTCCTGGAGCATTCTTCTGAGATCATTGTCCTTCTGCTGGTCTTCATGGTGGAAAAAGGATCTTTCAAGGGAGGGAGGGGTGCTGCAAAGTTTGGAATTTTTGGTTTAAATTCCTTTTTGCTACACAGCCAAAGTACAGAGACTCACAGAGGAGAACAGTTACAAGTTCCCCAGATAGTCCACCCCTTTCTCATTCGCTGGCTACTTAAGGTCTCAGCAACTCACTCTGAGACATTCGTAGGAGAAAGAATAAAAAGGTTTCATTATCCACAGTTTTGAGCAGATCAACAGCCAACAAACAGACACGGCTTCTAGTAGACTAAAGTGAGGGAAAGAAGAGGCAGGGATTTAGTAGCAGAGACAGTTTTGCTAACTAGAACAGACAGGCCACCTTGAAGAAGAGGATTAAAAAAGAAAAACACAACCCAATGCGTGTTAAACAGAAGAAATGTTAGTTACATCCAGAAGTTTTATAGACCAGAACCTTCTAGGCTTCTCTGTAATACCTTTGTTTTATATTATTCTATTTTACTTTTTGTGGCCAAAAAGAGCAACCACTTAAAGCGGAATTTTGCCTTTCGAAATAGTGAAACGAGGGTAAAGCCCACAAGGAAAACATATTGCCTGCATTTAAAAATCATTAATGGTAGAGTAAAACACAGCCAAAGGGTGCCCGAAGCACCAGCTGTGCAAAGCTTCTGCATCCTTAGCTTATTTATAACACCCTTGTAAAAGTTAAGCTCCTTTAATTTAAAGCTTCTTTCATTTATTTTCAATAACTTTTTATTAGACTAATAAATTTTTTCATGGCCCGGAGGGGTAAATAGACATGCTCTGAAACAACTAATTCTTAGTAAGTTCTCTTTGCCTTTGTTGCAAAGGCCACTTCAGGTTAAATTCGAAGGCATTATTTTGGGGTGTGGGGGGGAGGGACAGGGCTCCCATATCCCTTCACCTGCCTGACAAAGACCCCATTCAGCTGCTCCTCTGCACTGGGTCTCATTTCAGTTTTGCTCTTTCCCTTTGTGGGAATCGTGTAATTCTTTGGATAACCCCTATAAAAGAGCATAAACGGGCAAGGAGGCGACCGTTTCCATGAATAAATAGGCCTCTTAGGAAATAGCAGAACCGTTTCCTTTCTTGTGTAGTAACAATAGTAGGCCCGAGATAGCCAAGCTGTGTGGATGACAGGCCTTGTTCCAGGTGAGTGGAACATAGGTGTGCCTTTGTGGAGTAGAAGCCCCACAATTTTGCCTAGGAAATTCCTGGATGATTACGAGGGGTGGAATCCAAATGCTGGGGGCTGGGGGGAATGGCACACTCCTGCTAGGGCCCATGCCGGTTAGGCTGTTCTGGGAAATTTCGTCTGCGAAAGTCATTCCCCCACCCTACTCTCTGGACCTATGACAGCTAGTGTGATACAGTGGGCAGAGTGGCAGATTAGGGCCTGGGAGGTAAAGGTAAAGGTAAAGGTTCCCCTTGATAATTTTTGTCCAGTTGTGTTTGACTCTAGGGGGCGGTGCTCATCCCCGTTTCCAAGCCATAGAGCCAGCATTTGTCTGAAGACAATCTTTCGTGGTCACATGGCCAGTGCGACTTAGACATGGAACGCTGTTACCTTCCCACTGAGGTGGTCCCTATTTATCTACTTGCATTTGCATGCTTTCGAACTGCTAGGTTGGCGGGAGCTGGGACAAGCGACGGGAGCTCACTCTGTTGCGTGGATTCGATCTTATGACTGCTTGGTCTTCTGACCCTGCAGCATAGGCTTCTGCGGTTTAGCCCACAGCACCACCACATCCCCCGCAGCACCACCATGTCCTGGGAGACCCGGGTTCAAATGAGTTCAAGGAGTGTTTTATCATTGCCACACATACACCTCCCCCCCCACAAATCTCCAAGGAGTGGTTTGAGACTCATGGGTGGGTGGATAGCAAACAATTTCTGAACATCTCTAATACTTGAAAACCATGTTAAATTTCTGTTAGGTTGGAAGCAACATGACAGATCAAAAAGTCAGCACCAGCAGATGGAGAACTGCAGGGTCTGGCTGTTGGAAATGTAACTGCAGGTGATGACTGAATAATGCATTTCCCTCCTCCTTTGTGTGCAAGGAACAAGTAAATGAAGCTGTTTCTTACATTAGTTGGCCTTTCCTTTAAACCTGATTCAAATCTTAGCCTCATTGATTTCAATGCAACGTGCTTCAACCCAAAGCCAATACTGTGCTCCCTGTGTAGGCATCTTTCAGTCTTGAGGGAGTATGGTAACATGCTCTGTATGAAGGTCTTGGAACAGCATCTAGTGTGGCTGAGAAGGCCAATTCGAGAGTGACAATACCTTCCACACTGAAGACAAATACAATCTGTCCCCTGTCCAGCTCCCTGGTTTTGCTTGTTTCGGGACTGCCTCTTTGCCTCGGCCTGCTGTACAAGGGTCTTTTCAAATTGGGAGAGGCCATGATGCACCGCCTGCCTCCAGGCTGAACGCTCAGACGTCAAGGTTTCCCATCTGTTGAGGTCCATTCCTAAGGCCTTCAGATCCCGCTTGCAGATATCCTTGTATCTCAGCTGTGGCCTCCTTCTGGGGCGGCTTCCCTGCACTAATTCTCCATACAGGAGATATTTTGGAATCCGACCATCAGCCATTCTCATGACGTGCCCAAGCCAACGTAGACGGCGCTGTTTCAGTAATGTATACATGCTAAAAATTCCAGCTTGTTCTAGGACTACTCTATTTGTAACTTTGTCCTGCCAGGTGATACCAAAAATGCGTCGGAGGCAACGCATATGGAAAGTGTTCAGCTTCTTCTCCTGCCGTGCACAGAGGGTCCAGGACTCGCTGCAGTACAGGAGTGTGCTCAGGACACAGGCTCTATAGACCTGGATTTTGGTGTATTCCATCAACTTCTTATTAAGCCATACTCTTTTTGTGAGTCTAGAGAACATGGTAGCTGCTTTGCCAATGCGTTTATCCAGCTCGACATCTAGGGAGAGAGTGTCAGAGATTGTTGAGCCAAGGTACACAAATTCATGAACAACCTCCAATTCTTGCATGGAGATAGTAATAGAGGGAGGTGAGTCCACACCCTGGCCCATGACTTGTGTTTTCTTCAGGCTGATTGTTAGTCCAAAGTCTTGGCAGGCCTTGCTAAAATGATTCATGTGTTGTTGGAGGTCTTCAGCAGAGTGGGCAACAATGGCTGCATCATCGGTGAAGAGGAAGTCCCGCATGCATTTCAGTTGGACTTTGGTCTTTGCTCTCAATCTAGAGAGATTAAAGAGCTTTCCATCTGATCTAGTCCGGAGATAGACACCTTCTGTTACAGTTCCAAAGGCCTGCTTCAGCATGACAGCAAAGAAGATCCCAAACAGAGTCAGCACGAGGACATAGCCTTGTTTTCCTCCGCTTTGGATGTCAAAGGGATCTGATGTTGAGCCATCAAAAACTGCAGTGCCCTTCATATCCTCATGAAAGGACCTGATAATGTTAAGGAGTCGAGGTGGACATTGGGAGTTAACCTAGAGGCAAAATCTGGAACTGGAGTCCCGAAGGCAGCTCGTGTCGTTCTGCCAATTCCTGCGACATTGCTGGAACCAGTTGTATTGGCTCTTGTCTTTCCATTGGACCATTTCAGCAATGTGGAGAGGGGCGATCTGCTGCTTGGGTAACAGCCTATCCTTCATATTAGCTTACCTGGGCTTCATGCTCTAGAGAGGACATTCCTCAATTCAGAGCATGTCACCATAGTCTCTCGAGACTGAAGGATGCCTATGACATGACGAGGTGGACATCCAATTTTGGGAAGGATTTTAAAAAGGCCGTCCCTGCTAACCAAGTCAAAGGCCTTTATGAGATCTATGAAGGCCACAAAGAGTGGCTGTTGTTGTTCCCTGCATTTCTCCTGCAACTGTCTGAGGGAAAATACCATGTCGGTGGTGGATCTATTAGCTCGAAATTCACACTGTGATTCTGGATAGACTCTGCCTGCAAGCACCTGGAGTCTCTTCAGTGCAACACAGGCCAGCAGCTTCCCTACAACACTGAGAAGAGAGATACCACGGTAGTTATTGCAGTCGCCCCTGTCGCCTTTGTTCTTATACAGTGTGATGATATTAGCATCCTTCATGTCCTGTGGTACTCCACCTTCCCTCCAGCAAAGACATAAGACTTCATACAGCTTGGTGGTGATGATCTCTTTACAGCACTTCAAAACTTCAGTGGGGATGTTAACCTTTCCAGGTGCCTTGCCAGAGGCAAGGGAATCCAAGGCCGCTTTTATTTCTGCTAAAGTTCGTTTACTGTCCAGCTCTTCCAAGACATGCAGACACTTGATGTTATTTAATGCCTCTTCGGTTACTACATTCTCTCTAGAATATAGCTCAGAGTAGTGCTGCATCCAGCGTTCCATCTGCTGTGCTCGGTCCTGGATGATCACGCCTGTAGCAGACTTCAAGGGAGCAGATTTCTTCTGTATTGGACCTAAAGCCTGCTTGATACCATCATACATCCCCTTGATGTTACCTGTGTCCACTGCTATCTGTATCTGAGAGCAGAGCTGAAGCCAATAATCATTGGAACATCTCCTGGCAGTCTGTTGGACTTGGCTACGAGCAGCTTGAAGAGCCTGAAAGTTGTACTCACTAGGACAAGCTTTGTATGCTGCTAGAGCTCTCTTATCCGCAATGGCTGGGATCAACTCCTCCAAATGGGCTTTAAACCAGTTGGCTGTCTTTTCGGTCTTCCTGCCAAATGTGGACAAGGCAGTATTATAACATTCTTGAAATGTTCCCATCGTTCAGGTGCATTTGCATCAGCCAGGCCTGGAAGGGTTTCCTGAACCACTTGGGCAAATTCCTCCACTTTTCTTTGATTGCAAATCTTGTTGATGTCAATACGTGGTCTTCCTTCCTTTTTAGTGTGATACAATCTCTTTGTTCACAGTTTTACTCTGCTACACACCAGGGAGTGATCAGTATCACAATCAGCACTCTGGTAACTGTGTGTAATTGTAATGCTAGGAAGGCTAGAACGTCTAGTGAGGATCAAATCAAGCTGATGCCAATGCTTCGATCTTGGATGTCTCCAGGAAACTCTGTGTTGAGGCTTTGTACAGTGGGGTCTTGACTTGAGAACTTAATCCGTATTGGAAGGCGGTTCTCAAGTCAAAAAGTCTGTAAGTCAAGTCTCCATTGACCTACAGTGCATTGAAAACCGATTAATCCCGTAACAGGCTGTTTTTGTTCCATTTTGATTTTTTCTGGTCTGTAAGTCAAATCTCAGTCTGCAAGTCAAACCTAAATTTTGCGGCCAGAGAAGTCTGTAACTCAAAAAGTCTGTAAGTCAAGCCGTCTGTAAGTCAAGGATTCACTGTATTAAAGAACGTGTTAGTGACACAAAGACCATAATAACAGCAAAACTCCAGCAAGCGTTGGCCATTTTCATTCATCTTCCCAATGCCAAAACGGCCTAGACAGGTGGGCCAAAAGTTGTGATCAGCACCAACTCTAGCATTAAAGTCTCCGAGAATGAACAGTGGCTCTCTCTCAGGGACTTTTTTGATAGTAGCTGTCAGATCGTCATATAATTTGTCTTTGGCTTCTGTTGTGGATGACAGTGTTGGTGCATATGCACTGATGAGGGTGACCAGTCCCGTTGATGAGTGGAGCTGCAGAGACAGGATTCTTTCACTTCCCACAGTAGGTGGAATAATGGATCTCAGCAGAGTATTTCTGACCGCAAAGCCAACACCATATTCCCTGGTCTCATTCAATGGTTTTCCATGCCAGAAGAATGAGAAGTTTTTTTCTTTGACAGATCCCATGTCTGGCAATCTCATCTCTTGCAGGGCAACAATGTCCATCTGCAGTCTACTCAGTTTGATGTTGATGACAGCTGTCTTGAGCATGTTGTCTATTTCCTGCAGGTTGTCAGAAAAGCCAGGGGTCATTGTCCGAACTTTCCAGGTGCCCAAATTTAGGGCAGATGTTTTCTTCTGATTGTTGCATGGTGCAGGGTTATTGCTCTGCTTGTCGGCTCTCCCACCATCAGAAGTAGGCATCATGCTCTACACCAATCGAGCAAGACTTATAACCAGTAACTGCTAGTTCCTGTGTTATTTCGATACTGTATGCAAAGCTGGAGTGTCCTCTCCAGAGCACAAAGCCTGGGTAGAATAATATGGAGGACAGGCTGTTACCCAAGCAGCAAATCCCCCCTCTCCACGTCACTGAAATAGTCCAATGGAAAGGCAAGAACCAATACAACTGGTTCCAGCAATGTCACAGGAATTGGCAGAACGATACGAACTGTCTACGGGACTCCGGCTCCTGATTTTGCCTCGAGGTTATCTCCTGAAGCCTTTCCCATCAGTGGATGTAGCCACAAGGCAGTGGAGGTTTGAAATCAAAGTTTTCCTTCTCCTAGATGGGCTGCCTTACATGGCTGACAAGCCCCACCTACCCGCCCGGCTCCCTAATAGTGCAGAAGTATGATCCTACTCCTGAAACATTCCTGCCCCCAGGTGTATGAAATGCTATTTGGCTTTCCTATTTAGCAGATTAGGGTCAAAGATAGAACTAGAGAATTTTGTGCGCCGTTATGCACGCGCTTCTGCTGGCACTAATTTAAAGCCAAAGCCCTGCCCCCTCAGTCCATGTGGTCAGGGAGTACAAAGGTCAGCCTACCAGAAAAGAGCTCACCAACTAAAATGTCCCCCAAGCACAGCTCCCTCCTGCCTCTGCTTCCTCTTCAGACAAGAGGCTTAATGCTTCTGCTGGCACTAATTTAAAGCCAAAGCCCAGCCCCCTCAGACCATGTGGTCAGGGAGTACAAAGGTCAGCCTACCAAAAAAGATCTCATCAAATAAAATGTCCCCCAAGCACTGCTCCCTCCTGCCTCTGTGCTCCCTAGAAAGCAAATAAAATAGAGAAAGGCAGTGGAGAGAAAGGTAAAGCATGGAGTGGGGATGGATAATCCAGCCTACACTACACATCTGGCATGAGAAATGTGTGGGCCTCCAGATGTTGCTAGTCTGCAACTCTCCTAAACCCAATGAGGGATCATGGGAGCTGCAGTCCAACATCTGAATGACACCATTTTCTGTTCTAGTCATCTATAGCATCCATTATGATTCTTTCTTACAGTAAAATCGGACAGTTCCCTATGGCTCCAGAACACAAAGCAGGGCTTGGAAGGGAGCACATTGCTTCTGATTTCAAGCTACTGCAGGGAACTTCTGCAATTAAACAGCAAAACAATCTCCATGACTCCCCTTCCCCCAAATCCATATCTCTAAAATTTAAAGATGAATTTAAAGGGGGAATCAACTCAAAACAAGCCATAACTTCACAAATTAACAGCTGGCACTTCAGAGGTTTGAGGTGCCCGCAAAACAAAACCTCTTCTGTTTCTGACAGATGTTTCCAATAAAGTACAGAAACACTAGAACGGAACACCAGCTAGTGAACATTACCCCCTGACGCCTGTTCTCTGCTGCTTACTCAGGCCACTGGAGAGCACAAACCATAAATTTAGATTTCGAAATTGCTCCCCCCCCCACAACTGCAGGTTTTTATTTTTATTTCTTTCCTTTTTCTTTTCTTTTTTAAGTCCACTTGAGAATCTGCCACAAACAATTATTCAGAGCTTAGGTTTTCAAGGAGAAAGAAGAAAGGCACTACTAATAAATAGATACATGTGAGTTGGCAAGGGGATGGGCAAATAGGTGCATGGTGCCCTTGCAAAGCAGGATGTGAGAACATGCACACATCTGCACAGTTCTGAAAGAGATTTCACATGCAACTGTTCTGTACTCTAGATCAGTGGTCCCCAACCTTGGCCCTCCAGATGTTCTTAGACTACAACTCCCAGAAGCCTTCACCTCCACCTCTGCTAGCCAGGATTTCTGGGAGTTGAAGTCGAAGAACATCTGGAGGCCCAAGGTTGGAGACCACTGCTCTAGTTGCACACAAAGGAGAGGAAGTGAAAGAAGAGAAGGAGGTCTGATTGTGGTGTCATTCTTACTGATGGCAGCTGGACACTTGTTCATTCACCTGCTTTACTCTGGTGTAATAGAGCAGTTTCTGGACTTGTCAGCCTGTGCAATGTCAAAGTCATGTATGTGCGAGCAGCATACCTACGTCTCACAACTTGGTTGTTTATTATTCTACAGATTTTCTGGGTAGACCAAGGACAGAAAATGTAGACCCCATGACATATAAGTAAAAGTTATCTAAGAGGGTCTCATGCTTCCTTTGGAACAGTTGCTGATGATGACCTCTTAGGACATAGGATCATAGAATGATAGAACAGTGAAGTTGGAAGGAGCCTAGAAGGCCATCAACCCCCTGCTCAGTGCAGGAATACAAATCCAAGGATATCTGCCAGGTGGTTGTCTAAATTTCTCTTGACTATCTCCAGTGTTGGAGCACTCGCCATCTCTCATGATAATTGTTTCTATTGTCATATTGCTCTAAAACTTAGGACGTTTTCCTGATATTCAGTTAAAACCTGGCTTCTTGTAACTTGAGTCCATCACAGAAGCTCTGCTGTGGCAAGTCCCTCTTAAAAGAAGCAGTTCCATATAGAAAAGTGGAAGCATCCCCTGTTGATAGTGGAAGCCTTTAGCCAGTTTGAGGCAGAGTCTGAAAAAGATAATGACTTGGCCTACCAGTAAAATAGGGATTTGCCCACTGCCTCTGCTTCTGAGTCTGTAGCAGCTCCGGCATTTCAAGTGAAGAACTCTTAGAGAGAGGTTGTGGTGTGTGGCTCTGTGAGGGGGTGCTCCTGGTACCTGAGTGGGCTGTCTGACCTTGCGTGGTGCCCCTTAGAGGACCCTGAAGAAAAGGGAGAGACAGAAGAGAACTTGACCCAATCTTTTCCAGACTTAGGGGTGTGGAGTACACTTATATGCAGGGCCCCTGGGCTGGAATCTCAGTAGAGGTCCCTGTTGCCAAGGAGAGAAGATGTGGTAGAGGAGGGTCCATCTTCAGCCCTCTGGCATCACCACCTCCACCATCTACTCTGTGGAGACCTCAGCAGCCATGGGGCTCCCAGGCTCACCCCACAGTGGTGCTAGAGGTGCGAATGCAAAAGGAACATCAGAGGTGACAGCAACAGCAAATGCAGACTCCTAACGGACTGGCAGGACAGGGTGCGGTTGGTACCCTTCCTTTCCTTGTACTTCACTCTCCTACTTTAATAAAGTCAAATTTGAGCAGCTCCACAAATGTGGAGTTTATGGAGACCATGAGTAAGGAGGAACTCTCTTGCCACCTCTATCTCCTGTTGCTCGTTGGGATGCACTGCTGAAAAACGAGCAACCTTTGTGAGATTTTTCTTTTCTTTTTCTTTTTTTTTTTACAAGATCAGCTGTTTCTTTGTCACCAAGAACATTTGGAAGAAACACAAATTATATATTTTGTATTAAAAACTTATATTTCACATTGGTAAACTAGCATGTTGTGCAGAACACAAGGCATTCTGAACAGAATGCAATGCTTTCTGTGCAATATATTGGTTTTCTGCAATTTGTTTTACTGTTTTTGTGTTTGAGAAACACTTGCACGAATTTTGCACAAAACAGTGCTGAAAGAAAAATATATATATACAGTCTCTCGTAATTGCATCCAACAGAGGAAAGAGTTGAAATTTTTACATCCCTCAACCCTAAGAAAGAGGCATGTCATTAGTCCTGCTCAACAGAGGAAAAGAGGTATGAAAAGTAGCAGCTAATTCCCCCTCCATCATTTAGGAAAAACTGGCAGTTAGAGGTAACCAGAGATGGGACTCTGGGAGATATTAATTGCCATTTTCTCTGTGGGATTTTGGGAAAGGATATGCTTATACACAATAACAAGTAAATAACAAATCTCTTCCTCTAGCAAGAAGCCATTAAACTACAGTACAGTACTGGCTAACGTGGGCTCCTAATTCCAATAAGCACAAAAAGGATTCCCCCCCCCCAAACTCTGGAACAAACAAGGCTTGGAGATGGATCACACCCTCTTGTACTGTGCAGACCACTTGCAAGTAGTATTCAGTAATTATTTCAAGTCATTGTTGCTTTCTGTCAATATTATGGTGTTATCTCATTATCTTAAATTAGGAATATTTCTGCCATCAATTTGTTCTTCATATTTGTCAGCATAGTATTATTAGGATACTTTATCTTTAAACTAGACGTAAACTGGACAGCCTTTTAGACACAGGACTATCCTCTAAAAACAGTACAGTGGTGCCCCACATAGCGATGCTAATCCGTTCCAGGATTAACGTCGCTATCCGGAAACATCGCTATACGGAACGTAAAACCCCATAGGAACGCATAAACTCCATTTAATGCGTTCCTATGGGGGGAAAACTCACCGGTAAGTGAAGATTCCCCATCCAGTTGCCATTTTCGCCACCTCAGTAAGCGAGGGCAGGGCGCGAAAACGCTGCGGACGGCCATTTTCTGCACCCGGTGGCCATTTTGGAACCGCCGATCAGCTGTTTTCTAAACATTGCAATGCAAGATCGGTAAGCGAAACACTTACTGATCATCGCAAGGTGATGTTTTGCCACCTAAAACATTGCAATGCGGTCGCATTAGCGATCGCAAAAAAGTGTCGCTATGTGGATTCGTCATTAAATGGTGCGCTCGTTAAGTGAGGCACCACTGTACACAGAACTGTCCAACAATGAATATGGCTTCTAATTTTTGAAAAAACATTCATTCAACAATTTTTTTTTTCACCCAGCAAACCAGCAGAAAATGGCAAAGGACAATAAAGGTGTTACATTTAAAGCTACTTTTTAGCATCAGAGATAAGGTAGCCCCAGTAGAGTTAATAATTTCCTATTTATTCTTTCTGCATCTGAGTTTTCCAAAACATTAATAGTGAACTGGTTAACACTCAGCCAGTGGTGAGCCATGAGTGCCAAGCAGGGGGTGGGGGAGGTTTGAAAGCCTTGTTATTTTGCTATTCTCTTTCAGCTTTGTTCTTGATTTATTTCTTTCCTACCTCATCTCCTGTTGAAATTATTGTGGCACATCATTGCAGTAATTCTTGGGCCACAGCAGTGGGGGAGGATGGTTGGATGTCCTAGTTTTGTAGGGGTTCCCCCTCCTCTGTTTTATTTCAAAGACAATCACTCACTACTTTTTCAACATATTTTTCTTCCTCTCTGCTTCTGAACTGTTCTGTGCCAGGATACGGATATTTCCAGGACACAAATCAAAATTATGATTAACACAAATGAAAAAAAAACCTCAAAAACTAAGCAACCTAGTTTGTCAGTTTCTGGATTTGCTTAAAGGGCAATTTGTTTCCCGCAGAGGGGAAAAATTGGGTATTATTAAAATAATGATATTTATATTTATAACCTAATTTTCAGCCTCCCCAAAAAAACAGCCTCAGAGCATGAATTAAAACAAAATATAAGCCTTTAAAACAATGGAGTCTAAATCATAATAACAACAAAAATGGAGCTAAAAATCAGAATCTAGAAATTAAAATCAAACAGGGCAGGGAAGCAAACTTACTGAAAGCAATGAGAAATAAAAAGGGTTGAACAGCATGCTATAAGTGTCTATGAAAAGAGGGGGGAAATAGGCTGCCATATATTTTTTACGTCTGATTCTGGACCAATTTTTCTTTGGGTGAGAAGGGTAACTATCTCCCCACAAAACTGAAACAAACACCCAAGTTGTGTGTGTGTTTAGTCGTTTAGTCGTGTCCGACTCTTCGTGACCCCATGGACCAGAGCACGCCAGGCCCTCCTGTCTTCTACTGCCTCCCGGAGTTGTGTCAGGTTCATGTTGGTTGCTTCGCAGACACTGTCCAGCCATCTCATCCTCGGTCGTCCCCTTCTCCTCTTGCCATCACACCTTCCTAACATCAAGGTTTTTTCCAAGGACTCTTTTCTTCTCATGAGATGGCCAAAGTACTGGAGCCTCAGCTTCAGGATCTGTCCTTCAAGTGAGCATTCAGGGTTGATTTCCTTTAGAACTGATAGGTTTGTTCTCCTTGCAGTCCAGGGGATTCTCAAGAGTCTCCTCCAGCACCACAATTCAAAGGCATCAATTCTTCGGCGGTCTGCTTTCTTTATGGTCCAGCTCTCACTTCCATACATCACGACAGGAAAAACCATAGCTTTGACTATTCGGACTTTTGTTGGCAAGGTGATGTCTCTGCTTTTCAAGATGCTGTCAAGATTTGTCATCGCTTTCCTCCCAAGAAGAAGGCGCCTTTTAATTTCAGGGCTGCTGTCTCCATCTGCAGTGATCATGGAGCCCAGGAAGATAAAATTTGACACTGCCTCCATATCTTCCCCTTCTATTTCCCAGGAGGTGATGGGACCAGTGGCCATGATCTTAGTTTTTTTGATGTTGAGTTTCAGACCGTTTTTTGCACTCTCCTCTTTCACTCTCATTACAAGGTTCTTTAATTCCTCCTCACTTTCTGCCATCAGAGTGGTATCATCTGCATATCGGAGGTTGTTGATATTTCTTCCGGCAATCTTAATTCCGGCTTGGGTTTCTTCCAGTCCAGCCTTCCGCATGATGTATTCTGCATATAAGTTAAATAAGCTGGGGGACAATATACAGCCTTGCCGTACTCCTTTCCCAATTTTGAACCACTCAGTTGTTCCATGACCAGTTCTAACTGTTGCTTCCTGTCCCACATATAGGTTTCTCAGGAGACAGATAAAGTGGTCAGGCATGCCCATTTCTTTAAGAACTTGCCATAGTTTGCTGTGGTCCACACAGTCAAAGGCTTTCGCATAGTCAATGAAGCAGAAGTAGATATTTTTCTGGAACTCTCTGGCTTTCTCCATAATCCAGCGCAAGTTAGCAATTTGGTCTCGAGTTCCTCTGCCTCTTCGGAATCCAGCTTGTACTTCTGGGAGTTCTCGGTCCACATACTGCTGAAGCCTACCTTGGAGGATTTTGAGCATAACCTTGCTAGTGTGCGAAATGAGTGCAATTGTACGGTAGTTGGAGCATTCTTTGGCACTGCCTTTCTTTGGGATTGGGATGTAGACTGATCTTTTCCAATCCTCTGGCCACTGTTGAGTTTTCCAAACTTGCTGGCATATTGAATGTAGCACCTTAACAGCATCATCTTTCAAGATTTTAAATAGTTCAACTGGAATGCCATCACCTCCACTGGCCTTGTTGTTAGCCAGGCTTTCTAAGGCCCACTTGACTTCGCTCTCCAGGATGTCTGGCTCAAGGTCAGCAACTACATTGTCTGGGTTGTCCGGGATATCCAAATCTTTCTGATATAATTCCTCTGTGTATTCTTGCCACCTCGTCTTGACGTCTTCTGCTTCTGTTAGGTCCTTCCCATTTTTGTCTTTTATCATGTTCATCTTTGCGCAAAATGTTCCTCTAATATGTCCAATTTTCCTGAACAGATCTCTGGTCTTTCCTTTTCTGTTATCTTCCTCTATTTCTTTGCATTGTTCATTTAAGAAGGCCCTCTTGTCTCTCCTTGCTATTCTTTGGAAGTCTGCATTCAAGTTTCTGTAACTTTCCCTATCTCCCTTTGATTTTGCTTCCCTTCTCCTCTCTGCTATTTCTAAGGCCTCGTTGGACAGCCACTTTGCTTTCTTGCATTTCCTTTTCTTTGGGATGGTTTTCGTTGCTGCCTCCTGGACAATGTTACGAGCCTCTATCCAAAGTTCTTCAGGCACTCTGTCCACCAAATCTAGTTCCTTAAATCTGTTCTTTACTTCCACTGTGTATTCATAAGGGATTTGGTTTAGATTATACCTGAGTGGCCCAGTGGTTTTTCCTAATCTCTTCAGTCTAAGCTTGAATTTTGCTATGAGAAGCTGATGATCAGAACCGCAGTCAGCTCCAGGTCTTGTTTTTGCTGACTGTATAGAGCTTCTCCATCTTTGGCTGCAGAGAATATAATCAATCTGATTTCGATATTGCCCATCTGGTGATTTCCATGTATAGAGTCGCCTCTTGTGTTGTTGGAAAAGAGTGTTTGTGATGACCAGCTTATTCTCTTGACAAAACTCTATTAGCCTTTGTCCTGCTTCATTCTGAACTCCAAGGCCAAACTTCCCTGTTGTTCCTTTTATCTCTTGGCTCCCTACTTTAGCATTCCAGTCCCCTAGAATGAGAAGAACATCTTTCTTTGGTGTCAGTTCTAGAAGGTGTTGTAAATCTTCATAGAATTGTTCAATTTCAGTCTCCTCAGCAATGCTGGTTGGTGCATAAACTTGGATTATTGTGATGTTGAATGGTCTGCCTTGGATTCGTATTGACATCATTCTATCATTTTTGAGATTGTATCCCATTACAGCTTTTCCCACTCTTTTGTTGACTATGAGGGCTACTCCATTCCTTCTACGGGATTCTTGCCCACAATAGTAGATATGATAATCATCTGAGCTGAATTCACCCATTCCTGTCCATTTTAGTTCACTGATGCCCAGGATGTCGATGTTTATTCTTGCCATCTCCTGTTTGACCACCTCCAGCTTCCCAACGTTCATAGATCTTACATTCCAGGTTCCTATGCAGTATTCTTCTTTGCAGCATTGGATTTTCCTTTCACTTCCAGGCACGTCCACAGCTGAGCGTCCTTTCGGCTTTGGCCCAACCACTTCATTAGCTCTGGAGCTACTTGTACTTGTCCTCCACTCTTCCTCAGTAGCATGTTGGACGCCTTCCGACCTGAGGGGCCCATCTTCCAGCGTCATATCTTTTAGCCTTTTGTTTCTGATCATGGGGCGTTCTTGGCAAAGATACTGGAGTGGCTTGCCATTTCCTACTCCAGGTGGATTGCGTTTAGTCGGAACTCTCCACTATGTCCTGTCCGTCTTGGGTGTCCCTGCACGGCATAGCCCATAGCTTCTCTGAGTTACTCAAGCCCCTTCGCCACAACAAGGCAGCAATCCATGAAGGAGAACACCCAAGTTACTGTTGGCTTTTATTTGATTCTGCATCACATGGCATGGTTCTACGGCTTATATTGTTTACTACTATTTCCTTCCAGGGCAACTTTTACAGGTGTTCTGTTGTGCTGTATTGTGTAGCCTAGGGTGGATAAACCGAGGAACATACTTCGTAAAATTATAATAGTGTATTGCAGTGTTTCCCAGTCTTGGGTGACCCAGTTGTTCTTACCCAGAAGTCTTCACCACTAACTGTGCTGCCCAGGATTTCCGGGAGTTGCAGACCAAGAGCATCTGGGTTACCAAGGTTGTGTATTGCAAGACAGGGCTTTTTTGGTGGTGGTGTCGAGGTTGATGCAACCCTCTCTGGAGGCGTCTTGGTCATCACCTTCTTAGTTTCCAGTGTATTTCAAATACATTATCTCACTTTGATCTGCTTCCGTGATTGATCTGTTCCCTCTCCAAATTTTACTAGATTTTTGGAAATTCTTTCTCCCAACAATTTTTACTGTAAGTTTTTCTTCTTCTTCTTTATTTCCACTTTGTTTTAGTTGCTCACTTAAAACAAACTTTTCAACCACCTCTTTTGTTGTTTTGCTCCCAGCTGCTGAAGTGGAACCTACTGGAACCTCTTTTTCAAGTGAAAGAACCTCCACTCGACCCACTTCGTTGAGCCAGTTTATAGGAAAGATGTTCTTTACCATTAGTTGGAACTTTCAAGCTCCCAGCCTGGAAATCTGGAAATTTTGGGAAGTAAAAGAAGCATAAAGAGCCTCGTGGCGCAGTGGTTAAAACGCTGTACTGCAGCTAAAACTGTGCTCACGACCTGGGGTTCAAATCCCAGGTAGCCGGCTCAAGGTTGACTCAGCCTTCCATCCTTCCGAGGTCGGTAAAATGAGTACCCAGCTTGCTGGGGGGGCAATGTGTAGCCTTTATAATTAAAATTGTAAACCGCCCGGAGAGTGCTTGTAGCGCTATGGGGCGGTATATAAGTCCAATAAATAAATAAAATAAAATAAATAAATAAAGGGCAGAAGGAAGTAAAAGCAATGTTGTGAAAATGGTGGCTGGAGTCAGTGTGTGTGTGTGTAAAGATCTGAAATGTCAACTTCAAGTTGCAAAGCTACAAAAGCAGGAGTATGTCCCCTTGTTGCTGCTCGAGAGGTAGCAATATGCTTTTCTCTAAACTGGATACAGTGGACCCTCTACTTACGGAATTAATCTGTATTGGAACGGTGGCTGCAGGTCGAAAAGTCTGTAGGTCGAGTCTCCATTGACCTGCAATTTATTGAAAACAGATTAATCCCATAACCGGCCGTTTTTGTTCCATTTTTGTTCCATTTTGGTTTTTTTCTGGTTTGTAGGTGTATTCTCAGGCTGCAAGTCGAACCTACATTTTGCAGCCAGAGAAGTCTGTAACTCGAAAAGCCTGTAAGTCGAGCTGTCTGTAAGTCGAGGGTCCACTGTATAACAGGCAAAGGAATCATACAAACCAAAAAAGCTTGCAAAATCTTGGGGATTTACACCTTTTATTGAGAGTATCCCTTTAAATGGCCCAAAGGGGCAGATGAAAATAACACGGATCCTCATACTAGAAATGAGCATGAACCACCAGTTCAGTGAGTCATGCCACTTCATCCATTTGACAAAAAGGTGTTTGATGCTTCAGAGCCCTGTCTCCTCCGGCAGGCACCCGCTCAGAGTCAGCACTTAGAGGAGGAAGGGGAAGGAAAGCTAGGGCACTGCCTCTGAGTGGGCGCCTGCCCGAGGGGGTGGGGCTGGCAAACACTGCACATCTGTTTGTCCAAAGGATGAACCAGCACAAACCACTGAGCCAGTTGTTTGTGTCAATCTCTACTTCACACCAAGAGAGGAAGACAAGGGGAAAGAAGGTCAATCTGCATGTACTGTGAATTAGAGATGGGGGTATTCATATTTGTACAGTGGTGCCTCGCAAGACGAATTTAATTCATTCCGCGGTTAATGTCATCTTGCGAAAAATTCGTCTTGCGAAATGCATTTTCCCATAGGAATGCTTTGAAATCTAATTAATGTGTTCCTATGGGCAAAAAAAGTCAGAACAAAGTCAAATTTGCCTTACAAAGGGTTTATTAAGTGCTCTTTAAAGCCACACATATTGTGCATATGACTTCAAAAATGTTCAGTCAAAAAACTTTAACTTTTTAAACATCATAGAAAAAAAATTAAAAATCTGCAAACATGAGGCAGTAACAACAAAAAAAAGGAAAACATTCATCTTGCGAAGCGCAGCCATAGGAACATTTGTCTTGCAAGTGATCAACCCCATTGCCAAAACCATTTGTTTTGCGAGTTTTTTTGTCCTGTGAGGCATTTGTCTTGTGAGGCACCACTGCATATGAATACAAATACACCCTCACAGGTGGACATAATGAGGGCCCAGCCCCCTGGGGACATATTGTCCACTCACCTTCCACTGTTGCTGCGGGCTCTGCACTCCCTTCCCATCACTCTGGAGCTCATGGTCTGCGAGCCACTATTCAACCTGGCAGTGAGACTCGTCCTCCCACCTCCTGGAAGGATGGAAGGCCTTGACATGATTTGTGCCTTATGCGATTCAATTTGTGGTCCAGACACAAATTGATTTTAAATTCACTTTGCTCTATTCCAGTGGTTCTTAACCTTGGGTTACTCAGGTGTTTTTGGACTGCAACTCCCAGAAGCCTTCACCACCAGCTGTGCTGGCTGGGGTTTCTGGGAACTGCAGTTCAAAACCCCTGAGTAACCCAAGGTTAAGAGCCACTGCTCTATTCCACTCATGAGCTGAGCTGGCCGCACCATTTCCAGCAGTACGAATCAGGTTGTTTCAGTTAGTAATTCAGGAACTGTCTCAATCTGGTGCCCAGACCTAGTTTGAACCTTTTCCTCCCAAGCTGTGGTCACATGGAAGACAGGCGCCTTCTGAAGTTGCCACTCATCCAACGAGGAATGTTTCCATAGCTGGTGTCGAACTGTTAGAAATTAGGCAAGTTAATTGCAGTCACACAAGACTGTGTCTGGTTTGTCCCCAAGTAGCAGAGCTGGCCTATGATGTTTTGTGATGTCCATGATAAAGGATAGAAGGGTGTCTTTTCTGTGACCAGATGATGGTTGAATATTGGCCCTAGAAAAGTATCTTCTGCCACAGCTACAGGCAGCTGATATGGTATGGGGAACAAGACAAGCTATATAGCACATACAGCCCTGTCTTCCAGCAGCGGGGAATAACCTGGAAGCCCAGAAAGAAAAGCCAAGAGACCAGTGTTGCTACTCTGTGGTTTCTGCTGCCTGAGATGATTGTCTCCTGCTATCTAGTGACCGCCGAAGAATTGATGCCTTTGAATTGTGGTGCAGGAGGAGGCTCTTGAGAGTCCCCTGGACTGCAGGGAGAACAAACCTATCAATTCTAAAGGAAATCAACCCTGAGTGCTCACTGGAAGGACAGATCCTGAAGCTGAGGCTCCAATACTTTGGCCATCTCGTGAGAAGAGAAGACTCCCTGGAAAAGACGCTGATGTTGGGAAAGTGTGAAGGCAAGAGCAGAAGGGGACGACCGAGGATGAGATGGCTGGACAGTGTCTGCGAAGCGACCAACATGAATTTGACACAACTCCGGGAGGCAGTGGAAGATAGGAGGGCCTGGCATGCTCTGGTCCATGGGGTCACGAAGAGTCGGACACGACTAAATGACTAAACAACAATCTAGTGGCAACGCTGGTCCTGCCAAATGAGCAAAACAGATAAACTTTCTATCTAATGGTTTTTTTAAAAATTATAAATGTTGAATCCTTTTAATTAAAAAAACCCTCAAAGCATCATGAGCAAAAAAAAAATTACTGTTACCATTTCAACACTTTCAGTTATTCTGTCATGTAGACTTTATGGATTAGGGGACAGAGCTTGGAAATGGCAGTTCTCCTAAATGCTGGCTGATGGATTCTAGAAAGTAGAGAATTAAGAAAGAAAGATTTCAAAGCATTTTATTTGGTCGTGGTGGCGGCGATGTGTGACTTGTCCTGCTTTTTGGGACACAGGGCTTCTCACTTTTTGTTTTGTCCAGTTCTGAAAGAAGGACACCACATAGTTCTAGTACTTCGATGTTATTATTACTGCCTCTGGGTTTTTTTTAGTTCAGTAAAGTACCTAGAGTACTCTACTAGAGAACTTTCATGTCCTTCTCTGAACTATGCAGAACATTTAAGTAGCAAACATCAAATCCCAGTATTCTCTAGGACAGAGCCATGATAATTAAAATAATATCAAACTCCTATAAGTCATTATTTATTTATTTATTTATTTATTTATTTATTTATTTATTTATTTATTTATTTATTTATTTATTTATTTGATTTGATTTGATTTGATTTGATTTCTGTCCCACTCTTTTAGACAGAGTCTACTCAGGGCGGGTTCCATTAAACATTATAAGCTTAAACAGTTAAAAGAACTCAAAACAATAATGTTAGTAATGCTCAAGATGGATATATCTCCATTATGTCCAGTAGTAGATTTGAAGACATTTCCAACAAGTTTGAAAGGGAGTTTGGATAATTAATTAAGGAAGAAACAAGCTATTGTATTAAAAGATTGACTAGAAAACAAATTATAGTAGTATTAGGCTCAGGAAGAATATTTTGGTTTAAGCTTATTCAGTTAGAATAATGGACTAAAGTGTGGCTAAAAAGAAAGGTAAATATAAATATATTACCAGATTTGAAGAAATAGTAATACAAAGGGGTTTTGTTTTTATGGTTCATAAGGCTTTTTTTTTAAAAAAATGGTTGTGCTATATTTTGTTTTGTATTAAAATTAAAAGGGGTCTGAGGTGAATATGTATATGCAGATTATGAAAGCATGGAAAATATGAAACTTCAAGGGAAGTTTGTGCCCCCCATTTCTCTCTCTCAACTATTCTCTTCCATTCTCCCTTTATGGGTTAATGCTCAAATCATCTCCCTGCGTATCCATGTGATTCTTACAGGACATCTACCAAGGGCTGTTTTGTGCAAGACTCTGATGGCCAGTATCTCAATCTGTTCTTTCTGATATGCACTATTGGGTTATTGCTGTCCCTGGGTCTTGTCAGACACAACTACACCCCCGTGAAGTGCTCTCCTTACTCATCTGCTTGGAAATGGTAGGAAAAGCAGACTGTAAAGCATCAAGAATCCATTTTTTTGGTGTGGGACTAATATTAGGAAGTCTGTCTCTGGTGCCTGACACTCAGGAATCCTGTGGAGCTTTATAAAGGAGGGGGAAATTCTCTTTCAGAAGGAAAAGAAAATGTGTGAAACTTGCATTTTTTTGAGTCATGCAATTCCTTCCCTCCTGTCTTTTGCTAGCTTTTAAAGGAATCAGTGATCACCAGTGGTGAAAAGAAGATGGAAAGGGTTGTTTCATTATTTCTTAATACCATAATTTCTGATATGCCTATTAAATTCTCCAGCTAGGCTTTAAATGCAGCATGAAGCTCAACTGACCTCCAGGCTGCCAAATGCCAGATGACTGAAAAGAATCGGAGTTTTCAGTTCCTGTTCAACGCAGGGAATGGAGAGAGACCAGTGACCTCAATTTTGCTGCTGTGTCCTCAGATTCACCCCCTTTCTCATCTGTTTCCTCCCTCTCCATCCCCTTCCCTCCCTTGGGTCTTACCCTGGCAGGTGGGAGGCTGTGGACATAGCTGTCCTCTAATTAGATTCAATAAGCATGATAGGTCTCGTCTTTTCGGGTTCCATCTTCCGCAACAAATGATCATTTTGTAGATTCTAATTAAAAGCAACGCTCCGTGGGCTTTGACCTGTCAAAACCTTACATCCAACCAAGTGGCCAGACAGCCTCTCAGACTCATTAAGGGGTTATCTGCTTCCCTCTTTGTGAAGCTATACAAGGATACAGTTTAGGTTTAGCCTGGAGCCACCTGCGCTCCCTTGTAATCTGTTGCGGTGCTCTCAGTGTGAGCCTACGCACATCGTTACTTTGGGACACAAGAGAATACAAGGCCTTTGTTTGCTTTGACAGTATCTAGACTTATAGCTTATTACAACAACAAACTATATTGTGTGTATGTATTGTATTGCTGCACTGCATGTGGTATATTTGTTCTAGTATCATTTATCGCTGTACTCCTTCGTGGGATACTGTAAGATATGGGAAATAGTATAGAAATTGACAGGAACTAATAATGATGATTGCTAATGTTTAAATAATAATAACAAAAAATACCACACTATTATTATTATTACTACCAATAACGATAATTTAAGCAATTGCTACAAGCAGAGTTGAACGAATAAAAATCCCAATCAAAATAACCGATTAAATTACAGTAATCATCAATGGATTGTTCCGAGAGGTGACACAATTCACAGCACTGTGAAAATGTCACCGTTCTTTGATTTCTTACATTTTCCTTTCATTATCTTTTTTTTGGACTAAGCCATTTCTTTCCAAGCTTAAATCATGGTATTGGTATTAACCTTTAAAGCCCTTACCAGCCTGAGGTCAGGACACCTTAAAAACCTCACATGGCCTAGGACTGGGATATCTTAAGAACTGCTTTCTCTGCATGAACCTGCACAAATGGGAAGATCAGCCCCAAATGCCTTTTTCTGAATGTCATCTGAGGCATGGCAGGTGGACATAAGAGACAGAGCTTATTCTGTGGTGCCAAGCATAAGGACTCCTTTTTAGTCTGCCTCCAACCACATACAATGCTTCAGGCTTTTCTGTTTCTCTGCATGCTTCGTCATTGGTATCATTCTCATATTGTGTTTGTTTTATATATTAGGATCGCTGCAACAGTCTGATGACAGAAAATGTTGCTTAACTAAAAATGTTGCTTAACTAAAAAGAGTTAAGTGACATTTTCTGTTAGTGTAATGTTACAGCAAATGTTAACTAAAAATAGTTAAGTAAATGGATAAAAAAATAAATAACATGTATATCCTTCTTTTCTACTGGTCGTTTGCAGTAATATTGTGGTTCTTGATCAATGCAATCAAGATAAAAAAATATTCGCGAAGGCTTTCACGGCCGGGATCTAATGGTTGTTCTGGGTTTTTCGAGCTCTTTGGCCGTGTTCTGAAGGTTGTTCTTCCTAACGTCTCGCCAGTCTCAGTGGCCGGCATCTTTAGAGGACAGCACTTGAGAGCACAGAGTGCTGTCCTCTGAAGATGTTGGCCACAGAGACTGGCGAAACGTTAGGAAGAACAACCTTCAGAACATGGCCAAAGAGCCCGAAAAACCCAGAACAACCATAAAAAAATATTGTTTAAAAAATTAAAAAGAAAAATCTCTGCCCTAATGCAAGATATATTTAATTCGTACGAGCCATGTTTCTTTTAGTGGGATAGATTGAACTTTTTTGAGTAAACCTGGAGGTGAGTTTTTTCATGTGTGTATGTGTAAAGGCTGTACTGGATTCATTTTGTTTAGTGGACATGCAACTTACAGCAACCCTACAAATAAGCAATCTCCAAAATGCCCTGTCCTCAACAGCCCTGCTCTGCTATTGTAAACTCAAAGCTCAGGGTTCCTTTACGGCTGTGTTTCCCAACCTTGGGTCCCCAGATGTTCATGGAATCTCTGGGGACCCAAAGTTGGGGAACACTTCCTTAGGGAGTCAATCCTTCTTATACATTAGAACTGCAGTACCTGTGGGGGCTCAGTTCCAAAACTCCCTGATGCCAATGAAAAGTGCCAATGTTGAAACCCCTTTGGTTCCCTCAAGTGGCTAGTTCTGGTAATACACTTTGGCAACATGCATTTCAGGTTTTTTTTTTTTTTACACAATATTTTCAGGCAGCAGATAACTGAAACTGCAGGTACTAATCTCATGAATATGGTGGCCTTACTGTATTTGGTCTTCCTCTTTTCCTCCTGTTCTCAAATCTTGTGTTTTCCAGAGAATCTCTGGTTTCAATCCATGGTCGTTTTGGTCCTCGGTCAATTGAATTCAGTAATACAAATCTGTTCTTTATGTAAGCCTGAAATTAATGAATCTGTTGTGTGAGGAAAGTGAAACAAAAAAATCATAACAATCATAAAACACATTCTGAAATAAAAGAACAGAGAGAAAAAAATTTAAAAAGACCAGTGTCAAAAAAAAAAAAATGTCAGGCAGCAAAGAAGGATCCATCTCCCTCCTCCACACATTTAATCAATTGAGGAGACCCATCCCAAAGGTATCCTTGAAAAGCTCTGTTTTTAGTTGTTTTTTGGAAGGCACAGAGGGAGGGTGTCTCGCATAATTCCTGAGGTAGCCCATTCCACAGCAGAGAAGGCCCATCCTTTGGTGGTTGTTTTCTGGGCTTCTTGAGTGTTGATAGTTGTAGGCAAGGTTCTCTCTAAGCTGGGCACATGCATGGGCGCACACAAACCTCCCTCCCTCCATGCAGCTGGCTTCCTTCTCCACATGGCAACTGCGTTAGGTTCCAGTCATGACAGAACCCTGTGTATGGGTGAGGTGGAGTCGTGCGCATGCACAGGGACAAATTCACACACGCATGAGAGGTGGAGCCCCCAGCCCGCAGAGCTGAAAGTTAGAGGGTTGTAAGCACATGGTCTCTGAGGACCTGGTCAGATAGGCAGTCAAACTTGGCAGGAGACATTCAGATGGATGATGAACATAAGCCATTCAGGGCTTTATAGGTTAGAACCAGCACCTTAAATCTGGCATGAAAGCAAACTGATAACCAATGCAGGCTAGCCAGCACCGGGCTGATATGGTCACATTTTTTTCACCCTGACTCTTAGGGTTCAGTAAAAAAGGCACCAGGACCCAGTCTAGAGCAAGACCACAGGAACAATTTAGAAACAACCCCACAGTCTAAGCAGAGACCAATCAGCTAAGATTTTGAGTCCAAACAGCAGCCAAGTAGAAGGATGATGTGAATCATGCCCAGACAGTCCAGGAGTCAAAGTCAGGAGGAACAGTTCCAGGGACACAAGGAGAGGAGAGGCAGGAATAACATCATAGCACAAATGGAGACCTTTGTTGCTGAGGCAAAGGTCTGTAGGGAAAGCCTGTTCTCACAGAGCCCAGTCCTCAGATTCCACAGGTGGCATTTCTGAGGAGTGGGCAGCAGCTGCAGGGAAGTGGTCCACTTCTGCAATCACTAGAGCAGTTTTCCCCAGAGGGCTGGGGCCGATTCTGCATGCACTAAGGTTGCATGGTTCCGGCATGGCTCCAGTTGTGACACTGGCAATGAATATGGTTGCTGCATTTTGGACCTCTTGAAGCTTCTATGTCAGCCTCAAGAGAAGCCCTATATACTGTAGAGTGCATTACAGTAGTCAGTGTTTGAGACTCGCAGTGCAGGGATCAATGTGGTTAGGGACCTAATGTCCAGATATGGGCATACCTGGGTGTACGCTGCAGTTGGAAATTTTTCGTCCGTTTGTTTAGTCGTTTAGTTGTGTCCGACTCTTCGTGACCCCATGGACCAGATCACGCCAGGCCCTCCTGTCTTCCACTGCCTCCCAGAGTTGGGTCAGATTCATGTTGGTTGCTTCGGTGACACTGTCCAACCATCTCATCCTCTGTCGTCCCCTTCTCCTCTTGCCTTCACACTTTCCCAACATTAAGGTCTTTTCCAGGGAGTCCTCTCTTCTCATGAGATGGCCAAAGTATTGGAGCCTCAGCTTCAGGATCTGTCCTTCCAGTGAGCACTCAGGGTTGATTTCCTTTAGAATTGATAGGTTTGTTCTCCTTAGTGTGTGTCAAAGTGGAGACCTGTTTTTTCATAGTCAGTACTGGACCTAAAATCACACCCAAACTGCTTACCTCATGCTTGAACAGGATAAATCCATCAAATCTGGGGGAAACACCCAATCTAAGGGATTAGGAACACACCAAAGCTGACAATACTTGGGAATTTGCTGTTATAGTTTTGGGGTATGTCATTTAGGCCTGCTCAGATTCATCCTTAGAGATGGGGACGACTCACCATTTTGGCGAGTCGTCCTGCTTCGTGAGACGTCAAAAGCTGATTACTCACGAAGTTGCCCCATGAATCGACAAAGCACGAATTTATTTGTCAGTTCGTGGGGGGTTACTAAAAAAAAACACAACTGATCCCACCCATCCTCTGCATGACAGCCTTTCGAGTATTTGAAAAGTATTATCATATCACACCTCTGTTGTCTTCTCTCAAAGCTAAACATGCCCAGTTCTTCCAGTCTTTCCTCACAGGGCTTGGTTTCCAGCCCCCTGATCATCCTTGTTTCCCTCCTAGTCCCACTCCTTTGGCCTGGATCGGGGTTACACAACTTGACGGTTTCTTGCTTCACTTTCCCTGCAAGGATCCTGAAGTAACAATCTTAGTGTCACATGCATTTAGCAACTTTTTTTGCTAAGGTTCACAGCTTATAGGTTTCTGCCAATAGATGTAGTAAGGCAGATCCCTGCTAGCACTACTTCATTGGCCTTCAGATTCAGTACTGCATCACATTCACACACTATTTTACACTGGTTTCCCCGGTCTCAGGTTTACAGCCTGAAATTTCAAGGAATGAGACCAGCAATGCTAGCTCCATCCAATTCCTGTTCAATGGGCCTATTACCTTTAGCTATAGATGTCTGAAATATGAAGAATTGACATTATTGTTTAAAGAGCAAGGAGAGTGAAAGGGAATGGAGGGAGGGAGGCAGGATGGGAGAGGGAAAGAGAGACTGACTCAAATAATATGATTAGAAACTAGGAAATCATCCTGGTGGAAGTCTGCTTTTGTATTAGTTTTTAAGTATTCTATAATAAACACTGTCATTTTACAGTCATCCTGTCTCCACTGCTGGCTCCTGGCTGAAGAGAAATGATTACATAGGGGATTTTTTTTTCCCAAAAAAAAAAAAAGCATGGAAAGGAAATTAGGAATCCCAAAAGAAAATATTATTCCATGCCATTTTTAGCAATACCAAATTTTCTGGCTCCGCTTGTGATTGCTCTCTTTATGGCTTGAATCCAATTACTAGTCCCAGTTCAAGCAGACTTATTGAATTGATGGGATTTCAACCAGCATTGACTCCATTCAGCGGCTGATTTGATGAGTCTGCTCTAGACGGAACTAGCACACTGCGTGTGTACACACATTACTTCTCTTCTTGTACAATTCTCAAGTTGAGTTACAATGTTTAAACAGAATAGCGTGCAAATACACTTAAAATAATGGGATAAAGTGTTTTTTTTAAAGATCAGCTTCCATTATGTAGCAATGGAATCTTGAACCAATGTAGAATTTGGTTTCCCTAAAAACTAAAGAGAAAAAAATGTGAGTCAGTATGGCATAGCAGATAGTGAGGATTCAGGGTTCAAATTCCTGGTTGGCCACAGAAACTCTATGGGAGGTGACAATGGGAAATCAATAATCTCACATGCCTTGAAAACCCAATTATAATCTTAGAACTGTAGAGCTAGGGCTGTATGGATCATCGAATCCAGCCCCTGTTAAGGAGGCATAGTAGGAAACTGAATTCCCTCTAGCTCCTCAGCCAAAGGTCTAAGCCATTGACCAATCCAGCAGTTAGTGTTACTATAAGTCAGACACAACTTGATGGCAGATAGCAGCAATAAAAGCTAGAGGGGGAAAAATCTGTACATGTTGGTTAGTTGACTGTCGCTGAAATCGTGTTCACATGTAACTTTTACTGGTGAATTACATCCAGTTAAGAATTCTCAGCTGCCGTTATTTGTTGCATGCTGAGTCATGTGACTTGGCTTGCAACAGATAATGTCACTTCCATTATGATCCAACTGTACTAAACCCTATAGATGCTGTCTTACAATATTATCTATTTCAGAAATTTCCATAGAGGGTGCCAACTTCATTCTGAAGCTGGTGCGCCATCTGGGGTGGAGGAGGTGGAAATGATATGGAATGGAAAAAAGAGTGAGAGGGGAGAGGGTTTTCTACCTTTTGTAGCCCCTTGTGGGGGCACTTTCTTGGGGAAAAAATACTGTATGCCAGGGATCAGGGAACTTTTTTACCTCCCCCCCCCCAAAATTTTATGTACGCCGATATTACCCCCTTGATTCGAAAGGAAGGAAATCATACATTATTTGAATTCGAAATCTTATTGAATCTATTCAAAATTACTTTGAAAGCTTCAACTTGCTTGAAAACTTCAGGTTTTAGAGAAATGATATTGCTTCCTTGGATATGAGAGCATCAGTATTGAGGCTCTGCTCATCCTCATTACCCCCAGGATTTTCATTTTTACCCCATTTGGGGTAATTTACCCCTGTTCCCTAACCACTGCTGTATGCAGTTAGGACCTCAGAGAAAGGATTATAAACTATTTAGATTTTAGAAATAACAGCAACTTACTTATCACACATTGGAATCACAATTGCACACAATTTGCTTTAATACATCTCACCAACACTGTTTAGCATTCAAAATTAAGGATGCTGTGAGACTAAGAGCAAAATGAAAAAAAAATCTCTTCTTTGAAGGATAATCGATCCTTCTGTCTCAGACAATTCCAAATTCAGCCACATCCTCTCTTGAAGATATTTTATAGTTACAAGGTTCAGAGTGAATAGGAACAATTTGATTAAACAATTCCTCCAAAGCATTGTATCCAGGCTATTAGAATAAACAGAACTCCTGCTGGTTTCCTTTTTTCTTTTCTTCTGGAAAAAAAAAAGAATTATGTAGTCTGTGCATGAAAAAAGCAAAGATGCAAGAAATGATGCATTTACTGTGTCTGGATTTAATAAAGGTTTCTGATTTTTTTTTTTCTGGTCAAAATGGGAAGCATTTTCAGCTGTTTTCCAGATCCTTGCAGATAACGGACCACTTTCCCTCAGAAGAATCAGCATATTTTCTTTTGGAACAATTGTTAGGGAGAAGGGTGGGGAGGGGAGAGAAAGAGAGAGAATGGGCAGAACTTGAGGCGTTCAAACCCCCTGATAGTTTGTTATGAACAAATCTGAGAAAGGATTGGGGTTATGCTTCTCAGGAGATGAGTACAACACAGCAGGCTATGGCGACCACCATTATGGGTTTGTAATTTTAAAATTTGGCCTGGCTCCCAGACTTCTTTTCATTGTCCTCTCTCATCAGAAGAAAAAAAGAAAGAAAGAAAAGGAATTCAAGAAGGAACGAAGGAAAGGAAAGCCCACAATTCACAATCTTAGGTAATGTAATGATACCTTTATGTCACTTAGAATTGTTTATATATTTTTATTGTAGTATTTTATGATTGTTAGCTGCCTAGAGAGGTCCTCACCCGACTAGACAGGCGGGATATAAAATAAATAAATAAATAAATAAAATAGGGCATCCACAGCAGGGAGAATGTGCAGAAGAATGGGATGGAGGCCACTCACAAATTCCCACAGCAACTTTTTTGCATGATGCCTGTTCCTGGTCTGTGGAAACAAATAATTTTCAAGATCCATTTTCTCCCAATACATCTAATTCGACTGCACCCCAAATATGCTAGCTGTGGATCTCCTGCTTCCTCACGTTCTGGCAAAGACTGTTTCTGCTTTAATATGCGGGTGTGATGAGCTATTACAGTGAAAGTGTGGCTATAAGAAAGGTAAAGTGCCGTGAACTACATTTTCCACAGGTGTATCATTTCCGCACTCATTTACAGTCATATTAATTAATTTCTTTTCTGGCCATTAAGCCTCTACAGTAGCTAAAAATATTAATTAATTAAAAACACTAAGGTTACTAAAATAGATTCAAAAGTTAAACCATGCTTCGCAAGCCACTTTTAAAACCGGCTTTAAAGAACAAAGGCCGTATGAAACCACAGAGTCTCGGGTACCCAGCAGAAATCCATCAGGGATGGAGCCAGGGCGACTGGCTCTCTCCTTAGGAGGGAGGCCCACAGTCCCATGCTGCTGCAGGAGAAACCTCATCTCATGTGCTTACTGGCATAGATTGTACACTTACAACTATTTTTAAGGGCTCTGTCTGATGGACTCCTGAGATTTGTGGTTTGGTAGGATAGTTGAACGTGGGACGTGGTGGTGCTGTGGGTTAAACTGCAGAAGCCTCTGTACTGTAAGGTCTGTAGATCTTCAGCTGTAAGATCAAATCCACGTGACGGAGTGAGTGCCCGTCGCTTGTCCCAGCTCCCGCCAACCTAGCGGTTCGAAATCATGCAAAAGCGAGTAGATAAATAGGGACCACCTCGGTGGGAAGGTAACAGCGTTCTGTGTCTAAGTCGCACTGGCCATGTGACCACGGAAGATTGTCTTTGGACAAATGCTGGCTCTATAGCTTGCAAACGGTGATGAGCACCACCCCCTAGAGTCAAACACGACTGGACAAAAATTGTCAAGGGAAACCTTAACCTTTACCTTTAGGATAGTTGAAATCTTCTCCTGGAGAACTCAATGTCTTACAATATTTTTTCATATTAAGTGCATTTTTAAGCAAAGTTTTCCTACCTCTCTAAAAATAGAACTCCCAACATTCCTTAGAATGAAACCATGACAAAATGGTATCTAACTGCTATAACTATGCTTTCTAGATCTAGCCTTCATTGTCAGAATGGGAGATTAGATTGTATTTGGTCTTCTCCAGGATTACTCTTTTGTACGTTTTTCATGCTCATTTTAGGGCTTGTTGTGATGTCCAAGTGCACCCAAAGGCAAGTGAACCAGAAGGTATTTCCTCTAAATTGCATTCATAGGATCGTCTTGTCTGTAGCCTAAAGATAGAATCCTTTGTTCTCCACTGCTGGGCTTTACCTCCCATAACCTCCCGAAGGCTTTGAATTCTGTCTCCCTACCCCCTACTCCCACACTTCATTAGCTGGTGCATTTGAGGCTGAAGTATTCTAAATGACTTAGTTGTGTCCATTTGTGCAATTGTTAAATAACAATGATGCAATACTTTATGTGATCACCAGCATCACAAGCTCAAAACTGAACCCATATTTATTTTCTTTTAAGCATTAGCTGTTTGTACAGAAAAACCCCAGCCACAAATTTATTTTGCAGATGTGTTTTCCTTTTCTGCAGTTTTTGTCGAATGCCCTCAGCAATGAGCAATGCTACTGTGTTTTTGAGATTTTGTATGTATAGAGGATTAAAACAAGAGGACTGTAGAAAATGCAATGCTACAAATGCACAGTATGCTTTAAAAATGAAGTCTGAACATCAGTTTACTAAAAGTAACTGCAGGATAGCTTAGTAGTTAAGGTCTCTAAGGCTGGGAGTTCAGTCTCCCAGTGTTTCTCCTTGAGAGAGACTGGACTCTATGATCCATAAGGTCCCTTCGAGTTCTGTAGTTCTAAGATTATAAAAGTCCGTGCAGGGCAATCAGTTTATTCTCTGGCCCAAGTCCAAAGGCAAGGTAAATATAAAATAAAATTGCCTTGCAAAAGAACCTTTGCCCTCTCAGGTCCCAAAATGAAGACACAAGACAGTGATCTGGATTAAATACGGGCCACACTTTATTAAATCAATTCTGATTATATATATCATTTTCCTCATAAATTGAGGGGGCCTGCGGTAGTGCGGAGAAAGAACTGCATGGCATCCACGATACCCTTATCAGTCAATGGGCGAGTCCCAGGCCCCAGGTTCCAGCTGTCTTGACGACAGGAGGAACCTGGCCGGCCTCCATTAAACACCCCAGACCTCGAGCCATCTATATTTGATGACTGTCAGTCTGAAAGTGGTCCAGCGCATCTTCCCGCCGCTGGCCTTGTAATCGCATGATCCGCAGAGCCGGTAGGTCTGATGCGCTGTTGGCTTAGCATAATTATCAAAGGGACACACTGAGACAACCAGTTTTTCCCGCTCTACCTGCCAGTGTGACCGAAAATAACCACCACTCAAATGCCAACAACCCAGAAAGCGAAAGAGGACACTTTGGGGGCTAGCGTTCCTTTAAATAAACGCTAGCCCCCTCCTTCTTTATCACGTGACTGGAGCTGGCTTGTGTACTCCGGAACCTGGAGGGCAAAGCCGGCTTCCACAGTTCAAGGGCATTGTAATGCCCTTCCCGCGACCGGAACCTTTTCATACCTAACGTGAGCATGGAGGCAAACAAATAATAACAAAATACAAAAGAACCGAGTCCTAAAATGTGGATAGAGCAAATGGGTATCTCACCAACATAGGTCACCAGCATTTTGCCCTTGTGGCATTTTGCCAGCTACTGTAGTAAATTACAATGGGACCAGCTATTCTCCCAGGTGCGCAGACCTAGTTAGTCTAACAGACAGCTGCTATCTGCCATAGGAGCGACTTGCTAGTCCCATAATTTACAGGAGTCATATTTTGCCACCCAGGTGAAAGCAATAGAGAGTTCCATTGAAAATCTGCTGTCTGTATATAGAGATCAGCTATTTACGACACCTGCAAAATTCAGTTGCTTACAGTTGAAGGCAAAAGCAAACATTTGAGAGAAATATAGGGAGGCAAGATACACATATCACTCATACATCAGACATCAATAACACAGAAATCAAGGAGTGTCAGGCATCATGTACCAGCGGCAGCAGCAACAGCAGCCACAGCAGCGAAGAAATTATGGATATTCCTCCATAGATACAAATTGGCACATGGCTGGTTTAGCTGGATGAGAACATTGCCAGTAATTTTCTTTCTCAGCTTAAAGTCTAAGAAATGCATTTTTTAATTTTTCAGGTATTTTTACTTTGAAGGATTTGGCTATTTTAGAGATGGACTCTCTACGTTTTGATAGAGGGCCATGTGTTCCTGTAGTTCTAGGCTGAAATGGGATTTAAGTTTTTGTCTGTAACTTTGATAGCTGAAAGCTTGTAACTTTGATCTTGCCTACCTATAGTCAACACCTGAGCCGCAGTCGTGGCAGGCACCTGCTCAGCTTCTTCCACTCTTGTGTAAAATGCATTGCAATTCTATTACATTTTGCATAGGTACACGTGTAGCGACCTTTGACATTGTATGCAAATCAGTGCCTGCTTTTCTCCTCCTTTTTTTGCTGACACACAGCCTCCTTTCTGGAAACACAGAAGTGGCCACGCTACAGGGAGGGTCAAAATTGCCCCCCCAGACCTACCCAAGTGGCTTGCCTCTAATTTAGCCCAACCCAGTGCCTGAAAGGGAGGTTATAACTGCACCATCCCTGGCAGATGGCCATCAAAGCCTCCGCTTCAATGCATCCTTGCAGGAAAGGATCTATTCGTTCCCGTGGGCATGCTCTGACCGCAACTAAATGAAACCATGTCCTTCCTTCCCCCACCCATCTTTCCCCTCTGGAGAGGGAACAGCTTAATCCTTTAGAAAAGCTAGTAATGTGCTTGAATTTAGAGCCAGCCTTTTCAACATATAGTTTCTTTAGATGCCAGAAACATTGTCAACAGGAGGAGCCCTTTGACAGGCGGGGGAACTTTATGAAGCCTTTCCTGCAGCATTATGGACAGCCTGGGTGGATTGTATTTTCACTCTTCTGGCAAGAGGAGTTTTATGGAAAGTGTTCTCAGCGGTTTAGGGCAGCTTGCACAAATAAGTCGAAGAAATAAATCTTTCAAGAAAACATGTGCACTGCGGCCTAGGCTTTTCTCATCCTTAGTAGATATAGTTATTGAAAAAAACGACAGACTGAAACCACAAAAACTTGATATTTGTTTTGTTAGTGATCTTCCATGGTCTACTGTTATACATAATGAAGTATTTCCCCAGCCGGGCACTAGCTATACTGACCAGGGAAGTCTGGACGTTTAAAAAAATAATAAAAAAAACTTTTCCAAGCTCTTAATATTTTACATGTATCAGGTTGCTCAAGATAACTATTCCTACTAACAGGACATTTACATGATGGCTCAGGCACCATTTAATTATGCCTCATGACAGATTTCTTCAGAATAAAAAGAATGGTGAATGCTACATTGCTTTTCTTTTCTCTGCATTATTTTATTATAATTATAATTATTAAAAATTATTATAATTTCTATTAGCTGCCTTCGGTCCTTTTATGGAGAAAGGTGGGGTAATTTGTAAATAAATAAATAAATAAATAAATAAATAAATAAATAAATAAATAAATAAATAAATAAATAAATATTATGGCTATTCTTCACTTACGTTACAGGTGTGCCTCTCAGTCCTATCACCTCGAACTTTGAAGTTTCTGCTTATTTGATTGATTGATTGATTGATTTGATTTGATTTGATTTGATTTGACTTCTACATCACCCTTGCTCTCAAGAGTCTCCTCCAGCACCTTGTGGTGCTGGAGGAGACTCTTGAGAGTCCCCTGGACTGCAAGGAGAACACACCTATCCATCTTGAAAGAAATCAACCCTGAGTGCTTACTGGAAGGGCAGATCCTGAAGCTGAGGCACCAATACTTTGGCCATCACATGAGAAGAGAAGAATCCTTGGAAAAAACCTTGATGTTGAGAAAGTGTGAAGGCAAGAGGAGAAGGGGACGACAGAGGACGAGATGGTTGGACAGTGTGATTGAAGCAACCAACGTGAATTTGAACCAACTCTTGGGAGGCAGTGAAAGACAGGAGGGCCTGGCGTGCTCTGGTCCATGGGGTCACAAAGAGTCCAACACGACTTAATGACTAAACAACAGCATATATCACCCTTGAGTGCAAGCATTATTCTGAACAGTTTAGAGATTAAAACTTAAAAGCTCACAAGACCTTATATAACAATACATTCAGTATGGTGGTTCAGAGATATGGATCTAAAATTCATACAAATGAAAAAGGGAAAAAAAGAAAGGAAACGAAAATTAAGAATTTTATATTAACAGCAACTTACATCTGATTTTAACTCATATACACAATGTACCATCAAAATTATGGGGTTAAAATTATACTTTTCTAACCTCAGTCCTAGGATAGGAACTACTTTTTGGTGGAACAGTTTATTCCTGAAATGTGTTTTATGGAGGGAAACTCTGAATATCAAACCAGCACCCTGTAGGTGCTTCCTGTCCCACCTATATGTGGGACAGGAAGCAACAGTTAGAACTGGTCATGGAACAACTGAGTGGTTCAAAATTGGGAAAGGAGTACGGCAAGGCTGTATATTGTCCCCCAGCTTATTTAACTTATATGCAGAATACATCATGCGGAAGGCTGGACTGGAAGAAACCCAAGCCGGAATTAAGATTGCCGGAAGAAATATCAACAACCTCCGATATGCAGATGATACCACTCTGATGGCAGAAAGTGAGGAGGAATTAAAGAACCTTGTAATGAGAGTGAAAGAGGAGAGTGCAAAAAACGGTCTGAAACTCAACATCAAAAAAACTAAGATCATGGCCACTGGTCCCATCACCTCCTGGGAAATAAAAGGGGAAGATATGGAGGCAGTGTCAAATTTTATCTTCCTGGGCTCCATGATCACTGCAGATGGAGACAGCAGCCCTGAAATTAAAAGGCGCCTTCTTCTTGGGAGGAAAGCGATGACAAATCTTGACAGCATCTTGAAAAGCAGAGACATCACCTTGCCAACAAAAGTCCGAATAGTCAAAGCTATGGTTTTTCCTGTCATGATGTATGGAAGTGAGAGCTGGACCATAAAGAAAGCAGACCGCCAAAGAATTGATGCCTTTGAGTTGTGGTGCTGGAGGAGGCTCTTGAGAGTCCCCTGGACTGCAAGGAGAAGAAACCTATCAGTTCTAAAGGAAATCAACCCTGAATGCTCACTTGAGGGACAGATCCTGAAGCTGAGGCTCCAGTACTTTGGCCATCTCATGAGAAGAAAAGAGTCCTTGGAAAAAACCTTGATGTTAGGAAGGTGTGATGGCAAGAGGAGAAGGGGACGACCGAGGATGAGATGGCTGGACAGTGTCTGCGAAGCAACCAACATGAACCTGACACAACTCCGGGAGGCAGTGGAAGACAGGAGGGCCTGGCGTGCTCTGGTCCATGGGGTCACGAAGAGTCGGACACGACTAAACGACTAAACACACACACCCTGTAGGTGGTGCTGGTGTTGGACAGGTTTATAAGAGCCACACTGTGGGAGACAGACGTATTGTCCCTTGTGAGTGGCTGTGGTTTCCTCGGAGATCCAAGGGTAACTGGTAGGGAGAAGGTGGTCTGCTTTGTATGGACAGAGTAAGCTGTTATGGTCCTGTGACTGTAAAGTTCTGGTTGATGTGAAGGACAGGGGTTTTGTAGTGCTTTTCCATAGAAAAAGGAAGAAGGGTGTCCTATTCCCTTTTCGGCCACCGTTCTATATACAGTATTCACAGATGCGGCAGTTTTACTTCTCATCTTCACAACGTCTAAAAGTGTGCTTTTGCACTTCACCCAACTGAGCAATGTCGACTAGCAGTTCTGGGGTGAAAATTGTGGTTTGCTAAACCTCTGGTGTCTTCATGTATGACTAGGTTTTGGTGTGCATTTCTGATCTTTGAAAGCGGAATGAAGAAAAACATATTCCATTGTTTATAGAGCACCACCCCAAGGGGTTTTACAGTACCTGAAGTTTACCTCTGATGACCTGTGATTTTATTTTGGGGGGGGGGGCTGATATGGCCCACAAATGCCCAGGGGCGTTTGAAAAGCGACCCTTGTGCCACTGGAGTTTGCCTGACCCTGTATTAAAACCTAAAGTGTTTATGTCCATACATTACATAAAGAATTCTAGGACTCAAGTGAACAGCAAATAACCAAAAATGTGCAAATAATGATTACAGGGCTCTAAAAATGTGGCAACATTACTCCAGGCATACTCAGATTGATGGTCACATCCTGTAAAAAAATATTGGATTAGTTACGCTTTTCTCACACTGTTAAAACAAACCAATACTCATAAAAATTATCTACTCTAGTGTATCCAAAACTATACATAATTACATAGTTACAGGATATATGGCATTATGATCTATGGAATGGAACAAGGCCACAACAGTAATTGTTCTTTAATGCACAAGCCAGGATGTTTATTTGTCTCTAACATAGTTACCAGACTTAAAAAAAAAAAAGACAAAAAATAAGGTGGGGGAGGAAAGAAATCCATTTGGCTCTAATCTCAAGCACTGGAGACACTGTTAGAAAATATCCAGTTCCACAATCCTCTATGCCCGTCAACATGTTCTACAGAAGTTTTCATGTCCTGAAGGCTGCTGGTGCTGCCCATTAGTGAGAGAAATTGATATGATCTCCCCATCAATGGTACTGTGACAATTTTGAACCAAAGAAAGAGAGGTAGACTGGCCTATTTTCACCCTCTCTCATTGTTTACTTGCTTGTTTATTCATTTAGCCTAAAATACTTTTGTATGTCGAGGGACGTGGTGGTGCTGTGGGTTAAACCGCAGAAGCCTCTGTGCTGTAAGGTCTGTAGATCTTCAGCCGTAAGATTGAATCCACGTGACGAAGTGAGCGCCCATCGCTTGTCCCGGCTCCCGCCAACCTAGCGGCTCGAAAGCATGCAAATGCAAGTAGATAAATAGTGACCACCTCTGTGACTTGGAAATGGGGATGAGCACCGCCCCCTAGAGTCGAACATGACTGGACAAAAATTATCTTTACCTTACTCTTGCATGTCATGAATAAATCTGTTGGCATTATCTCCTTACCCAGGAATAAAACACGAGACAACTCTTATGGAATACAACATGGGCCACACTTTATTAGATATCCAAAATTACACTTAATGTAGATGAAAAAAGGCAGGGTCCTGCTGTAGTGCTGAATCAGGTTCTGCAGAGGGGTCTTAACAGACCCATAACCAAACTATGGGCGAGTCCCAAGCCCCAAAATCTCACAGTCATGAAGACAGCAAGAACCTGGCTGGCCCAAATTTGACCACCCCCAGACCTCTCCTTCTTGTTGACTGTTGGTCTAGGAGCGGCCCCAGCAGATTTTCTCCCCCAAGCACTGTAATTGCACGATCTGCAGCGCTGGAAGATCAGAGGAGCTCTACCTTACCTGTGGTTGTGATGGGACTCACCGAAACCTCTTTTTTCTGCACTACCCGCCAGTGACCAGTTGACCACCTCTGCAAATGCCAGCGCACATTAACTAGTGTGGGATAGGCAAAATATCCCAGCTTCTAAAGGCCAATCAGGATGCAGGTCAAAAATTCCTATCCGGCCCCAAAAGGCGACCAGTAAAACTCACACTAGTATTCAGGGCAGGTGGGTGGGATGCCAAGAAGAAAGAGACTGAAGGTAGGAGGAGTTCTTCTTTAAATATGCTCTCCCCCAGCACTCTCGAGCTGCTCTTGGGAGACTAGCTTGCCTCATGTTATCCAGGGAATGGGATAATGGTGGCCGAAGAGCTCACCAGTGGACCGAACATTATCCCCTTACCTAGGAATAAGACACGAGACAACTGTTATGGAATAAAACACACTTTATTAGATATCCAAAATTATCCTCAATTTAGATGAAAAAAAGAGGGGGGGTTCTGCTGTAGTGCGGAATCAGGTTCTGCAGAGGAGTCTCGACGGAAGATCGTAATCACATGATCCGTAGCGCTGGAAGATCAGATGAGCTCTACCTTACCTGTGGTTGTGATGGGACTCACTGAAACCTGTATTTTCCACACTACCTGCCATGGCATAAGGGCAAGCTACGCTTAAGGCCCATGCCCACCATCGAGCCTCTTGATCTCCAAAAGCAGGCCCTCCTGAGGTCTGCCAAAAATAATTCCAAACCTCTATCGGAGAGGTGTACTCCATCCGTCTGAAAGAGCTCAGGCCTGTTAGCACAGAATTCATGGTGACCAACCACCAATCCAAGGCCATTGAAAACCGCTCCGCAAATTTCCCTGTTAACACTCCTCTGAGCAGTGTTAACGCCCTGGGCCTGATGTTCATCACACCACACAAGCCGAGGGATGACCGTGGGCCACATAATGCTCATCCCAGGATATGTTGCCCTCAGCCATCTGAAGTCTCGCAGGACATAGAAATTTAAGGCCTTGCCACCATGCTTGGAAAGGTCGTTACCACCTGGATGTATAAGCAACACATCTGGGAGTTGTGTGCCAAATGCAGCCGCCCTGCACAATTGGCACCAAAGCAATCCACAGATCCCTTTCTACTTGATTTGGACTCTCTCTGAGACCCAAATCAGTCTCCTACGCCGACTGAGCAGCATATCTCGCTGCCCAGAACATGAAGCTGTGACCCAGAATCATGACTTGTTGACGTCTCCCTGTCAAAATCGGGCCTGAAAAGACAAAACCAGGCACCTGCCTAGACGTGAGGGAGTGTTCGGATATGTCTTCGATAAGCGGTAGATGACCAGTGTCCCAACCGCTTGATGTCATCAGGGAGACAACCCATCGTAGCTGAGGTTGAAGCAGCCCCAATTCTAAAGAAAGGAGCACCACACCTAATTCTGTGAACGCCTACCTTGCTTAATGCTAAATTGGTCATGTTCCAAAACTGATACTTTGTCAAAGGGGTTCTGTCCCTATGAATGAAAAATAACCTTGGCTCTGACCTCTGACACTAAGATAATCGCCTATCGCTTTTACCGGGCAACGGTTTTGCATTGAACAGGTAGGTACCTAAAGTAAGATCTGTTCCCCTACCACTCTGATCTGCCTTGGATGTGAACTAGCACCAAATCATGCTCTAGTGTTACATCATGCCATTGTAAGGCCAATCGCAACACATCCTCCTTACCTGATGCTACCACCTCACTGATCCTTAATGCGCCAAAACATGTCAATAATGTAGCTGCATGAAACAGTGTAGCCTCATATGCATCCCTACAAATGGCAGGCTATAGCTGGGAATTTTTTTAAAATAAAGACGAGGATATTGGTGTCCTAGAATCCTTGACCCGACCCCTTTCCTTACTCCAGCCTTCAATCATTTTCTTGACATGAAGGTTGGATGTATAATCCTTGTACCCATGTATTCTAGTGTGCAAGGTTAGAGCTGACAACCTACCTTGGAGGGAACCAGGAGCTAAACCTTTCCTATGAAGGGACACTAAAAATTGTTGTAGGGGTTCCACTGGAGCTGGCCAGATCAGGTCCAGTCCCATGGCTCTCCTGAATTCCTGAAATTCTATACTCACTGCCTGGTGTGCCTTCCGCGTCCTCGGAGCCAAGGACAAGCCTCTTGCTCTCTTTGTGTCATCACGCCAATTTGCCAAACCTCTGCCGGGAGGTTCTCTGGGCATTCACCGGCTGCTGGATCTAATTCCATGAACCGAGTGATCTGTTGGCATGACAGGGCATCAGCCAAGCTGTTATCCAAAGCAGGAATGTGTTTTGCTTGGATCAGCATGTTAAAGTTTAGGGCACACAGCGTAAATGCATGTATCAGTGCCATAACACATTCTGAGTGTGATGTGAGGTTGTTCACTATGTGAACCACAGCCTGATTGTCACACCAAAAGCGCACTGAAGAATTGGCCCATTCATGCACCAACAGCTATAAGGAACCTACTATTGGGAAGAATTCTAAGAAAGTGAGAGCCCTTGTGATACCTTGCTTGTGCCACTCTTCGGGCGAAAGCCCAGCACACCATCTCCCTTTAAAATAAATACCAAAACCTAATGAGTCTGTTGCGTCAGTTTAAACCTGAAATTCCGACTTAAGTTGCAATTCAGACTTCCAAAAGGATACTACATTAAAGTCTGCTAAAAACTGGCTCCACACTTGCAGGTCCTGCTTCATACCCCTGCTGACTCTAGTTCTATGAAAAGGACGATGAAGTCACATAAATGGTGTAAAAATTTGCAACCTGGGGCGATAACACTACATGCGATTTTCAAGTGACCTACAATCTCTTGGAGCTCTTTCAGAGACACTTTCTTGCTCATTAACAAGAGCTGAATTCATTCCCTAAGGGCATCTAGTGTATCGTCAAGCAACCTAGAAGCCTGCTGTCTAGTGTCCAATTCGATCCCTAAGAATGTAAGTGAAGTAGCAGGCCCCTCTGTTTTCTCCTCAGCTAACGGCATCCTAATTCCCTGACCAATGACTGAAATGTCTCTAATATGAATTTACACCACCCCGTGTTAGCTGCACCACAAAAGAGGTAATCATTCAACTAATGGGCGGTGCTTCTGCAATCTACCCTACATCTGAGTTTCCATTCCAAAAATGAACTGAATCACTCAAATGCAGTGCAGGAAACAGAACAACCCACTGGCAGGGCCCTGTCAATATAGTAAGAACCCTGAAAATAGAAACCCAGAAGATCAAAGTCTAAGGGGTGGACTGGAAGAATGCGAAACACTGATTTAATGTAGCATTTTGTCAGTTCTGCTCCCCATTCCACATCTGTGCACCATATGTACCGCCTCATCAAAAGAGGTATAATGTGGGATGGCATCATTCACTGACTTCCCTTCCGGGTAAGACAGGTAATGAATGATCCCATACCCACACCTATTCTTTTTGGGTACGACTTTTTGGTGCACTAACTGGCAAGCCTGACTAGCTGCTCTTTCAGCTTCCAATGCAGTGATCTTTTCTTGCAGCTGCTGCCATATGGGCCATGCCTCTTCATCTGAAGATGATTGAGGAGGGAAAATTTGAGGAGCCATTTGCTTCCTTGCTGGATGTTTTCCGTTTTTGTTCCCCTGTCCTTTTTTAGAGGCCATCTCTATTCCTGAACTCACAGTCCAAAGCCAACCACTTGCTAAGAGCAACTAGGCCCTACAGTCCCTTCCAATCTAATCTTGACTATGTATCACCTACCAGGGACTTTGATTGTAGTAAAAGTACTTTTCTTCAGGAATAATTAATTTATTTTGTGTGTGTCTCTGTGTGTGTCTCTATGTGTATGTGTCTGCGTCTGTGTAGCCCTCTACTGGGCACTCCTTCAATTTACTGCCTGAGCAGAACTGTGTTAATGCCTTGCTACAATCTTAAGTATTGCTATAATTCTATGCACCAATTAATTAAATATTGTAATGGTAGATTACTGCCTAAGCAGTATGAATCGATAATAAACCACAACTCCCTTAAGTTAATATGAAATTGTTACAACACTCATTAATTAAAACCTAATCCAGCCTACAACTAAATTGAAGCAAACTCACAATGTATGTTAGTCCTATCTCATTATCCTAACCACTTAATTTATATTTCAAATGAATTAACTAATATCAAATACCTGCAGTGCACTTTATTTAACTAAAATTAATGTTCAATAGATTAAATTTTCATTTATTTATTTATTTTATTTACTTATTCACCTACAGTATCTATTTATAGAACCCCCCACTCCAATAAAATTTCTTCAAAATTATACAGCCCAATTAAAGGATGATGATTAATTCTTAATATCCCCTGTAACTGCTAAGCTTCGGGGACAGCGTCTGCTACCTGAGGGGAGAATAGATGGTATGGGGGGGGGTAAGAATGGCTGTGTTGGACAGGAGAGCACCTGCCCAAACTAGCCGGGGTTGGTTTGTTTTCTTTTCTTTCTCTCTCTCTCTCTCACTTTTTTAAAATTAAATCATTGGGCCGCCCTTACTGAAATCCTCTTAAAACTTTTGCCTTAATTGATCCGCAATTAAGTAGATGTGCTGGCCCAGCAGGCGTGCCCGCCCAGTCAAATGGCTGTGCGGCACTCCAGTCTGCTACCCCTAAACCTCTTCCCTAGTCTTCTCTCTCTCTCTCTTTTAATATATCAATTCAATTAATTAAGTCCCCGTCTGGCAATTGGCCTGTTAAGTATGAGCCGAAGCCAAAGGCAAACCATGGGGGGGCGCTGATGCAACCAAAATGGCGACCACAACAAAATGGCGACTGCAACAATGTGGAACAGCAAGAATTGTCCGACTGCAAGGCTCCGACCTTCCTCTCTGAATGCCAAGAAGAAAGAGGCCGAAGGTAGGAGGAGCTCTTCTTTAAACATGCTACCCCCCAGTACTCTCAAGCTGCTGTTGCAAGACTAGCTTGTCTCCTGTTATCTTGGGAATAGGATAATGGCAGCCCGTGCTGCCGAAGAGCTCACCAGCGGACCAAACATAAGAGATACAAAGTGATTGGCAGGGTTCAGTTGGGTCCAGATCTCACCCTGAGCTTTTAAAAACAGGCTTTTCCTGCTACATCTGCCAGAGACCTCTAGGCAACAAAGCTCTGCTCTTGCTGGCTGTGGATTCTGGGCACTGTTGTCCCAACAAGTAAGGTTTCCAAGATCTCTGGTCTCACCTTAGTCAAAAGTAGAGCAAAGATGAGAAAGCAAGCATGACATGAACAGTAATAGCTGTGTTATTGCAAATATTACATGACAATTGAAATGTAGACTGCAGATTTCTGGTCGTGGACAGTTATAAACTTGAAACTCACCCTTTCCCAGTTATGGCACATCCCTCTTCAGGCAAGAAGAGTTGTCCTAAGTTGACACTGAAACCCAACAAACCTATGTGTCCTCTGTTAGCCAGGAAAACACATGCCAATTGCTGGACTTGCCAAGTGCCAGAAGACAACCCGGCCATAATCCTCTAATCCCATTTGATCAGACAGACTTTTTCATACTTCTTCTCATCTTGAAAGCAAACTGTAGCTTGCTTGGGGAAAACATTTTCCTTGGGCTTCATTCCGGTGGTTTCTCTTCATTCCAACGCTGGAACTCAAGGCTTTTTGGATCTGCCCGGTTTGGACCAACCATCACATTCTTTAACAGATCAAAAGTGTTAGATAGTTATCTTCGATGAAGGATAGAGCTGGGAGGGAGAAATGTGACACAGAACCCTACCCAGACTGAATGCTTTGTAAGTCCCCTTGATCCTTGGTGAAAGGACATTTTTGCTTACCTCTCCTTAAGGTCAGATCATCAAGACTTTGTGTATATCAGTGTACAACTTTAGTTGGCTTGCTTCCATATGCCTCAGGATTCTTTGATAGTCAACAATGATTAACATACCCTCTTGCATGTGTTTATATGTGAACAAGGCTTTAACAAAGAGACTGATTAGTAAAAGTGGGTGATAGGAGGCCCATTATGTGATGCATCGAGGCTCCATTTTCCCATGCTATTGGAGAAATTTCCCCAAGGGGAGTATATTAATCAGTAGTCTGTTTTAGAAAACTCAAGGGCTTACTGTTTTATTTGTCACATGCCTTCCTAGTCTGTAGCTCATTTTAGTAGATGCACATGGTCGCATCTAAAAAGGTGGACTGCAGTACTTGGACACTTTTGCAAAATAAACCTAGTTACTTCTTAAGGTTTTTGTTGTGGTGGTGGCGGCATCTTCTTCTCTTCATGGCAAACAAAGAGACAATTCCATGTCTTCCTCTTCCAGACAGTTTGTATTTATTACATCCATAAATAACTGTGTGGCCACAAGGAACACGGTGCACAGGTGAACGATCGTAGAACCTTGAATAATGGAGTTGGAAGGGCCCTATAAGGAACTGAGTCTACTCCCCTGCTCAATACAGGAATACAAATCCTAGTGTACTTGACAGATGCTTGTCCAATTTTCTCTTGAATGCCTCCAGTGTTGGAGACTTCAGGCTTGTAAGACTTACTTAGGGTTCAAGGACCCAGATATCCCTCATAGCTAGAATCTGGTGCAAAAGAAGGGGCTCAGGTGTGCAAAACTACACTAAGCCCTAGGAAACGGGATGCTGAGTCCATGCTTAGTCTGAGAATTTGTGGTCAGGAGGAAAATCAAATGCATTTTTCCCCCACACAAATCTCTTATCCTGGATCCTACTTGCTAATCATTCAGTAGTAAACAATGCTTTTTATTTTTTCTTATTATTAGACTGTTGACAGTCAAAAACCTTGTAACTCATCCAGAGATCTGTCATAATTCACAACTTACTTTTCATCTACATCCATAGAAAAGAACATGAACATATAAGTGCACATAAGCAGAAGATAAATTTCAGAAGAGGCATGTCTTATCCAGAGTCTGGAAAATTCACATGAGCATGTAAAAGCACCAGGTCATTTATCACCTCTCCTTTCATACAGTGCAGTTGCTGTGGCGTGTTTTCAAATGTTGGCAACATCATCCTGTGCTGTCAAGCCAATTCTGACTTCTGGCGACCCTTTCCAGGGTTTTCTAGGTGGAGAATATGCAGATGTGGTTTACCATTCCCTTCTTTTGGGGGCACTCCGGGTCTGTTCTGCTTGCACATGGCTGCACAGGCTGGTTCTACTTGCAGGAGGCACCGTGGGGAATTGAACTCCCAACCTCTGGCTCAGCAGCCAGATACCTAAACCACGGAGCAGTTACAGCCCCTTGCAAATAAATAAACAAACCCAAAGCCTTACATGGCCAAGCAGAAACAGAAACAAACAAAACCCACCCAACCAGAAACTCCATTCCAAATTCCAAAACAGACAACTATGGAATGCATATGCTTTGAAGCCCAAGCACGGTGAGTACTGAGTTGTGAGGGAAGAGATGAGGAAATGGAGAATCAGATAAAGCTTCTCTAAAGATGGTATGTCTGGCTGGTTAAATTAAGCAGGAATATGCCACGCTGCAAAACTGTTCTATAAGTTTCCACCGTCATAAGCATCCTTCAGTCTTGAGAGACTATGGTGACGTGCTCTGTATGGAGGACTTTGACACTGTATGTGAAGCTGGAGTGTGCTCTCCAGAGCACAAAGCCTGGGTAAAATAATATGGAGGATAAGCTGTTACCCAAGCAGCAAATCCCCCCTCTCCACGTCACTGAAATAGTCCAATGGAAAGGCAAGAGCCAATACAACTGGTTCCAGCGATGTCGCAGGAGTTGCCAGAATGACACGAACTGCCTCCTGGACTCTGGCTCCGGATTTTGCCTTGATGTTTACTCCTGAAGCCTTTACCATCAGTGGATATAGCCACAAGGCAGTGGAGGTTTGAAATCGGAGTTTTCCTTCTCCTAGATGGGCTGCCTTCCAAGACTAACGAGTCCCACCTACCCGGGCTGCTCCCTCGCCACATGGGTGATGGCGGCGCATCCTCCTCCTCCTCACGGCATGGGGGTTTGGGATCAGAGTTTTACTTCTCCTAGATGGGCTGCCTTCAAAGACAGTTTCCACCAAATTGTGGCAAATAGTAAAGAAAATGCAAGGGATTATGGCAAACACCTCTAAGGTTCCCTTTCTAAACATACCACACAGAGGATACTGTCTGTGGCATCTCCAGATAAGGCTGGTAAATAATCCTGCTGGAATATCTGGAGATAGCAGTCACTACCAGTCACTGCCAAAAATACTGGGTAAGATAGACTAAAATTTTTACACTGGTTCTAACTAAACAATACAATTAGCATATCATTAGAAGTGGTACTTCTTTAGAAAGGTACAAGATTTCTGCTTATCATCCCACAGGATTTCTGCCTTTGTATGGTAGAACTGGCTTGTTTTTGTTTTGTGATTGGTCAGTTTAAAGTAAACATGGGCTTCATTTCCAAGCCTGATAGCTCAGGCACAGTGCTCTTAAGGAACTATGTATCTAAAAGTACAATGTTATAATAGCAGACTATACACAGTTCCTTTAATATTTGATCTAGCCCCTAAGTAAAAAGGAGCTGCTGGCACTACTAGGTTGTTGCTAAACTTTTGCATACAACTTGATGAGCTTCTCTCAGATTTTATCTATATATGGTTGGCATATATGCATCATGTTGCCCTATTTATTGGCCCTTTCTCCTCTTCTTCTTTCTGTTCCAGTACTCTGTTCTTCAAGCTTCGGGTAGTTTATTTTACTGCATGTATTTTTCTCTTTTGGATTCATCTCTGCAAAATTCAGTTTTGAAAACAAAATCTCTCTGTACAAAAGCATCAGTGGAGGGAGGTTTTAATATTTGGCCTGTTGCTCTTGTTTTGAAATACCTGGGAGGATTGTGTAGATTTCAGGGAAAGCACTCAAAGACAGCAACTCTCATTTGGGGGTGTTGTCTCTTTCCTCTCCGTTTCCACTAAAACTCCAGACCTCTCCTACTACAAGGGGAACTTTTTGCCATCTGCACATAGTTTGCAGAATGCAAAGACTGGCTCCTATGAAATCCTTGTTTGAGAGGTTCAGGTTCTTCTGCTGATTTAAGCAATCCCTTAAGAAAATACACAAAGAAATTGAAAACATTCAGCAAATCATCCACACTAATCACTGCCGATGGTTCGGAAAAAGGACGATGCTGAAATCTGACATGTTTCTGATGAAATTATTTTGTTCAATCAAAAGAAGCCAACAATTTAGGAGGAATTTTACAACAAAAAGTCAGTTTGGAGGGGACAGGGAACATGCATATACACACATTACAGTTACAACCACCACCCACCTTACCCTGCTGATTTGGGTTGTCTTCAGGCTGGTGAAAATGTTTTTGCTGGCTATCTCTTGCCTTCTCCTCCTCCTTGTTGGAATCCCCATGTTTCCTTGTGGGAATCAGTCTGGTCATAGGCTGCATCTTCAGAGTTATCAACCCCAAATCTTCTCAAAGAGAACGGAAGGGCTGCCTTTACAGGTAGTTCTGCTGCCCTACGAGTGCTATCTTTCTTTCTCCAGTTCCCTCTTCTTTGGGGGAACAATATTCTCCATTGTATTCGCGAAGGCTTTCACAGCCGGGATCTAATGGTTGTTGTGGGTTTTTCGGGCTTCTTGGCAGTGTTCTGAAGGTGGTTTTTCCTAATGTTTTGCCAGTCGCTGTGGCCGGCATCTTCAGAGGACAGCAAACTGTGCTCTGGTGTAGTTTGGCTAGGGCGTGGAGTATTTATGGCTGTGAGATGGGATGATTAGTTTGTATTGTTGTGGGTGTATTGTTTTCTGTGGATGGGTGATTAGTGTGTTTTGTTGTGGGTGTATTGTTGTGATAAGGAGATTATCTGTCACTGTGGTTGATGGTAGTGATCCCCTTGACCTTGTGGTTGGGTAGAGTTCGTGACCTTTTGCATGCTGTATTTTTGATTGGTGGGAGCCAAGTTTTGTTGAGTTTCAAACTTTCCTCTTTTTTGTTGAAGTTTTTCTGGTGCTTGTGCTGTCCTCTGAAGATGCCGGCCACAGAGACTGGCGAAACGTCAGGAAAAAACACCTTCAGAACACGGCCAAGAAGCCCGAAAAACCCACAACAACCAATATTCTCCATTGTCTGGCACACTCTCCTCTTTCTACACCCAGACTGTACAACCTCTTTTGATGTTTCTGGATCAGCACCTGTGCACAGGTATAGCAGGCAGCAGCTCTGTAAGCACTATGGTTGGTGCTTTGCAGATGGGGCAGGGTTTATTTTCTCTTAAATTTGGTGTTTTTATGCCTCGCATTCTCTACTGCCTACCAGCTAATTCGTTAACAGGAGACAGCACCATGTAGTGTGCTGATTGGCCATGATGATTGGCATCATCCATGACACCACCAGCATACCTTCCAAATGGATCGCTGGAGTCATTTTATTACTTTTCTTTAGCAGGGGGGAGGGGCAGATATTTTGAACAGTTGAATGGCTTTAAAGGGAACTGGACATATTCATGAGGGATAAAAGTTATCTGTGGCAACTAGTACATATTACCTCTGACAGAGGATGTTCACTATTGTGCCTCAGATGGCTACACAAAAGGACAGTAAATTGCCTGTGGCTCAAAAGCCACATAGCTGCCACATGGTTACCTCCACATTACAGAAAGGGAAATAATGGTAGGAAGGAGGCTAACTATTTTGAGAAACTGCTTCAATTAACTGTGTAACATGCTTTGAAAATAAAACTGGCCTTTTGTGGTGAGCTGTGAGGATTTACTATTATTATTCAAAAATACCAGGCTCAGTCAATCAAAATTATAAAAGCATTGACCGGTCATATATAGGAGATATAAGTTTTAACCAAAACCCTAATTAATTTTCAGTGTATAAAATTATACTTTTCTCTAAAATATTTAGAGAAAAGATTTATGGTCATCTGTTACACGGAAGAAAGGAGGGGGAGGGATCAATGTGCTTTGATCCCTGCTTTCCCCCCTCCACTTTCTGTGAAGAAATGGGGTTGAAGCACTTTCCTTGCAAAAAAACACTTTCTTGTGAGGAAACTGGAGGGGGAAAGCACTTTCTTGTGAGGAAAGTGTTTTTCCCCTCCACTTTATTCAGAAGAAAGTGGAGGGGGGAGGCAGGAATCATCAAAGCGATTCATCAAAGCGATTCCTGCTTTTCCCCTCCATTTTCTTCTGAAGAAAGTGGAGGGAAAAAGCACTTTCCTTACTAGAAAGTGGAAGGGGAAAGCAGGAATCAAAGCGCTTTGATGATTCCTGCTTTCCTCCTCCACTTTCCTTGCAAGAAAGTGCTTTCCCCACTTTCTTTGTGGAAGGGGAAAGCAGGAATCGCTTTGATGAAGCACTTTGATGATTCCTGCTTCCCCCCCCCTCCACTGATAAACACTACTCTTGGTGGTTTACATCCAGAGAGAAACAGCATTGTATAAAATAAATTTTAAATATAAGAAACAAATGTGACATATAATCAAATAAGGCAATCATTTTAAAAAATAGAAAAATGAATGATGGTGTACAAACAACATAAAAAGAGCCCATACTATGTTAAGAGAGAATGACTCACTTTACACAGTATGTCAAAGGCTTCAATAAACAGCCTTGTTTTGAGCATCCTCTTGCATGCCATGAGGGAAACGGCTAGCTGTAGCACCACCAGGAGACCATTCCACAGGAATGGGGCCAAGCCCAAGAAGGTTCTGTTTGCAGTTGATGACTTCCCGGCCTCCTTTGGCATGAAAACCCAGAAGAGCACAGCCTGAGAGGACCGGGTGTTGTGGGTGGATATTTTTGGGGAAAGACAAGTACTGGCATATGGCTTCCAAACTTTGATAGCATTCATTTGGATGGAAATATTTCCTCAGATTTTCTTTCAGCCTTGCTAACACATTTCCTTTCATCCTTTCCAATTCACTAGCTGACAGAAGCATGCTTAACAAATGTTTCATGTGTACAATTCTTCTTTTGTGGGTTCTAGAAGAAGACATTCCTGTACTTTTGTCCATTCCTCCACTTTAATGCAAATAATGGATCCCTTTAAATCCAGAGAAGAAAGTTCAATAGCTGTGAGATTGACATTCACTTTATTGCTTTGGGCACATTAAGTAATTGGGATAGCAGCAATTAGGATTGCTTCTTAAAAATAATCTGGAGGTGGCACATTTCCTGCAGGAAGAAGGCTTAAATATTTGCAAGGGGTTTTTTGGGTGTGTGTGTGTGTTTTTAATTTAAAAGCATGACTAAGTGGAAATAACAGGGTTTTAAAAAAATTTATGAATGTGGATAAAACACATGAAACCACAAGAATGTCACTCATCCGATGGTATTAATTGCCAGTCAGTTTCGGATAGACAAAAGGAAATTGTTATTAACAGAACACATAATTCTCATGGAAGTCACAGTTAACAGTGATGTTCTAATGACCAATGAGCACAGAAAGGATAAGTGTTTAACATGAGACTTCTGTAATTCATGGCAGTATACCTGACATATAAATTGGGGTATTAGGCAGGCAGATTTCAGAGGGGAAATGCTAATTTTTTAAAAAATGATAGCTCCCATAACTATGCTGTTTGGGATATTTAGAAACCATTAATTAAAAAAAAAACACACCTTCTTTCCATCTTTCATATGACTAGGGTACAATTATGACATATGAGGTGTTAAATGACAAGATACACACTGTACCTGCAACTAAGGGTCAAGCAGCCAAACTGGGTTGAGTCAAGACAAAGAAAACAGTGGTGTCTCTTTCCCCATTCCACATATTGAAGTCACTTGGGCTACCAGCTGAATCTTCTGTCAATACTTGTGGTGTGACTGTCATCCTGTCCAGCACCTCAGGGCAAAATGCCAGTTTACAGGGTACAGAACACCTGTGGGGTCACATGAATAAGCAGCCAGATGGCTGTCACTGTTTACCTTTAGCATCTGCTGCTTGAAGCAATCATATTACTCTGTCCAATGGTAGAAAAGGGTGGAAGGTAGCAGGAAAAGAGGAAGACCCATCACGGGATGTATAGACTCCCCAAAGGAACCACAGGCTTGAATTTAGAGGAACTGAGTAGGACTGTCGAGGGCAGAACATTTTGGAGATCTTTCATTCATAGGCTTGTTATAAGTCAAAGGTGACTTGATGGCACATACCAACAACAACAATGGTAGAACTGGCCTTGAAGATAAATCATCACAGCAGGCAGTTCCCTGTACAGGAGAGGCTACTTAGACACCTTTCTTCCCATGATATTTCTTAACAGTTTCATATAATCTTCTTGTTGTTGTTTAGTCATTACGTCGTGTCCAACTCTTTGTGACCCCATGGACCAGAGCACGCCAGCCCCTCCTGTCTTCCACTGCCTCCCGGAGTTGTGTCAAACCCATCTTGGTCGCCTCAATGACACTGTCCAACCATCTCCTCTTGCCTTCACTCTTTCCCAACATCAAGGTTTTTTCCAAGGAGTCTTCTCTTCTCATGAGATGGCCAAAATACTGGAGCCTCAGCTTCAGGATCTGTCCTTCCAGTGAGCACTCAGGGTTGATTTCCTTCAGAATGGATAGGTTTCTTCTCCTTGCAGCCCAAGGGACTCTCAAGAGCCTCCTCCAGCACCACAATTCAAAAGCATCAATTCTTCAGCGGCCAGCCTTCTTTATGGTCCAGCTCTCACTTCCACACATCACTACTGGAAAAACCATAGCTTTGACTATGTGGACTTTTGTTGGCAAGGTGATGTCTCTACTTTTTAAGATGCTGTCCAGGTTTGTCATCGCTTTCCTCCCAAGAAGCAGGTGTCTTTTAATTTTGTGGCTACTGCCACCATCTGCAGTGATCATGGAGCCCAAGAAAGTAACATCTGTCATTGCCTCCATATCTTCCCCTTCTATTTGCCAGGAGGTGATGGGACCAGTGGCCATGATCTTAGTTTTTTTGATGTTGAGCTTCAGCCCATTTTTGCACTCTCCTCTTTCATCCTCATTAAGAGGTTCTTTAATTCCTCCTCACTTTCTGCCATCAGAGTGGTATCATCTGCATATCTGAGGTTGTTGATATTTCTTCTGGCAATCTTAATTCCTGCTTGGGATTCATCCAGTCCAGCCTTTCCCATGATGTGTTCTGCATATAAGTTAAATAAGCAGGGAGACAATATATAGCTGCCTATATACTGCTCCATTACACAAAAACACCCACTGGAAAGTTTACAAGTTAATTATGCAGATTACACATTGTTTCCTGCCAGCAAACTCATTTTACCGATCTCAGAAGGATGGAAGACTGAATGAACCTGAAACGTTGGACTGAACCTCGGGTCGTGAGCAGAGTTTGGCTGCAGTACAGCGGTTTAACCACTGCGTCATGAGAAGGCTCATTGGAAAAGACACTAATGCTTGGAAAAGTTGAAGTCAGCAGGAGAAGATGAAGATGAAGTATGAGATGGATTTATTCCATAAAGGAGCTTAAATAAGCTCAAGTTTGCAAGAGCTGAATAGGGCTGTTAATGATAGGACATTCTGGAGGTCACTAATTTATAGAATCACCATAAGTTGGAGGTGACATGGTGACACATAACAGCCACAAATAACTCAAAGAGTCAGGTGATATAATTAGTATTAATTGCATTAATTTATTAGTTAATATTATCTTCAACGAAGCTCATAGGAACATATATGCCACTTTCCTTCTTTTTAACCTCATAACACTCCTGGGAGGTGTTTGAGACTCTCCTAGTGAGCTTCAGGGCTGAGTACAACTTGGATCTATATTTGTTTCCTCACACCAGGAGTAGATCTAGATCAGGGGTCTCAAACTCAATTTACCTGGGGGCCGCTAGAGGCAGAGTCTGGGTGAGGCTGGGCCGCATCAGATTTTCCGCCAAGCGGAGCAAGAGCCCAAGGAAGCCGCCCAGGAGTTTCCTTAGCCGACAGACAGGTGGGCTGGCTGGCAGGCTGCAGTTCTGGATGGAGGGTGCGAGAGGTGCTGTCTTGGGAGAGGGCCAGCGAGCGAGGCAAGGCTTTTTTTTTTTTACTCTTGACAGCAGAGGATGTGTGGGCGCTTTGGGGGGGCAGGCAAGGCGAGGGCCACAAACTATCATCTGGGGGGCCGCAAATGGCTCCCAGGCCGCATGTTTGAGACCCCTGATCTAGATTAAACACCTGAAGAGATGCAAGAATACAAAATCTGAAGCCAAATGCCTACCTTTATGACTTCCTGATTTATAGGAAGGAATGAAACCTGGGAAGGGCAAGGGGCCTCTTCTCCCTTTTGCAGAAAAGACCTCAGTTGAGCTCCACCCCTGTGAAATTCTTCTAGGTCTCTCTGGTTCTGTCTTTCACTGTCTTCCTGAACGTGGCCCTGGCACAGCTGACTGGTATGGAGGGGAATGGAAAGGCATGGTCTGCGGTACCTGAAAAGAGCATCAGACCCAAGGTGGTCCAGCCACGGGGGTCTACGATTGTCAAGTGGTCTCTCAGGTATGGGTGAGAAAAGCTGTTGGCTTGGCTTTCTCCCACATTTGATTTTGTTGTTGTTGTTGTTGCTTCCAGCCAAAATAAAGACATGTGAAAACTCTGGTCAGTTCTTCAAAAAAGAAATGGAAGCAAACTTCTCCCCCTACAGGTAATAACTATCAGATAATAACTGTCTGGGGAGAATATGCTACCTACCATATAAATGTCACAAAGGAGACTATCAGGTCAACAAGTAACGAAAAGCCTAATAAAGCTCTAATATGGTTAGATCCACAGGGAATCATATTGAGACATTTATGAGTGATCTCATATGTGGATGTGTTGGTTTTGGTTCCTCACACTCACTGTTTTCAAAAAAAAAAATTCCTGTCCATTAATGAAGGAAGTTCTTTCCATTAATGACTATAAAGAATTTGCAAGTGAAAAGTAAATTTAGAACAAAAATATGCAGAAATGAAACTGTCACCACTAGAGATGCCCACAAAACATGAACCACGAACCGTCTGAACTTTTAGGAAAAACGAACCACGAACTGTCTGAAATTTTAGGAAAAACGAACCACAAACCAGTCTGTATTTTTATGTTTGCATCTGGGGTGGAGGGGAAGCTAACCCCACCCAACCCCCACATCCTGCTAGCCGCCACCGTCACTCCTAATAATCAGAGATAGTTCTGTGGGGGTATTTGGTTACTATTGATGAATCTTGCAAACACAATTTCCCAAAATATGTCTCTTCTTATCTGCATTCATATATAAGACAACACAATTATGACAATGACAAAATGCTGCATTTTGTGCACCCGAGACCTTGGCAACAGCACCAATACAGAAGTTGATTCTATAATTTGCCAAGTTTTATTTATTTATTTATTTATTTATTTATTTATTGGACTTATATACCGCCCCATAGCGCTACAAGCTCTCTCCGGGCGGTTTCAAGTTCAAGTGTCCCTTTGATTTCCAAGTCAGACAAAAAATCCAAGATATCCTTCTCAACTGGGTTGAGTATCCATAACACAGAAGAATCTTAAAAATCCTAAACTAAGTTGTCAAGGGCCTTAGCAGTCCAACTGGCAACAGCAGGTCTGGCCTCTTCAGCTCTCCTGCTCTTTCTGAGATTCAAACCTCTTACTTGCAGCCCTTCTCTTTCTTAGTCTCACCCCTTTAGGCTAAACCCATATTTCATAGGGGTTACATAAGCACCAAAAACATAAACAGAAAAAATATAGGTAATCACTGTTATGAGTAAAGATGACACAAGCATGAGGACACTAAACTATTTACCCTAGAACATGTTGGGTCTTACTCTAACTTGCTGTAGGACCTAGCTGAAGATGTAGCAATGTTGGGTTCTTGGGCAACATTTGAGTGGTTGTATTAAAACACTTTTTGCTTACTCATAAATTACAAGGCGAAGTGGCAGCTGGACAGAGAACAGAAGCCATGTGGCATTTGAAAACAATGCCTTTTTTTAATAAAAGCATTGCTTGAACTTTTATGTAATGTTTCTTACTGAGAAGTCAGAGTCAGGCTAATGGTGGGATAGCTTAAAAATAATTGTAAGTAGGAACGAGGCCATGCCTAGAATTGTTCAGCTGTTTGTTTTATCGTTTGTTCCCAAAACCTTAAATGCACTCTTGGAGAACAATAGCGACTATTTGCTTGGAGCTCTGCATGGGCCAATTCTTGCAATCCTCACTTAGTTCTTTCTTACTCTGGCAAAACTCCCTCTTTTGGATAAAAAATAAATAAACCAAAAAGAAAGTGGGGCGGGGGCTGAGTGACTATTTCTGGATATTTCTGGATTTTCAGTGATATGTGTTACATATTTTGAATACAAGTATGATGGAAAATTATCCTAAGGAGAGCATGAATGAAAACAAGAAATGCCAGATTATGCCACTTAAGGCCACAGGAAAGAAAAGCATTTACAGGAGCCTGTTGTTTTCTAACCAAGTCCATATTAGTTGTCCATCAAGTTAGTACTATGTACTAACTTACTCTAATAGCACCATTCTAGGACCTCCTTTATGTCCCTCATGAACCCCTCTTAATTGGAGATACCTGGGGTTGAATCTGGCTGGGATTGACTCTGGTTGAATTTGGCTGCACGTTGAGCTGGATCGGATACCCATAGACATGGATGATTTGATTGACAGTGGACATTTAGATTCCCCCATAGCTTAGCTCTACTCTGTCCAAATCTTTGCCTCTTGTTTCAGACATCTTCTCAAACAATGCCAAGTTGAAAAGATACAGAGCAGTGAGCAGGAATGAGTATGGGGTCTAAGAATCCATAATGAGATTCATGTCATTTAAAAGACACCCAGTCAAGGTGAATGGGGAGGGGGTGGTCGCATGGTGACAGTGCCAATTTTTTTCACAATGTAAAAAAACAAAAGGCATAGAGTTGTTCAGAAATAACTCTTCAGATTAAGTGACTACGAGTCAAAGGAAAGCCGGTGAGATTTAATTTTAAAAACACAGCAAACTGCTATAGCAGCCACTGAGAAAGTTACCCTGACACATATGCTAGAAGGATGGATCCAAATATACTGTAATCATGCAGGTATTATCTTTTTCAGGGGGTGGAAGTAGCCCAAAATTGGTAACAGAAGTTATCAGAACTGTCAACTGTACTTGTCAGAGCATAGTTCTCTAGGGACATCCACCCACATCACCCGATCCTTGCGGGCTATGCTCCTTCAAGTTGCCACACCGAGGAAGGTCAGAAAATCATCAGCTTCTTACATGACCTTTTGGTTGTGGGATGGGCTCCCTTTGGAATGGGCTCCATCACAGTTTTGAGATGATGCTCAAAACAAGGCTGTTTACCGAATTTTTTGAGAGCATCCTGTCTTAATGTTGTACTGTTTGATCATCATCATGTTGTGCGTTGCCATCAATTAGTTATTCTGATTTATTATTCTGGGCTGCTTTATTTGTCTATATGTGGTTTAGTATTTAATATATTATTTTAATGTTTATTTCAGTTTATGTTATGTTTGTTTTATTTTAGATGTAAACCGCCCAAAGTAGTGTTTACCATTAATCAGTTCAATCAGTTCAATCAATCAGTTCAATCAATCAATCAATCAATCAATCAATCAATCAATCAATCAATCAATCAATCAATCAATCAATCAATCAATCAATAACCAACCAACCAACCAACCAACCAACCAACCAACCAACCAACCAACCAACCAACCAACCAACCAACCAACCAGATATCAGCTTCTCCTTTTTGACATTGTCTTTTATCCACTTAACAAAAACACATTTAAATGGTTCTAGTAGTAGCTTGCACTGATGTTTTTGAAAGAGATGGGCAGTTCACTAAAAATCATCCTTACCTTTATCTGAGATGCTCATTCCATTCCATCCCCTTCCATTTCCATAGGTTCAGTTTGTTGCGTTTTTGAAACATGGTGAGTGACACCAACTTGCATCACTTTAGATGTATAACCATCACCACAATAAAAGATCCTAAATATTTGAAGATGATCAGAATATAAAGTCTGTTCTAGTGACTGAAGCTTTCATGTGGGCCATTTGGTAAAAAAGACATGGCATTTTTTTGGTTTGCTATCATTAGAAGCAGATGGCCCCCCCAAAAGGCATATGGCTAAAACAAGGTGGGGAATGCTTGTAAACTTCAGCTGCAGTGAAAACAAGACTGTGGTTTCTTTACCTGATAGGAGGTCCTGTTTCATAATATGAAATACTTTGGCTTTTCCCTTGGTTGTCTTGTTACATGTTATGCAATGGAGTTAATTATAAGCCTTCTTTCTCTGTTCTTAATGCTGTTGGGGTATTGTTCCTTTTGTTTTGTCTTATTTTTCTGTTAACAAAGAATAACAGACTATATTATGAGATATGTTTTTCTAGAAACCTGTCAGAAAAATGAATCTTCTTCCAATTTTCATAATGCAAATCAATGATCTAAACATAATAGACCATTATAGCTGTATAAGGGGAGATGTGAATCTGCATATTCTGAAATGCAGCCTGGTGCATCTAGACTTATTCATGCTTAGAACAAACTTGTGAAAAAGTAAGTTGTGATGGGAGAAATAAGTTGTGATGACCTGAAGTCCCACCAAGTTCACTGGGTCTATCATGAGGGCAGACATAAGTCTCAGCCCTGCTGTTATGCAGAGCAATGTCACTGCTTCAAGAAAGAGATTTTGGGTCTTATGCAACAAATAATTATTATTGTGCTTTTATTGCCAGAAAGGAGGAAAGTTGAGGTGATTTTCTGCCTTGTGTTCCAAAATAACCCGAACTATGCACTATGACCTGAGTGGCTCTTGGAGTGTGGTTTGACACTCCACCTTAGCCAATAAAATATCTTGCACTGATCTCTTCTGGATCTAATCCAAATATTTCTAACTCTTAATATTTGTTTAATATTGACATCTGTTCCAACACTGATGCATATAGAGGAGGAGGAGAATCTTAATGGTTTCTAAAATACTAGCAAGTTTTATTACAAACTGGCATGGATAGATTTCCTTCTGGAAACACAGATAATAGAAGTGGTACCAATATTGTCCAAAATAGTGCTTGCATCAAACTTAACATGTGTTGAAGCCTACCAAGACCCTAACAATTCCCTTGCTCCTGACCTGTCTTTTTAAAAGGCTCAGACAGCAAAAAGATCCTCAGGAGGTAGAGACCCTGATTAACAGGCTATCCAGCTCACACTCTACTTAAAGCTTAGTAGGCCCCTATTTGTGGGGTGTGCCATAGCCAGTTCCTGGCTACTTTCGAAAAACCTTTCTGCCCATTTTCCAAATGTTTGGCCAAATACTCCTCAAGAACCAATTAATATCTGTGCTCAAAAGGTGACAGCAGAGCCACATAACCAATAAATGACAGCATACCTCAAAACATATTTCCTAACATTTTGGCTGAAGCAGAAAGCAGTTTTAGAGATCAGGTAGACTGCAATTCACCGCAATGAGGTCAGGGTTGACCTCAAGTGGCCAATGCTTCACATTTCCTTATACTTTCTTATTGACACTTGGATTTGAGGGGGTCCTCAGCAGAATGGTTTATGATAGATTCCCTTTTTTTGTCAGGGATCTTTTGCACAGCTGATTGATATATAAAATTTGTTTTCTAGTCATCAAGTCGTGTCCAACTCTTCATGACCCCATGGACCAGAGCACGCCAGGCCCTCCTGTCTTCCACTGCCTCCCGGAGCTGGGCCAAATTCATGTTGGTTGCTTCAGTGACACAGTCCAATCAGCTCGTCCTGTGTCGTCCCCTTCTCCTCTTGCCTTCACACTGTCCCGACATCAAGGTCTTTTCCAGGGAGTCTTCTCTTCTCATGAGATGGCCAAAGTACTGGAGCCTCAGCTTCAGGATCTGTCCTTACAGTGAGCACTCAGGGTTTATTTCTTTCAAAATGGATAGGTTTGTTCTCCATGCAATCCAGGGGACTCTCAAGAGTCTCCTCCAGCACCACAGTTCAAAAGCATCAGTTTTTCAGTGGTCAGCTTTCTTTATACATCACTACAGGAAAAACCATAGCTTTGACTATGCGGACCTTTGTCAGCAAGGTGATGTCTCTGCTTTTTAAGATGCTGTCTAGGTTTGTCATCGCTTTCCTCCCAAGGAGCAGGCGTCTTTTAGTTTCGTTGCTGGTGTCCCCATCTGCAGTGATCATGGAGCCCAAGAAAGTAAAATCTGTCACTGCCTCCATATCTTCCCCTTCTGTTTGCCATGAGGTGATGGGACCAGTGGCCATCATCTTAGTTTTTTTTTTATGTTGAGCTTCAGACCGTTTTTTACACTCTCCTCTTTCACCCTCATTACAAGGTTCTTTAATTCCTCCTCACTTTCTGCCATCAGAGTGGTATCATCTGCATATCTCAGGTTGTTGATATTTCTACTGGCAGTCTTAATTCCAGCTTGGGATTCCTCCAGTCCGGGCTTTCACATGAGGTATTCTGAATATAAGTTAAATAAGCAGGGAGGCAATACACTGCCTCGTCGTACTCCTTTCCCAATTTTGAACCAATCAGTTGTTCCATATCCAATTCTAACTGTTGCTTCCTGTCCCACATAGAGATTTCTCAAGCGATAGATAAGGTGGTCAGGCACTCCCATTTCTTTAAGAACTTGCCATAGTTTGTTGTGGTCAACACAAAGACTTTTGCATAGTCAATGAAGCAGAAGTAGATGTTTTTCTGGAACTCTCTGGCTTTCTCCATAATCCAGCGCATGTTAGCAATTTGGTCTCTAGTTCCTCTGCCCCTTCGAAATCCAGCTTGTACTTTTGGGACAATAAAAACATTATTTATAAAATAAATAAAATAAGAAATAGTGGTCCATGGCAGCACTCCAAGCCCCTCAAGGTGGCTTGTTCTAGCTATCATTTACCTTTTCCCA